>NC_134703.1:97004004-97351504 GCF_043290135.1 Rhipicephalus microplus | reverse complement strand
ATCCATCCATCCATCCATCCATCCATCCATCCATCCATCCATCCATCCATCCATCCATCCATCCATCCATCCATCCATCCATCCATCCATCCATCCATCCATCCATCCATCCATCCATCCATCCATCCATCCATCCATCCATCCATCCATCCATCCATCCATCCATCCATCCATCCATCCATCCATCCATCCATCCATCCATCCATCCATCCATCCATCCATCCATCCATCCATCCATCCATCCATCCATCCATCCATCCATCCATCCATCCATCCATCCATCCATCCATCCATCCATCCATCCATCCATCCATCCATCCATCCATCCATCCATCCATCCATCCATCCATCCATCCATCCATCCATCCATCCATCCATCCATCCATCCATCCATCCATCCATCCATCCATCCATCCATCCATCCATCCATCCATCCATCCATCCATCCATCCATCCATCCATCCATCCATCCATCCATCCATCCATCCATCCATCCATCCATCCATCCATCCATCCATCCATCCATCCATCCATCCATCCATCCATCCATCCATCCATCCATCCATCCATCCATCCATCCATCCATCCATCCATCCATGAACACTGTTCAAGAATATGGAGCTTGCATTGGCACGTGTGTATGGGTGACAGGTGTGGTAGTGTGATGCACATGCATTTCTCGTTTTCTGAAGCTACAACTACTGCAGTGAGTATGAGAGCTTCTAAACATCCAATTCACTCTGCGATATTTCCCGAAAATGTGAAAATTTCTTCGTTATATTACACTGTTTACACAGAATGTATCCGGAGCAACATTTGTCCTTGGTATAATCTTGGCATATCCTCATGAAACTGGCATTCTTAGCTCGATTACCAGGCACTTTCTAAGGTGTTTTCATGTGTGTGAAACCTTGAAAAGCAGAAGCCAAATTAGAGGGGAGTCGACTCGGGTTCAGCCTCTCTATTGCCAAGCAAGGAAAACACACTGAGCAGTCATTACCAGCATTGATGTATACAGATGACCTAGTATTAATAGCCGACAACAAGGAAGATCTGCAGGAGTTGATAAACATCTGTGGTAATGAGGGAGATTGGTTGAGCTTGAAGTTCAGGAGGAAAAAATTGGCAATCATGATTTTTAATGATAACAAAGGCACTGAGCACAAGATACGGGAAGTCATGCTGGGAATAGTGGATAAATACAAATATTTGGGCGTATGGATAAATGCCGGGCTGAGTACCTAACATAAAAATCATGACATGCGTTTCATGTAACAACATGATTACATGCCATGCTCATGATGAGCTGGTGGCCGTTTTGTAAGCGTTACTAATACCTAATTTAGTATTATGATACGTGAATGAGCGAAGAAGATATATGACTTGTGCAAACATGGTAATCGTGCGATGCGTGTTATGTAACAACATGACTACATGCCACGCTCATGATGCACTGGTGGCCGTTTTGCTAGCTTCATTTACACCAAATTTGGTATCACGAAACGTGAATGGATGACAAAAGTATGACACTGGCGCAAACATGATAAACATGAGGTGTGTGTCATGTAACAACATGACTACATGCTACGCTCATGATGCGCTCTCGGTCGTTGTGCAACCTTCACTAATACCAAATTTGGTATTACAGTACGTGAATAGATGATGAAGGTGTGGTGCTGGTGCAGACATGATAAATTTGAGATTGCTGTTATGCAACAACATGACTACATGCTATGTTCATGATGTGCTCGCGGCCGTTTCGCAAGCTTCACATGTACCAAACTCGGTATTACGCGACGCAAATGGACGACATAGGTAAATGACACATCGAAACATGATAATCACGACATGCGTGTCATGTAACAACATGACTACATGCCACACTCATGATGCGCTCGCGGCCGTTTCGCTAGCTTTGCACATGCCAAATTTGGTATTACCTAATACCAGTTGTGGTTACACACAAGAGAGAGAGAGAGAGAGAGAGAGAGAAACGAGAAATAAGGAAGGCAGGGAGGTTAACCAGATGCTAGTACCCGGTATGCTACCCTACACTGGGGTTGGGGAATAGGGGGTTGAAAGAGAAAGGGAGAGTAAAAAAAAAATTGCCCGCAGCTTCCCTCGGGGGAACACTGAGGAGGATGCGGAAGCATGTAATTGGTTAACGGGTGTTAAATTGCGACTTACTTGGGTCGATGGCTAAATTGGTTAACGTGGTTGTGAAATGGGGTGTTAAATGAGTGAACACGTACGGCACGTATGCGAAAGGGCGGTGTTTTATTTATTGCGACGAACCAACGGATGAGCGGCAACTGAGCGAGCGAGCGCCGACCTTGAGTATATATACAGCGCGACGGTGCATGCGCTGTCAGCTGTCGAATGTTCTCGAAGGAGAAGCGCGCGCGCGGCACAGATGGCGACGGCGCGACGGCGCATGCGCTGTCAGCTGTCGAATGTTCTCGAAGGAGAAGCGCGCGCGGCACAGATGGTGGGCGACGGCGCGACGGCGCATGCGCGCGCGTCAGCTGTCGAATGTTCGAGAAGCGGTGCGGACGGCGCGGACGGCGCACTACAAGGCGCGAGTATAAGATGTGAGTACTTCGTACTCAACTATGGGAGAGCACTGAGCCGTCCCGCTAAAACAGTTTAGTGGCTGGTAACATAGTTAGACAGGGGGGGGGGGGTTAGAAAAAGGGGGTAACGATTTAGAGCACAGGGTACTCTACTAGGGGAGAGCTTAAAGCCGTCCCACATGCCTGAATACACAGGCATGGTTCAGTGTGCACCGACAGGGGGGGGTTAGAAAAAGGGGGTAACGATTTAGAGCACAGGGTACTCTACTAGGGGAGAGCTTAAAGCCGTCCCACATGCCTGAATACACAGGCACGGTTCAGTGTGCACCGACACATGCCTGAACACACAGGCATGGTTCAGTGTGCACCGACAGGGGGGGGGGTTAGAAAAAGGGGGTAACGATTTAGAGCACAGGGTACTCTACTAGGGGAGAGCTTAAAGCCGTCCCACATGCCTGAATACACAGGCATGGTTCAGTGTGCACCGACGCTCGCGTAGGTTTTAAATAGCTAACTTTACCGTACAAGCTCATGTTTGTGTTACTGGTTTCCGTACCAATACTTTACCTTCCTGGTGCATTTAATGTGAAACTTTGACCGTTTTAACTCGGACACATGTATGCTTTTGAAGTGCAACAAATAACCTTATACTTGATGAACGCGTGAATATTGCAGTAGCAGAGAACGAGTGATTATTGTATCAGACGTAATGAATTAGCTCAACTAAGGCGGTGCGGACTGCGCGGACGGCGCACTACAAGGCGCGAGTATAAGATGCTTCCGCATCTAAAATAAATAAGAGAAAAACACCGACACACACGCACGCACAAAATCAGTCCACTCAGAGGCGTTCCGACAGGCCAGTAGTTCGTAAGAAGCCCAGTAGCGCTTGCACGGCTTTCTTCTGTGACGATGAGTCATGACGATGGCGCAGTATACTTTCTTCTGACAGCGGCACAGTCGGCAGTGTCGGCCATACCTATGCGGAACGCGTACGCACGGGTAAACGCGACTCCCAACTATAGTCTGCACAAAGCAGTAGCGTCGCCTCGTCGAATTTTTGTTGGAAGCTGCATGCTTAACGATGGATGAAGGGATCGTAATCTTGCATGCGTAAAGAGAGGCTAATTCCAAAGAGCCAGGGAGCGTTGGCGAGCAAGCATGCGGAGCCTCCTAGCAGCGTCCGTCCTTGAGAGAGGTATTGCCTGGTCGTTGTCTTCTGTATGGGCTGAACGGGCAGCTTGATCAGCTCGTTCGTTACCGATAATTCCACAGTGGCTTGGCAACCACTAAAATATAACGTGGTGCCCTTTCTCTGTTATATGGTTTAGCATTTCTGCTGTTTCAAATACCAACTGCTCGTGTGGACCATGGCGTAGATTTGACAGAAGTGACTGCAGTGCCGGCTTGCAGTCGCAGAAAATCGTCCACCGTTGCGTGCTCTGGTCGTTAATGAAACGCAGCGCAGCGCGAAGCGCTGCAAGCTCTGCTGCCGTTGTTGTGGTTGCATGAGCTGTCCTGAATTTGATGGTTGTGGCGTGTGTTGGAATAACGACCGCCGCAGTTGAGCTGTTTGGCAGGACGGAGCCGTCGGTGTAGACTTGGGTGCAGTCTTGGTACTTCTCGTACAGCAGAAGTAAGGGGAGCTGCTTGAGGGCTGGTATTGAGAAATCTCGTTTTTTCTGGATGCCTGGTATTGTCAGGTTGATGGCTGGCTGTTTGAGGCACCATGGAGGAATTGAAGGTCTCGCCGCGGGCGTAAAACCAGTTGGTAGGGAGTCACCATGTGTAGTTATTGTTCGACAAAATGACGTATGAGGTCTATCCACTGGCAGAGATGCTAGGTGGTGATGGGGAGTCCGGCCCACATGCCTTATGTGTGTTCTCAAAGCTTCAATTTCAATATGGGTCTGCACGAGGTGGTCTTTGGCTATAGCTATAGTCGTCATTGTTGAGGCACCCTGAGGCAGACCTAGACATATTCGAAGCGCCTGTGCTTGGACGCTTTGTATTATGCGTCGACTTGTTTTGCTGGCGTTTGATAATGCAGGCAGACTGTATCGTAAAAAGCCAAGGAAAAGCACCCTATACAGTCGTAACATAGCATTAGGCTGCATTCCCCAAGTCTTTCCAGCGAGAAACTTGAAAAGATGGCATATGCCTGTCAATCGCTTTTTCAAATACGACACATGAGGGCTCCATGATATGTCTCTGTCGACTATGACACCCAGAAATTTGTGAGATCGACGATACGGTATATTTTGACCGTTAATTGACACTCTGTAATTCGACATGGGTTTGCGCGTAAATGCCAGAAGAGCGCACTTTCCGGAGGAAATTGCCAGGCCTCGATTGCGTATATAGATACAAAGTAGTTGCAGTAGCAGCTCTCTGTATTCTCGCTCGTAACTGCAGGCGAGTTACCGCAGATGTCCAGATGCAGATGTCATCAGCGTATGTTGATAGATAAATATTGTTTGGTAGGTGCGTATGGAGAGCGATTAGATTTATATTGAATAGCACAGGGCTCAGTACACCACCCTGAGGGACGCCACGACAATTGAAATGTGTAGACGTGTTCCCGATCTCTGTACTCACAAAATGGGATCGCATTTGGAGATGACTGCGTATCCACTTAAACATTCGGCCACACACAAAATTGTGGGTCAGCTTACGGGCACACACACACGCAAAACGTGGCATGCAGTGACCTTCAATCAGCCGTTGTGCATGCCTATAAAAAAACAGTTAACAAATGGAGTGCACGTGGCTATGTGCTTCCCAATTATTTTATTTCGATAACGCTATTTTGTTTCTTGCTATAGCTGTCGCGGTCACAAAGCATTAAATGAAAAACACCTGAAGAGCAAACATATCAACACACTTATTTCAACTGCACCACTTTAAACTTGTACTTTTGTAGCGATCGTTATTACGATCGCTACAAAAGCGACGAAAAGCAAGTGTAGCAATGAAAATTGCCGCAATTAGAACGCACTGTCAATGCTGCAAAGCCTTGGTCTACACGCAAAGTGATTGCTGCTTTGAGGCAGCGTGTATTGCAAGAATGAAAAAGAAACAACGGAATAGAAGAGTTTACTTGCAGCAGCTGCTTATTTGTAAATGAAGATAAAAAGAATGAAATACCTGCCGCATAGCGCGCCTTCAAAGCTTGAACAATTACCGAAGTATGGTTTTCTGGTGGTGCCAGCACTTAAATTAATTAATGTGATCACAATACCCATCATCGTAATAGTCCCTCCCAACGAAAAGAACGAAATGTTGCTTTTATAGGAGGCCATCTGTATCCGCAATATTCGCACTAAACTGAATATTAAGAAGCCGCGGACGATATTTTGTTATTTCACATGGCTCCGCACTCGACACGCTCGTTTACAATGCAACCTGGAATTTTTTTTTTGCCGACTAATTGCTTCGGCATAACGCGTTTGTCAGTTATCAACATCTTTATACGCAGAAAGGGGACGGCGAGGTTATCTTGCGTGGCAGTAAAATAGCCACAGGGATTTGGGAAACAACCAGTTTTTACATGCGGAGCCGCAGAGCTGTCACAGCCGATGTTCACATTACTTGTATTCTCCTTGCCCTCTTGTTGGCTATTCGATGTCTCTTACAGCTCAAGAGCACACCTAATTAATGTGAAGAGCGCGTATCACAACCACTACAGCCCGTGCCTGTAAAGAACTCAACTATCCAGCACACAAGGTTCATGACTAATAATTTAGAAAAAAAGTGAAAAAAAGGTTATTCAATCATTTCTTATCAAAATAGGCTATGCAGAATTTGCAGTTTTGTTGATGGCACTGGTGTGCTTGTCTCGATAATGTATGAACGCTCCTGTTTGGCAATGAAAAAACTTATTTGGTTGGTTGTTTAGTTGCTCCTCACTTGCGTGCGCGGGTGACCCACCCCTACAGTGTGTGTTGCGCCTCTCATAATCATACCATGGTTTTGGGACGTTAAAAGTCAAGAATTTTTACAATCACCTCGGTGCGTATATAGGTCAGGAATCGTGTGGTGCTGTACATCACTTGATAGTTGCCTATCTTCGCGTCTACATGTTCTTTGTCGTTGTAATCTGTGCGTACATATCTTTGCAGATTTGCAGAACGACGTTCTGTTGACACGGCATTTTCTTGTGACTTTAGGCTACATATATGTGTGTTTAGAAAAATTGGGTAACAATTTAGAATACTAGGTACTCTACTATGGGAGGAATTAAAGCCGTCCCGTAGGCCTGTAGGCCTCCTCTAGAAACCTACATTCATGCAAGACTCATCTGTATGGTTCAAGCGAGGATGTTTACGAAAGAACAGTGGTATTTTTTTGTTTCATAATTCTTCATTCACTTTGCTGATCTCTGGCGTATCGATTTGACAACCTTTATGAGGTTGTTATCATGCGACATAAATGTTTGTCGACTTGCTACCAGGCCTCGTCAGTGCCGACGGAGTAAGCTTGCTAAAATATGTCCAAGATGTAATCCTCCCGAAATGTTATTTTCTTCCTTACTTACCTTTCTTTTTCTTTGTGGTAGATGCTTCAAAACATTGTGAAAAGTTTTCGTAGCACTTGCTGACTTTCGATGCCTGAAGTGCTATACTCTGTAGGTGGTCAGCACGAAACTTTTGTTTGTTAACAAATACTGATTCATAGAACAGAAGAGCAACAGTGCACGAAGAAGCTGATGAGGGTGTTTCGTTGCACATGTCCTTTTCTCATATTTAATAACGGGCATAGGTATATCTTCACTAGCACATTCAAAGAAAAATATGTTTAATAACGGGCATAGGTATATCTTCACTAGCACATTCAAAGAAAAATATGATCCTGAAATAATTAAAAATTGAAGCAACTGACAAATCGCCAAAGCGCGTGATGATATTCACGTTGAAATAACATTATTGTGAAATACAGTGACAGAATTGAGCATCCTCATCGCTTTGCGAGTGGGATTTATGTTTTTAAATAGTGTTTAAAGGTAACAAAAACCAACATGCGGCGCAGCCTAACGGAAGAGCCTTGAGGCTGTAATATGGAGTCATATCACTTTGCTGTACGTAGTCACGTACTGTGGTTATGTCATGTGCGACATAATTAGGACTCAAATTTTGAGCAAGTGTACCATTATTAATCCGCGCTCTATTCTGTGATACTTACGAGGTATACAAGGAGTTGCATGGTGAGAAGTGACGTTGCCTCCGCGGCAGCCAGTGGGCCATGTCAAGCCGCGGCGCATGTGCAGTAAACCACCGCGCTCGAACACGAACCATTCTCGCACTGACTGTTTGCAATATACGTCGTCAGGTGCGTATACGCTGCATTATATTGTCACGGCGTCGTGGTGTGGACGAGGGCATTAGTCGTGTTCTTCAATGTGAAACTCTTCGTTTGACCGAACTTGTCGCCGGGTAGCAGAAAGTCAAATTGCAGCAAGCAATTCACGCTGAACGCTAATATCGGTGAACAACACGTGAGTCGTAGATATACTGATCATGATTGGGACACGCCATATTTTATACCTCACGCGTGGAACTTTCTAGCCTTATCACTTCTGGCCGTGCAAGATTCTAGACACGGTGCTCTGGAATAAGCTTGAGTGGTGGCGTTCTGCATGCAATCCTAACAAAACAATCTACTAGAGCCGTGAGGCTTCTCGAACAAAGAGGCGTGGTCTGCGCCGAAAGTTGCTGGCAGTCTTTCTGAGCAAAAACCAAATACAGTAAATTGAAACAACAAACGCTAGTGGCAATATTCACCGCCGATACGAAAATTCGTATTAGTTGCGCTCCACCACGTTTTCCATGTCATCATTCCGTGATTAAACACTCTGACCAGTAAGGTTTTTGTTGCGCTAGATAAAGTAGGTACCATAAAAATGGCTCTTGGTCCCTTTCTAGGAATACTCTACGCGGCAACGTGACAGCCCGGCTTGGGCGTTATGTTTCCGCAATACGTGAACATCACTCGAATGTACGCAATCTAGTTTCTGTACTTTACGTTGAAACGCTGGTAATTTACTACGAGAGATCAGCATCCGCTCACTGCGGTCATAACAATCTAACTCTTGAAACTTGTAAGATTAAGTGAACTTTTGTGACTGGCACGATCAGGAATGATATTTCAGAGAGATTACTTTAACGCCTTCGTTGACGCAGTAGGGGAACAGGTTATTGAGGTTCAGGTGTATGTTGTTCTAGACGAATCAAAGGATGGCGGCAAATACATACCCACTTAATATACAGAATGAATTTGAGAATTCATTGATGAATGAGATCTGACTTTCTTGTTTAGGCACATGTACATACAGAAGCACAAGAAACAAATAGCTTTGTTGGGCAGTAAAATCAGGTTCCCATTGTAATACTTCGACGAAGCATTTCAACGGCGCTTCTCTTTTGGTATTGAAGGTCTTGAAGCATATGTATTGTCACGCTTTCTAGAAGCTGGTTGATTGAAGCTCAGCATGTTACGGCTTATATCCGTGAAACACGAGCCTCAGCTCCCGAGTTATTCCTGTGCAAGAATAGTTTGAGCAGCGTCCTTGTTTCATGAGATCCTTCAGGAAATTCTCCAATTCTGCTTTTCCTTCTTCTCCCAGAAGCGAGTAGACGGGGTTGATGGGCAGAACTAGACCTGTGCAATCGAGAAATGTGTATTGTATGTATTTGCATTGAACACCATTATTTTGAAACTTCGGGAGACTTTATGCGAGTTGACTGTTTAAGTTGCACGTAGCTAGCGTCACACGGCGCGCTGCGCATGCCAAAAAACACGCATCAAGACCAGGAATTCTACAAGCTGAAAGCAATATAGGAAAAAAGTAATAAAATGGGCGACTTCAAGGATGTCAAGTTTGTTTTAATTCAGCAAAGCCACTGTCGTCACGTGGTTTATTGAAGAGAAACAGCACGCAGTTTGCGTCGAATAATTCTTTCGCCTTTCTTCCTCACACTTCACGACTGCGTGCCACCGGCGTTCTCATTGTTTATTGAAGAGAAATAGCTAGTTGTTTTTGTGGAACAATTTTTTTTTCATTTTTCTTTATCATACTTTCCGACGGCGTGAATTGACTGCCGGGAAAAGCAAATGAGGAGTGGTTTCATTTCTTTAACTTAACCCAGGCTTCATTGAAAGGCTTTTCAGTCTGTAATATTATTCTCTGGATTCAATTTTACTTTGTTTTCTCGTCACGTTGGTCATATTATGGCCCCGTTCAATTCACGGTGCCTTTCTTTAGCAGCCCGATGCTCTTGCTGTCACTGGGTTCAGCACTTTCAGAAACTACGTAAGTCCTTTCAGTGGAACCTTGTATTAAGGGTAACCCTGGAAATTATGAGACTGGCCGTGTGGTCTGCCTTATGGGCCCAGATGACTGTGAATGCACCAGTAAAAATCACCGCCCATGCCTTCCGTACAAATGGCTACCCAGCGAAAGCTGAAACGCTCGGCCCCGGTGTTTAGCAGCGGGTTCAACCCAACGCTGCAGCACTGAAGTCTTTCACAATTATTGGTTACATGTTCGTGTTTCCTAATGAGTTTAGACACACGTTGGGCTTGGGTTTACCAAAGTGTTTATTTATTTTACATGCTCCTCATTGTGCCTCGCTTTATCACGATCATGAGAAGTGTAATGAGTGCCTCAATGCGTTTCGCAATGCGTTAAACACAGCGATTGGTTTCGAACCACAGGTGATCAGAAACATAGCAGCCGAAGCCAAAGTTCCGCTCCCGCCGAAAGCGGGAGTGCGCCCCGTCGGACGCGCTCCTGCAATCCTCACGTTGACGCTGTCGTGCCCACAACGGCGCTTGTTGGGCGCAGCGTTGCTGCAAGCGTTTGAAACCGCGCGTGTTAACTCGGTGGCGTGGTTTGCAAGACCTACGTGCTACCATCACTCGCACACCTGTTCCCGATTTAGGGCGGCTTAGAAGGCTGGTGGATCTTCTGTATGCAATTCCTGCTGGAACTAGGCCTCGCGGGCCTCATCAACCCTGCGAATGTGAGCTCTTTCACGTTTCTACTATCGGTGCTCTTCTAGAGGACCCTTGTAGAATGTCTATGTAGAAACTGATGCGCACGTGCTCGGGACGACGTCACTCACAACGCAGCCAGTGGCGCGCGTGCTTGGGTATGACGCTGCGAATGGCGCATTTGATAATGCAGCCAATGGAGAGCGCTCGTGACACCACTGCCGAACAGTTTCCCGTTTCTCCGAGGCTTATACAGCTTTCGCTCTAAAAAATGGCTCTACCCCTCTCTTCCTCGAACATTTTCAACTCTGTTCACGTCGATATACATGTACGCATACAAACGCACAAAGAAACAGGCATCAAGTTTAACAAAGTCCCCCCCCCCTCCCCAATCAAAATTTCTTGCTACCCCGGCTTTCTATAGACCAGAGAACGCCTATTTTGCATCCCGGAGCCTCGGTTCTCGTCGGCATACCCTCGCACATAGACGACATTTCGTCCTGAACTGGAAGGTTTGCGTATATTGCGCCATGTTAACATGACTTGAGGCAGCTGCTCTGGGCCTTTAGAAGGGGAGAAAGCGCCTGTTCACGCCGCTCCCGCTTACGAAAAGTCGTCTGGGCACCACTTCACCGTCCTTGGATCAGAAAATAATCAGTGCAAAGGCAATGTATTATAAAGTGTTATCTGTGAAGATGACAACGCGACGCGAGAATCGCCCCGCTGTGGTGTTTACCGATGGCAGATTTCCATCCGCAATGAAAAAAGCCGAGCTCCACCGCCAGTGGATAATCACGATGAACAGGAGAAAATACGAGCCCATTAAAAGTGTATGAGTTAGTACACTTATTGCGCGTATTCAGGCGTGACGCCACCTGAATACGGTCTAGTGGCGAAGGTACTCGGCTGCTGACCCGCAGGTCGCGGGATCGAATCCCGGCTGTGGCGGCTGCATTTTCGGTGGAGGCGAAAATCCTGTAGACCCGTGTGCGCTCAGATTCGGGTTCACGTTGGGGAACCCCAGGTGGTCGAAATTTCCAGAGCCCTTCCTTGCGGTGTCTCTCATAATCATAGGATGGTTTTGGGACGTTAAACCCCACAGATCAATCAATCAATCATGCGTAATGCCAGACATTCCGCTTTGTAGCAGTAATATTCGTGCAGTATGCCTGTATATAGTAGGTGGCGCCAAATCATTGCCGTACTCTTCCGCAGGCCGCATGCTAATAATAGGATATACACGCGTGCATGAACGCACTGTGCACGTTTAGTAAAACTTTAGCGGTGTACCATCGTGATGCTAGGAAACCTGAACGTTGGAAAGCATGGCTTTCGACTCAGTCGAACAACGGCATGTCTTGACTGTCTCTAAGCGAATCTGTCTTTCTAGCCGGTGTCACCGCAGCACTGTAAAATCTTGCTCCGAATGGCATTTTCCGACCACGTGTGTGTTCTGACTCCCCGAGTGCCAGGCTTGACTGGCTAATTACAAGCCCATTCGGTGCATGAGCGGAAGGTGGAGCAGGATTCTAGCACTACGGTGACGCCGCATGAAAGCAAAAGTTTTACCTAGCGACAGACAAAGCCTTTCGAAGTTCAACTGAGTGGAAAGCCACGCTTTCCGCTCTTCACGTTTCTTTGCACCGTGATAGTACGTACCTGATGAATTTCCTTTCGCAGTCTGCATTGCGCGTGCTGTAGACATTCTTGAGTGTCAAGAAAGGTCTTCTCGACGGTTTACAAGAAAACTGCATAAATTTTTAGGAGAAAAAAAGCGCGAAACCTGCTTACAACCGGATTTGGGGAGGAGGGTTTTTTTTTTATTGCGACAAAGACTTGCCTTCAAGGCATAATATTTTTGTGTTAAATGTGTGATGTTAGGCCGGTGTTGTGTATGAAGTGAAGAAGTGTCTAGTGGAATCTGTTTTCATGTATCCAGCGGTTGTAACTGGCTGTGTCGCTGTAGCGAAGGGAGGAGGGGTTCGCGTTTCATTTTCGAAGCGTCTGCTCGCATTGCGATTTATGGCATTGCTTGGGAGAGATGGCACAATGGCCTGCATAAGTATGGCAGCACCGACTGAACTAGATGTGTTCAGGTGTATTGCAGTGCGTTATTCACCAGTTACGGGGTGACAATTGATGAACAGCCATATAAGAATCGAGGCTATTCACCGCGTTATGCTTACAATTCTGTAACCACTTCAAACTTTGGAAATATGAATCGTCACAAATCATTTTTCAGATAAATTTATTTGTTGGCGCTTAACGTACGCAAACCTCCAGATGTTTGTGAGAGACGCAGTAGTGAATGGCTTCAAAATTTTCGGCCACCTGGGGTTCTTTAATGTGCACATAAAATCTACACACGGGCTTCAAGAACTTTCGCCTCCATCGAAGATGGAGCCACCGTGGCCGGGATTCGATCCCGTGACTTGGTGGTCAGCAGCCGAGAGTTAGTTTTCAAAGACGACAGTCTTTCTTGGGGACTCTCGAGGCAAAAATTTTGGTCTGTCTGTCTGTCTGTCTGTCTGTCTGTCTGTCTGTCTGTCTGTCTGTCTGTCTGTCTGTCTGTCTGTCTGTCTGTCTGTCTGTCCATCTGTCTGTCTGTCTGTCCATCTGTCTGTCTGTCTGTCTGTCTGTCTGTCTGTCTGTCTGTCTGTCTGTCCATTTGTCTGTTTGTCCACTCTTAACGGCGTCGGGTACTCGAAACGGTTGACACCACCAGCAGCGCCCACCAATGTTGCTCAAGGTTGAGCGTTCATGCTTGTGCAATTGTCAATTAAAAACATTTATTGCGCATGTCTGGGCACCGTAACGACACGTATATGTTCTGCATGTGCGTCTTTTACTAGAAAAGGCATACATAAGTAACTTTAAGGACTGTAGCGCTTATCACGCTGCGCTGACCATGCAACTCCTGAATGGAACGGGGAGTGTTTCCAACGCTTTACTAAGACGAGACGGTGGTGGCACCTACCCATCACCTTACGTTCTACACCTTATCACCTCCGAGACGAGCGCGCAGGGCGTGCGCGCTTCGCTTTTCAAGATAACTGCCAGATAGCGCTCATGTCTCACTTGTGACGTGGCTTATGCACTCGTTCGCCTCCGCTGCACGCTCGAGGCGCTCTACAGCAGCGCCTTCAAAATACCACTCACCGATTTTCTCGTGCAGAAGAACAAATAAATGTCTTGTTCACTCTCTCCACACGCAAGGCTATCGTCTTTTGACGACATTTGCAGAAACATGCAGATACGGGGTCAATTTTTTTCCAGAACATAGAAAGTTACAAATAGCAAGAATAAACTACTCCAAGTACTAGCAATCACTTCTGTGAGGAGAACAATCATGGCGCGGATGTTCACGCCGGAACTTTTGTAGTTAACCAGCGAGAATATATACTTACGCGCTATTTCCTCCATACTTGGACTCTTAGCCTCGACGCGCACCACTTCGCACGACAGCGGCACAAGGCTGGTTGACTTCACAACGTCGATAAGGTAGTTCCTCAGGTACACTGTGTCGTGGGTGTCAGGAAACTCAGGCCCCACTTTCTTGAGCACCTGCGCATTACAATTTTAAGTGTTCAAATATAAAAATACACGCATCTAGTACAATTATTCAGACAAAAAGTAGCATATAACAATAAAAAATAAAGCACCACCAGCAATCTCGAAGCGTGTGGACACTTGAAATTTGAACATATTGCTACGAAAAAATGATAGAGAAAACGCATTAAACTTCTTAACAGACGCGAAAGGTATCATTATTGAGAATGATTATTTGCTGGGCTGATTGGATGGTCGCAACTCATTTAACAGAACGAAATATCGGAAAGGTCAATGACAGACACCTCTTGAGCCTCTTATACCTCTGTACACCTGTTCACTTTCTCGTGCTGTTACATGGGTTGGGAAATTCGGTTGATTAGGGGATTACAAACCTAAGAAGGATACTTTGTGATGATCCTGCACATAAGTTATTATATCTTGTGGGACAGCTTGAGTAATGCCCAGAATGCGCTCTTAGGTTTGATGAACATTACAACATTTTCGCAGGAAAGAAATACAGCGTGGTAAATAAATGTTAGTGGTTCCTTTTCATTGAGAACCTGCGTCACTTCCAAAGCACCTAAATTAATACTTCGCTAACGACACCACTGTGTAAGGGCATTAACTAATGTTGTAAATACGGACCATGTGGCCGTGCAAATACTTACGTCACTGTATTGTTTCCATCGTTCCGAGTTCATCATTGCTTTAGAAAGCTGTAGTGGTCCGGGATGAGGATTAAACACAATCAGGCACTCGCCACCTGGGCTCAACAGGCGTTCCACGTTCCTTAGCGCGGCAATTTTGTCGTGTATCCAGTGGAAGGCCAGGAAAGAATAGACGCGTTGAAAATGTCCTTCGGTTTCGATAAAGTGAGACACCTCGTCATCGATCACAATATCCAGCATCCGATATTCGATCTTTGGGTGACTGTGTTTCCGCATTGCGTAATCGATCATGGGGTACGAGTTGTCCACTGCTACTAGTCTGTTGAATGATGGCGGACATAGAGGCAGCAGGTAGTGACAAGTGAAGTTACCTGGACCGCAACCGATGTCCAGATACTGTTCATTGAATTTGCCGTTTTTTGTGTGGTTGGTGAAGAAAGATGCCTGAAATCTTTTCAGAAGCTGGCCAGAAGACTCTCGGTTATGGCTTCTTACCTCGTCGTAAATCGCAGGCAGCGAGTTCTCCAGGAAGGATGACGATGACTTGATTGACAGCCGAGACTCCATGCTGCCACTTTAAGTGCCTGTATCTCTCTGCCTATGCTAGAAATCAATTGAGCAAACGCTCATGTGAGTGTTCAGATATGCAAGAGGATCGCACAGAAATAATCGCGAGTGCATCTGCAACACTAAATTAAACACGAAACAACGCAAAGGGCATTTTGCTCAACATTTCGGAAGTGAGTGGTATGAAACTAAGATTACTGAGACTAGAAGTGCAGTGTGCGTATTTGCTCCATGCATTGTCTATTTGATATGTGTAAAGAGTGCAAGAAAAGACAAGTTCGCTTGTCGCGCAATAACTCTATTTACCCGCTACAATCTAACTGATTGCTGTTTAACAGCCATAGAAGCAGCTTACTCGCTTGCTTACGACGATGACGTTGTGCCTGTGGAACAATAATAATAAATTTGAGGAGGAGGTGCCCGTGCTAAGATGTAGAATGAGTGCAAGTAACGTAAGTATAATTTTACATTTAGCATTACGTTCTGGAAAACAAGTAAATACGTCCTCTGCAGTGATGTCACTCATAACCCACACTGTAGTTTTTCGGCTAAGGTATGCAATGCACAATCAATAACCTTTATATCCAGTGCTAGGCCGAACTATTGATGCGTGAGTTACTCACCGGCAGAATAAGTGTGGACGAAAAGGTACTGGGTGTTCACAATGCCATTTATATAGCCAATGGGGCAGAAGGAGAGTCATCTACTGCGTCAGTGCCCCGCGCACGTCAGCAACGACTATTTGCACGGTCAATGACTCTTTGTGGCTTTGCATTTTCTTCGTGCAGATTTTCCACTGCTTCGTAACTGAAACACTCCTGTTGGAGGTCATAGCGTCTAACAGAAGGCTATATTTATTGGACTTTCACAACGGCTACTCTATAATCTTTTGAACGGGGCGACAGTCTTTTCCTAGGTGTTTGCCTTAGATAATTAGGGCGAAAGACCTCTCAAGTTGACAACACACGCGGACGCAGATTGAGACACGCACAAGCAGCCGTGCTTATAATGTAAAAGAATTCATGGCGCCTTCGCAGTGATGGTCAGCTGGCATCCCGTGAAATAAAATGTTGATTCTTAAACTAAATGTGATGGTAACTTCTTTCTTTTTGTTTCTTTTATTCCGAAAACCTTCCCTTAGTCACCGTAAATCATGGCGTCAAAATGAACGTGCATGCCTAAGGATCCAGAAGTTGAGGTCGGGCGGTCGGCCAGGCCTGAGGCCCACTTCAAGTGGCTCAGTTTCGGGTCTGTGAAAATCCTCAGTAAGTGTATGGCTGTCTCACCACGGATAAAGTCACCACAAACTGAGCTCGATGTACCATATATGGGCCGCGGTCGGTAATGGTGCCCCTAAGCAGTTGTCACCGGTGGCGTATCACTTTTTATTTTTAAAATATGGTTCCAACCGTTCACTTTTTTAGGACACGGTTGCACAATATCAACAAGATGGTTAAGGGGAGAAATTGTTACCAGACCTCTTGCTAGTTTGGGGTTGTCAGCCTGCAGCAACAGAAAGCGCTGTATATGTTACTCTGAGAGCACTGTACATCACAAAGAACAACACGAGAAGGTTCAGAAATATATGCAGGTTTTGAGCAGAACAAATATTTTGACCACTTTAAACAGCAATATTTATTCGAAGAGCTTTCTATTAAAACGCAGCCAAGGAATATATTGGCAGTGAATTCCGTTACATACAGCGACGTAAAACTCTTCTCGACTCCGAGGAGCATAAATATAGTCTTTTGAAATGATTATCTCTTCCAATCGTTCGTCAACACGTCTCAGACGTGTGCCTAAACAATTTCTGGATATACAAACAGTGAGCAAGTTTTTCTGTTCTGGCGTTTGCTATATTATTGTTATGATTCGTTACTGGAGCGGTCTGCTTCCGTCATGCGAAAATGAGCTCTAGAATGGGTTATAACATACTACGTATATGAATCGTGCATTGTGTTCTACGCGCCTTTGCCACGCAATCACACACACTTTTAGCGTGTCTCGCATGACTATAATGCGCGATCAACATAAGCTCGTTTTGTGCGTTATCCACCGTGCAAACAAATATGAAGCGTGCAGCTAAAAAGTGCCAAATCCTGATAGGCTGACATTGTGTGCATGTTTTACGAAGAAAAAGAATAACAGCATATCTACAGAGTGAATAATGATAAGTGGGGCGAAGCGTTCGTCTGTCCTTCCATGCTCACGTTTGCCGTCCGTGTGTCCGTTCCTACGTTCGTGTGTGCGGCTGTCCGTGTGTGCGTCTGTTCGTCTGTTTGTCCGTGCGTATGTCCTTCTGCTTCTCTCTTTGTCTGTCCATCCATGCGTCCGTCCGTCCAACTAGTGAACACTCCAAGTACCGTCATCTCGCATCTTTCCATCATATATTCATCATATACAAGTACCGCCACCCAGCAGGCATTGCAAGGACGAAACAAGAGATGGCTACCTACTACTACTACTGCTACTACTACTACTACTACTACTACTACTACTACTACTACTACTACTACTACTACTACTACTACTACTACTACTACTACTACTACATCGAAGACGCATGACCCACGGCTTAAGGAGCTTCGCTTTTAAAGAAGTCTGAGTCTCTCCTCAAAGGCCAAGCTATGAATGCAATGGAAACATATTGGAATGTCGCACAAGCAACAGCAATGAGCTTGCAACACATTCCACGCTGCTCAAAACACACACAAAAAATCACAGCATATTCCTGGAGTGCATGATGATGAGCTAAGCGAAGCGTCCGTCCATTTGTTCTTGCTTCCGTCCGTCCGTGCGTCCGTCTGTGCGACCATCCGTACGTTCTTCCGTGCGTTCGTCCGTCGTTCCGTTCGTCCGCCAGTGCGTCCATCCCTGCGATCGTTAGTGTGACCGTCCGTCTGCCCGTGCGTCCGTCTGTGTATCCGTGCATTCGCCTGTGCATGTGTATGTCCATCTGTCCATCCGTCCGTGTGTCTGTCCATCCGTTCGTCCATATGGTGTACACTCCTAGTACCGCCATCCCGCATCTTTTCATTGTGTATTTATCATATAGAAGTACCGCCATCCAGCAGACATTCCAAGGACTGAACAAGAGGTGGCACGACCGCATCAAATGGGTTAATAAATCTCTGTCCTGATGTGCAGCAGATATGACACGTGATAATTTTTAGTGTGTTAGTGTACCTTCTATCTCGCTCACGTGGAGAGAATTTTGTTTTTGGATGGTGTGATAGATAAGAACGAATGAGTAATGTACGGCACTGCACGTGTGGTTTTTGTTGTTCTGCCTTTTATTATTTTTTTCTCTTTCACCTCCTTTATATACTCTGACTTTTGCAATAAACGTTTCGTTGAAGTTAAGCGCTTGTGTTGTGTGTTCTGTGTAATAGTTGCTGCGCTTCCGGAGCCCTTCATTACGGCGCTTCTCCTAATCATATGATGGATTTCAGACGTTAAACCCCACACACCAATAAATCAATTAAAAAAATTCAATGTCTCTTTTGGCACCTGTTGGGCTCTTTGTGTGGCACACGCGCACATACCACGGTCTGTGGTATGACAGAATGAGCCTCACATGACAGGGACAAAGAATTTTATGACTGGAGGCGGAAATGTTGTAGGCCCGTGTGCTCAGATTTGGGTGCACGTTAAAGAACCCCAGGTGGTCTGAATTTCCGGAGCCCTCCACTACGGCGTCTCTCATAATCATATAGTGGTTTTGGGACGTTAAACCCCACATATCAATCAAATCAATCAATCAAGAATTTTATGACGTATGGAACACGCATGTTACGTAACTAACGTGATAGCGCTAAACTTTTGCTGTCGGCGTCGCTGGTTGTGAGCGAAAAATCTAGAGGTGCATATCAAATGAGCAAAAAGTTCGAGTCCAAGCAGGTGTTTGAACGCAAAGCCAAGCCGTTACTTCAAACTGTTTCGAAAAAGGTAACAAGAAAAAAAACCGTTATGTGAATGTCATGTAGTGGGAGGAGTCTTCTTAACACATTTAAATTGCGTGGCAAAGCGTAGAATTACGATCGATAGCTATAGCGCGAGAACAAAACGACGACACAGAGACAAGAAGGACACGAAAGGTTTTCTTGTCTCTGTGTCGTGGTTTTTTTTCTCGCGCTATAACTATCCTCATGCCATACCAACTAGCCCAAGCTGCCACACTTCGTAGAATCACGCCAGGCGGCAAACATGCGAATGGCACAATGAGTGCGTATTTGAGAGGCGTACCCATTCGAAAGCAATCAGGTATATAGTTAATCAATCTAAGCAAATGCATAAACAAAGTGAGATGTGTAGGCTCGTGTGGTGTGTAGTGGCCAGCGTTAAGCGCGCAGACGTTCGTTTTCTTGCGGCACAGTTAATGCATGCACCGAAAACTGAAGCTAGGCTAACAAATGACAAGAGGCTGCGCATGAGGTCGGATTATGCTGTTGAGTTCCATTCTTGAAGGCGAAGCTCAAGCATCCTCCAAATTTTATGCCACGAGCAGTCAGTCATGTTAGTCGCACTAGTTTCCTACTATGCAATGCTTGGTATGTGCGAAGGTTAGAAGGCGACCACGAGAGATGCTAGTCATAGACGGCTAGGCATGCAGACAAAAATAATCAAGGTGCCTTTGGCTACCAAAGCAATGATTTAAGCTTAAAATATGATTAGGCAAAACAGCGCTTTTTCTGTCCTTTTCGTCTCTTCCTGAAGTTGTAGCGCGGTTACTAGAACAACCACGATGAACCAACTCGCCCAAATTAAACTCTTGCAAGAAATAAGCGAGTCATTGAATAGATGAAATAATCGTTATAGCACGAAAGCGAACACTGCGCGGCGTTTATTTTACAAATACTGGAAAGTCCAACATTTCCCATATTCATGTCGATGCTATAATTAAGTAACCTGTATTCACACGATGATCGTGATCACGGACGAATGAGTTACGCGACATGCGCCGTGATTCGCATCTCTCCACAGTCAGCATTCGCACTACAGTGAAGAATTCACGCTACAGGCCAGGACTTCGGCAATGCTCCCCGAGGATCCCAACAGTGATTCGGCCCTCAGTCATTTCATGAATCGCCCCGCCGTGGTGGTCTGGTGGCTAAGGTACTCGGCTGCTGACCCACAGGTCACGGGATCGCATCACGGCTGCGGCTGCTGCATTTTCGCTGGAGGCGAAAATGCGGTTGGCCCGTGTGCTCAGATTCGGGTACACGTTAAAGAAGCTCAGGTGGTCGAAATTTCTGGAGCCCTCCACTACGGCGTCTCTCATAGTCATATGGTGGTTTTGGAATGGTAAACGCCACATATCAATCAATCATTTCACGAACCTCTGCGTGAGGACCGAAGGAGGAACGCGGGAAGGGCTGACACATGGTTACGTAGTAAATTATAAACAAGCGTGTGAATAAAAGTTTATCTGCACACTTTTTATTGCCATGAACTAGCGCATGACTTCTTTACTTTATGATGAAAGGTGACGGCGGGGGTCTTTTGGGCGACAGCAAAACACAGCGCCTGCCAAGAACTCCGAAATCGCGATGCCTTCGCTTCACTGCTTCTCTCTTTCGCAGCAGGGAGAGAGCACAGCGTCACTATCTTATCCGGAGTAACAAACATCGCGGTTTCGGGGCCAGCTTCCAAACACGCTGTTGAAAGACGGCTATCTGTGCTGATTACCTGTTCGCTGTGTTGCGTTTCCCGTGCAAGTAAAGACGGTGCGCGTAGCGTTAAATTTCAGTGGAAGATCCAGATCAACTTTTCCTGCTTTGGGGGGAACAATTACATTACAGTGGCAAACAGCGAGCGTGAATGGTGTTTTAAATTGGTTAATTGAGAGCCACCCGAGTTTACGAATTGCTTCGTATGGCGAGAATTCTTTCTCGGCCTAAATCGTCGAATTTGACCGGAAGTTCGCGTGACGTAATCTGTGAGCCCGCCTTCCCTCCCATAATGGCTGGGTGTTTACAGTCGTGGACAGCAATAGACGACCAGGCAAACACTTCGCACCCCCTCGTGTACCCTCGCCAGATTTCCTTGTGCCAGCTGCTCCCGTCGAGGCGCACCCATCCTACTCGCAGATTTGGCAAAAACAATCCCGCTTGGATGGACGCGCTCCCTTCGTGATTCACTCGAATGCTTACGATCTGCCATTGGAATTCAACGTAAGATTTTCCAAGTAAAAAAGCACGTGGTTCTATTAGGGGTGAAGCATTGAACCATGGCTCCGACTCGCTGGGGAATCGTGGCCGCAGGTAGTATATCCAACGACTTCGTCGACTGTCTCAACAACTTGCCGCAGGATGAGCATCAGGTCAGTGTGATTCGAAAGCACAGAATCAGTGTTCTTTTCACCGTGAGTGTAATAGAGAAATTTACCTGGCTGGTTAGGTTGCAGAAGATGGTGATATTACAGAGGCATCTAGTCTTCTTCACCTAGTCGTTTTGCGGCCGTTTTTTTTTATCTTGCAGTGTACAGAAATAGAATAACACCGTTTGCTAAGGGTTGCAAGTATTAGCTTATAGTTATTAAAAAAATCAGGCTGGGAAGTCAAATACGTTGTTGAGTTGATCAAACCGAACCGATGCCCTCGGGTCAATTAGTCGCAATCATTTTGTTGCCACGCTTCCTGTAAATATGAACTAATAAAATGAAACATTTTTAAATGAAAGAACTGAAAATAGGAGTCCCAACGGCACTTGGAAATATAGGAATGCCACTGCGTGGCGCCGACACCCTTTCTATCGCTCAAGTGGCCTTGCTACATCTTGACTTTATCGGAAAAATAATGCGCGTGTATAAACAACACGTGTCACTTTCCGATGTTAACATCAGTGCAATGTACGTTCGTTTCTGTCGCAAAAATAGTAGTGAAACCACGTATTTCAAGTCCAAGTTTATTATTTTTGCATGTACAAAATACGGGTAACATAATACATACAGAATCAGGAGGTCCCAAAATACAGCAGCAAAAATAGGGAATAAATAAAAACGCAATCAAAGCAAAATGATCTATACTAAAAAAGAACAAAAAAGATATATTTACCATAGCAACATCATACAATACTTAGAAATACCAATACAAAACTGTGAAGTGATGATTAAAATAGGTTCAATACATGTGAAAAAAAGGTTCATTTAACGATATGTTATTCATGTTGTGTTTAGAAGATTGCAGTGACCGAGATGATCTAGTATGAAGAAGTATGCGATTCCAAACATTTGGAAGCATGATTGCTGGCGAAGTTATTACAGACCGGAACATCTATTTCTTCACCCTGCTTTTTAAAGCTAGGATTTTTTATATATAGCGCAGTAGTATCATCTTCGACCGCTTTTGACATCGCTGCCGCTATAGCGTGGATGATATGATGCAGCGTGGGCCAGGCAAGCGTACATATACGCGTGCTGCGGTTGTTGTGCCTTCGTGGTAAGCTTTTCAGAGCAAAAATAAAGAACACCAACTTTTTTTCCGCAAGGATGCAATATAGTGTACAAACGTAGAGACCGTTGCTAGCATCTCTCAATTACATGGTGGTTTTAGGACGTCAAACCACACATATCAATCAATCATCAATCAATCGGAGACCGTTGCTAGGTGATTTCCCGTGCTAACCGCGCTTGTCCCGGGGACTACAACGACAAGCAGCGCAAACGCTTACGTAACCAGGCCCTTTTCTAACGTCTTAGTTTGCATCGGGTCAAATAAGTAGTTATGTACTAGATGAAAAATGATCAAGCGGTGGATGATGTAGTACGTGATCGGCCACTAGAGTTAAGGCGAGATCATCACCGTTACGACATGAAGCTCTTGAAATAGGGACACTCGATCTGCAATTGAAACGAAAGAGCCATGTTGATGCAGTGCGAAGCGGTATGTGGGTGAGGAGGCACTTCAAAAGGGCTCGCAGCGCTGCTAGCGGCCACATGTTTGTGTTTAAAGCCAGACCGCTTGTAAACCGTGTAGATAAACTGCCGCCTGAAAAGTTTATCGTTCTGCGTGTTCATGCGTGCGGTTATCAACCTTTGTTTGAGAGCACACTCATTGTTGGTCGACAAAAATATGTGCAGCGCCTCCTCTATTTTTTTTTTCAGTGGCCGGGCGAACGCTCCCTTCAGGCCATCGAGCGCGCGCTCCGCCTCCGCTCGCCGCTGCCGCATGATGGCGCTGCGCGAGCGCACTACGTAGAGTTTCTGTATATGCTATACCTTTAGCTACCTAAAGGTAGCATATATATTAACTCTAGGACTACGGGATGCTGGCGCTGAACGGCCGTGCGTATCAGGAAGCTCGCGAATTTGTGCTTTCATGCAAGTTAATTTGCCGTCGTGCTTCTTGACGGTTTTAACGGATGCAAGGAGGATGAAAAGTAACACGAACATAGTGGCTCGCTGTTTTCAGCGGCTCTGTCAGGCCGTGCTACTGGTTCGATATATGCGTTCGAGTTTTATAGCATTCGGGTTTTATTTTTTTCCTTTCAAGCTATCGCAAGCTCATTATCTGCATGCGTCAGTATATGATACTGCTGTGTATCACTCCGAATATCTGACAGAAAAAATCATACGGTCTTTTTTACATTTCTCATAGGTTAAAAAAAAAATCGCCGGTCCCCTTATGGATTCGCTTGAGACGACTGAAAGGCAAAAACTATGCCCGTTTTCTTTCGATTCAATGCACGGAATGTTTCCTACTTCCCTCCGGGATATTTTTGCGCCCAACATGACTTCCTTACTGCCTCGAAAATTGGAGACAAAGTTAGCTTTCTGCCCCTCACCTGGTTATGCACTGCCCTCATGATCGGCCCATTTCAACCAAGTGAAGATGTTATATGATGCCGTAAAGCTATGTGACCTTCCGATATGTCACAAGCATTTATAATATGTGACGTCATATAATGACGTTTTCACCTAAAAATGTTTTCTTGCATCAGTAGAGTTCACGCCACCGACGCGAGAAGATACTGTATGCCACCAGCGATCACTTTTCGCTTTTTATGAGGCATTTAAAGCTGTCGCCTTAATGCACTGTAAGGCTGTAGCTCCGTGAAATTGCAGCTTCCGCTGGTGTTCAGGGGGAACGTACTTGCAGTAAACAAGCAGAACAATTGGTCTTCTAATAAATCTTCTTACTACACTCTAATATCTAGCCGTCATTCACAACCCGAATATTTTATACATTATAAGTAGTGGTGACTGAAGACTGCCCGTCACGTTTGGCAACAAGACACTTGGTATCACTAAACGGGCCTACAACATTTCTGAGAACCCCAGGTGGTCGCAATTTCCGAGTCCCTCTGCTACGGCGTCTCTCATAACCATATAGTTGTTGTGGGACGTAAACTCCACATATAAATCAATTAATTATCTGGTATTGGCCAAGCAGAGGACGCGCGAGCGCCTCGATCAAGTAGTCATGAACGACACATGCCTTTGCAACAAGCTGGGTGTCCAGAACATCCAGTGCTTCATGATTTTCTTTCCCACAAGTTTCTATGACATCCTAAACAATGCGAACACAGCAGAAAATTGAGCCGCATAGTAGCTTTGCATGCAGCCGCAGCATTCGTTTGCGCGAGAGACGACGCAGCGGCATCGCTACTCCAGTAGCGGCGCCTGGGGGCGAAATGCCGCACAATCACTGACGGCCACTTCCCATTGAAATCCACTCCTTCGCCAGGGCACTGCAAAAATAGAGGAGGCGTTGGTATATAAAATCACCAGTGGGACTGTTTATGCAGCACTTATTGATGCACCAATTGATTTGTGTACTAGAAAGCTATCGATAGCATTGTGGGGTAAAAATGTTCTTATCGGTAGACATCTGTGTCGCTCTCTCTCTCTCTCTCTCACAAACACACACACACACACACACACACACACACACACACACACACACACACACACACACACACACACACACACACACACACACACACACACACACACACACACACACACACAGCATTTTATGCAGTCTTTCTTTAGAGGCTCGTCGTCTAAAACATTACTACTTCCATCCAGCAGCTGTGGCATTACAAAGAAATTTTTTATGTGTGCGATGCTGCGGACAGTCCAACGGAGCTTGTCGAAATATACTTCTTGCAATTTATTCGAGACTAGAGAGTGGACGAAGAGGCTTACAAGTAAATTTCTCCTGCACTCAGGTGGTCGCTGTTGCTGGAAGAAACTTCGACAATGCCAAGAAGTTCGCTGAGCTGCATCGCATCGGGAAAGTTTATTCGAGTTACGAGGAGATCGCGGGGGACCCAGATGTGGGTAAGAATAAGACATGTGCTTCGGGTTATCAAATGGCACAATATTGTTTTCTGTTCTTAAGGCACATTTCGGCTGTTGAATCTCCTGGTTGCATAGGGCCAGAAAAAAATGTACCAGGAAAATGATTTTTTTGGGAGGCTATTTAGAACTGTACTACTTTCAAGCACGGAGGTGTGGCGTTGCTGTTGTGTGCTAGAGTAAGTGCTGTGTTGCTATAAAACACGTACATATTCATTTTTAGGTATGGTATTCCGATAGCGCATATCATAAAGGACGCGTATTTAAGTTTTCGAATAAGTTTCGACCACCTAAACTTTTCAGAGCTGACCATCGTCCCGGTACAAGGGCAATTTTGCTTTGTCTCATAGGAATGCAACTGCTACATCTGCGATCAAACCCGTGATTTCATGCACAACAGCGCTGTGCAGTAACTACCATGGTGTGTCGTTTTCACATATCCTCGCGATACATATGGAGGATGATGCAGTATTTCGAATTGTTTTCGGAGTATCATGTCAATACTGACATCTCTTGGGGGCTCCGGTCTAAATGCATAAGCATGAAGTCATTGTTCTCGAAATTCTGAATATATGAACGCAGTATTGTAACTCAGGACTAACAAAAAAGCAATATCACACAATTTGGTATGGATAATAATATGCAAACAGTTTTTAAAACTTGACAGCTATCAGGCGTTACTAGAATCTCGACATGTTTATTTTTACCACTGCGAGTATTCGGCTTTGTTTTTCTCACAGAAATCGCTCATCCCAACTAGTACTGGCGAATAAATGCACGAAACATATTTTACTAGTTTTTATGAATACTCTACTTAGTGGTAAGTGGCTAATATCAGCAGTTATTTATTTGTGGTTGAAATATGAATGCTACTGTTACAAAACATCTGGAATGTATGAACGGCTTTCTAGGAAAATATATAAACATAAAGTTCAGGATAGATTTTGTGGAGGATAGTGTTTCCTAAACATGTTGTAGTAGCCAAAACTGGAATAGTAATGTAAACAGAATAAGAAGAAAGAAAGGCAGGCGCTGCTGTCTAGTTTTGCGCAACTACAATATGTTTGTATAAGTATGAAGTCCTTTAGAAGACCCAAGAACACCAAACTGGGATATTGAAGGACAACGTGGGATATTTGATTGAACCACAAGCTTGTGTATGGTATAAAATGTAGGTTACACGATGGCCCGGAGTTCCAGAAGTCTGGAAGGTTTTGAGAGGGTTCGACTTTAAACGACGATGGCTCAGCGAGTAATGGAAAAGAAAATGATTGGTGTAACGCTAAAAGACAGGAAAATAGCAGGATGGGTCAGGGACAAACTGGTATTTAGGATATTGTAGTGGAAATCGAGAAGGAATTTACAAGGGATGGACACTTAGCGCGTATAGCAACGATAACCGCTGATGGTTAAGCGAACTAACTAGAAAATGCAACAAGTGCAAGGGAAGATCGGAACTCAGGTGGACAGATGAGAATAAGAAATTCGCAGCCGTAATGTGGCAGCAGAAAGCACACAATCGTATTGACTGGCTCAATATAAGAAAGACCTTCATCCCGAAGTGGGTGTAGTGAGAATGATGATGATGTTGCCCGTTTTCGGCGCATAAGAAATTGCCGTTCGATGCTTCTGCAGAGGTGGCATACGTCGGTTCCCTTCACCCTGACCACTTCCCGACGATGAAGATGCTCTTGGCAAACGGCAAGCACATTTTGTGCGAGAAGCCTCTTACCATGAACCGCCGGGACACCGAAGACATCTGCCGGATGGCCAAGGAGAAGAAGCTGTTCCTCATGGAGGTTAGCATTACAGAAGGCGAGACACCTAACGTTCATCACATTGCTGTGGGAGCTAAACATGTAAAACAGCTAATACACAAAACCATACAAGCAATACGAGTGTGTTAAGCGTCGTCGTCAAGGCATTCAGATTGGGTAATCGTTTGTAGTCGTACCAGCACATAACCATCTTCATAATACGGGTGTATGCTATGAGCGAGGGTGACGCTTGGATGGCCACCACCTGGGGGTGTGTTAGGCGTAGACAAAGTTGCCTTGGGCCATGGAAACACGGTG
This sequence comes from Rhipicephalus microplus, assembly GCF_043290135.1. Lineage (NCBI taxonomy): Eukaryota > Metazoa > Arthropoda > Arachnida > Ixodida > Ixodidae > Rhipicephalus > Rhipicephalus microplus. The sequence continues at coordinate 97,323,774 of NC_134703.1, read as the reverse complement.
AATGGAACGGACACATAGGAACAATGCGTTGCAGGAGCTAATATACATTACAGCGCGGCGCCGTCCAAAAGTTACTCGTCTGCGTATAGGTTGCCGCGCTTTTTATTGCTTGCGCTAGCTTATTTTCCCACAGCAGGCCGCCTTAACAGCGCAAACATAAATGTCGATTTACACGAGAGTGGGGATATACGAGGTTTGCTGAAAATTGGGACGATTTGTAATTGCTAAGAAATGTAGAAGATTGCGTGCCTTCTATCACTAACGAGCTGTTACTTCTCAATTAAGTATGAATGAACACTGATTCCGTATTTGTCACTGGTTGGAATGTGCTTTATATCTCTCTTGTATGTTGATGTTTAACATATATTTAGGCTGCCATACTATGTTCTCCGCTAAAAATAAACTGTTTATTCTATGCTTAGTCAGAGTGAAAAGTCGCAGAGTACACATGTATAAACAGTAGGCCGAGATGCTTGGTGTCAGGATGGCAGATGAATGCTTTTGTGCATTTCGAAGCAGTGTACCCGTTTCACCTTTATATTGATATTGTTTAGGGGTGTTGTCAGAATTTTCATTGGGGAGAGGAGGGGGATGGGCGTAGAGCGAAGTTTTTTTGCCGTTGGGGGTCGGGGTGTGGGGAGGTCACAACTACAAGCAAAATAAAAAAAATCAAAGCAGGAGTTTGAATTCTCTTCACGTTCATGGCTGCAATAATGACACTGCTTTAAAAAAATATTTTCTCCGCTCGTTATGGGTGTGCGCTAGTTTGCTAGAAGAAATGCTTTTCTGTTGAAGCCTTGTTTTCCGAAGCATAAAATGGATACTGTGTGCAGGCTTGCCCATCATTGCCAGACTTAATGAACGTTTATGGTCCTGAGTGAATTCCAGCGCTTTCTGCGAAATGCTTTGGGAATTCATGTCTGACCAGAGATGATATTGCAATTACCGACTTTCATGGCATGCTACAATACAGGCGCTGTGGAGTCGCTTCATGCCTACTTACAAGCACATGGAGGAGCTGCTTCAGAACGGCACAATAGGAGAAGCTCGCTATCTACATTGTACCTATGGCTCTCCCATGGATAGGCAAGGCCGCGTGTTGGTGAAGAAGCTGGGTGGATCAGTTTTGCTCACGCTGGGAAACTACAGTACCAACATTGCCCTCCAAGTTTTCGGAGCTGAGCAGCCGGTCAAGATAAGCGCTTGCGGGGACCTAACGTCGGAAGGCGAGTTATTTTTTGCAGTCAGAATTTATCGTTGGTCATGCCAACATGACAGGGACAGTTTATTTTTCGAGTGTGTTTAGAAAAAGTATTTAACGATTTTGAGTCCTTTGTACTCAACTATGGGAGAACACCCGTGTGCTTGACCTGCATCTGCCCAAAATTTTCGTGTGTTTAGAAAAAATTGTTCGGCGATTTAGAGTACTATGTACTATACTATGGGAGAGCACTAGGCAGTACGAGCCAGGAAACGAAAAGTATGCGTGAGAAGATACGCGACAGTGCACACAAGAAAAACATTGTTTAGACACACGCTGTACAAATTTCGAGTTTACGAATCACAGATTTTGGTGGCGGCGGCGTCGTAAGCAAAAAAACATGGCACCAAAAAGCGTACCGAAATGCTGCCCTGAAATGCGTACCAATCATTTGAGCTTTTTTTTTGCGTCGTTTTTCAATAACATACGCTCGCTCGATCATGACCGTACCAGTGATCGACCGTTTCCAGATGAGGGATTTAGAGGTTTTATTGAGGTGGCTTGTAATGTTGCTGCTTCCATAGCTGTCCTTTTATAATTATGTTTTTTGTTCTCACGTGTTCCGTGCCTATTCTCCGAAAAATTTTGATTATATTTTCGCAGTTATTGTACTTGTATCATCATACAGGTTACTTTTGTTTTACGCGGCTTAGGTCGGCGAACATGGGTCGATTCACTCAGACTCAGCGGGCCACGAGTCTCAGTCTGAGTGGGTTCGGGTGAGTAATATTTCGGTGAGATTGAGTCCGAGGGAGTACGTTTGAAGAAAACTTTTGTTAGTGTGTGTCAGAGTGAGTCCGGCTCAGTAAAATATTGGTTCAAATGAGTCCAAAGACCAAGATGAGTGGGGCTGTGTGAGTTCCTCGTACGTTGGCCGACCTATTGTCCTATCTACTCACCTTCAGCGTTGCTATCAGCTTTACCACGATACATGTTTGTGCTCGCGTCTAGTCACATATACTTCGAAGATGTAGCGATCATACATCATTTCAATTATTATAGATAACAGGCGTGAGTTTCAGAGAAAGGAGCCTTGAACCCCACGCCTGGTAACTCTTCCGGCGAAGTTCTTGATAAATATGTCTTTTGTTGTCATCATTTCAAGAAAAATCTCCTTACGTGTTAGTAGCCATTCATAACTCGTATTTCAAGGTACTATATCAAAAGACGCCAAGAAGAGCACCGATTATGTGAGATATCGGTGTTGAATGAGCACTGACACCACTGTTGAACTAAAATAATACTAAACGAATGAACTCATAAATTGAGTCGCACAGACGCATTCAGGACAAGTTCGAGCCGTGGTTGTGAGGTTACTTGAGTTCGGGTCAGTAATATTTTGGTAAAATTGAGTTTTCGAGTGAGCACGGTTAGAGAAACCTTTATTGAGTGCGAGCCCGAGTGTCACTGGCTCAGAAAAAAATTTTGGTGAGTGTGAGGCTGAGTGAGCCCTAAGCGCAAAATATATTTCATGAGTGAGTCTGAGAGAGCTCCACAAGTTTCGCCGACCTGTGTTTTCGCAAGATTCAACGAGGCCCTCATGGCAGGTTAAACAATTGTTAATTGAATTGACGTCTTTCTTTTTACGGCAAAAGCTGTAAACGGCTAGGACAAACGAAAAAACTATCCGGCAGTGGTGTCACGAGCGGTCTCCATTGGCTGCGTATCTGTTACGTCGTTCGCAGCGTCGTACTCAAGGCCGCGCGCCATTGGTGGCGTCGCGAGTGACGTAAGTCGTCCATCCCGTCACAGCTGTGGCGCCGAGCGTGCGCGAGTTTCTCCCTACGCCTTCCGCATGAGTATGCCAAGGACAACTAAAGAAGAGCGCGAACAATGAAAACGTGAGAAAGTTCGCATTCGTCGGGCCGATGGTGCAGTCCAGGCACATAAACAGGCTCAGAAGGCCGAGTGCCACCCCGTCGCGGTGGTATAGTGGCTAAGGTACTCGACTGCTGACTCATAGGTCGCGGGATCGAATTCCGGCATCGGCGGCTGCATTTCCGATGGAGGCGGAAATGTGGTAGGCCCGTGTGCTCAGATTTGGGTGCACGTTAAAAAATACCCCAGGTGGTTGAAATTTCGGAGCCCTCCACTACGGCGTCCGTCATAATTATAAGGCGGTTCTGGGACGTTAAACCCCACAAATCAAATCAATCAATCAATTGAGGCCGAGTGCCGGCAGCTACTGTGCACTGGAGATCCGGCAGCCTTAGAAGCCGCGCTGAATCTCGAATAGAAATGAAATCGCCGGTGACGAACGAATCCTGCAAACCACGCCACTGACTTAGCTCGCGATGTCAAACGCTTGCCACAAGACCGCTTTGCGGCGTACGTCAATGTGAGGATTGCGGCCGCGCGTTCGCCGGGGTGAACGTCTGTTTTCGGCGGGAGTTTTTTCAGTGGCACATTGGCTTCGGCTGTGGCGTTTGTGACCACCTGTGGTTCCGAAACAAGTTTTGTGATTAACGTATTGCGAAACGCAATTCACTGCTCATTACCATCTTTCATGAAGGGATCATGTGGGGCAGTATGTGTGGCATATGAAATAAACACTGTAGTAAACCGAAACCTAACATGTGTCTAACCCCACTAAGAAGCACGAAAATGTAACCAATAGTCGTTATAGGCTTCAGTGGAACGTCGGGTTGAACCCACTGTTAAACACTAGGGCGCTTGAGTGGTGATTTTTCGTTTTTGATTGATTGATTGATTGATTCTTTTCTAGGAATTGACCAAGCTGTTGCCGTTGCGATGGAATTCAGCGGTGGCCGTCTTGCGACATTTGCATTGTCTGGCATCGTCAATCTGCCTGGAGCAGCAGAGATATTTGGCACTAAAGGCAAAATCACCGTAAGTGAATGTCCCTTTAAATTTCATAGCTTGATCATCGAGCTGACGAAAAAAAAATTAGCACAGGTTCTACTCACTTAACGTCACGAAGGCTCATTAAACAGCGGAACTGCTGCCATCAGCGCGTCTTTTAGATGCGGAGCATCTAATACTCGAGGCTTGTAGTGCGGCGCCGCCCGCAAGCTTCCTCCTCCTTCTTCCACCATCTGTGCATCTCTTCCTCCTCTACACACCGCGCGCGCTTCTCCTCTTCACGAACATTCGCTAGCTGTATAATGTAGCGCGCATGCGCCGTCACGCTTCGAGAACATCGGCAGCTGACGCGCGCGCATGCGCTGTCGCGCTTCGAGAACATCGGCAGCTGACGCGCGCGCATGCGCCGTTGCGCTTCTCCCCCTTCTCGAACATTCGACAGCTGATGCGCGCATGCACCGTCACCCACCATCTGTGCCGCGCGCACTTCTCCCCTTCGAGAACATTCTACAATTCTCCTGATTCTCCAGTGGACGCGCATGCGCCGTCGCGCTTCGAGAACATTCAACAGCTGACAGTGCATGCGCCGTCGCGCTGTATATATATTCAAGGTCGGCGCTCGCTCGCTCAGTTGCCGCTCGTCGGTTGGTTTGTACGGCGCGTCGACGTCCAAGGTCGCGGTGAAATGAATTCCAACGAATCCACAAACACAATGATCGACGTCCCTTCGACCAGCGCCGCCCTTTCGCATACGTGTGTACGTGTTCACTCATTTAACACCCCCTCCTACAACCACGTTAACCAATTTAGCCATCGACCCAAGTAAGTCGCAATTTCACACCCCATTTCACAACCACGTTAACCAATTTAGCCATCGACCCAAGTAAGTCGCACTTTAACACCCCGTTAACCAATTATATGCTCCGCATCCTCCTCAGTGTTCCCCCGAGGGAAGCTGCGGGCAATTTTTTCCACTTTCACCAAGCTCAGCGACTCTTTCCTCTAATATCGCCAGCACCACGTTTTCTCAAGCGTGCTGTACAATTGGTCGACTCCCTTCATCAGCAACGCCAATCAAACACCTTCTCTTTCCTCCTCTGCACACTGCCTGCACCCTTTCCGCCAGAGCTCGCCCCATGCTCTCCTCCTCTTCTCCCGGCATTGCCCTGCCCACATCGCTAAACTTTCATTGCCAGGCTTCCCCCTCACCCCTTTTCATACTCGTACGCTCCCTCTCGTCCGGCATCGCTTTCCCAGCTGGGCTACAATAGTGAACGGGGATCTCTAGGCATTTATCTAAGCTTTAAAGGGGCGCTGCACCACTTTGTGAGAAGATTTGGGTGCACGTTAAAGAACCCCAGGTGGTCAAAATTTCCGGAGCCCTCCACTACGGCGTCTCTCATAATCAAATGGTGGTTTTGGGACGTTAAACCCCACAAATCAATCAATCACTTTGTGAGCATGGTGAGGAAACGCTGCCGATCGGTAGTAGAGGCTTCCGACAACACGCGAGCCATGCATTGTAGCCCAGCACGTGGCCTTGAATTCACATTAAATTATCAAAGCGAGCTGAATATTGCTTTCTGTTTTCTCGACAAATCACGAAAGACGCTCAAAGATTACTCGTAAAAAGCCTATCTATCAGCCATTGGCTGATTTGAACATGGCGCACTCGGTCGTTACAAAGATTGCAGTGGGAGTTCGTGACTTGTCCAGGTGTGTGCGCGCGTCCACCCTGAAAAAGCCGCGCATTCGGAGAAAAAAAAGAAAAGCGTGTTCAAGGTCACGTGGCGCGCGTGACGTATTTGTTTCGCCCCTGCCATCCCTCCCTGCTAAGCTTCAAGCGCTTTCGTCGGGACGAGAGACGAGAGAATGCGTTTGTAGCGTGCGACAAATCTTTGTAACTCCACTCGTACTGGACGGATTTTAAAAATTTTTGCGGCGTTTACTTCGTGAGGCAATAAGCTCTTCCAGTGAATTCATTCCATGGTTACTTGAAGAAAGTGTTTCAGTGCCCCTTTAAGTAGCTTCTCTGTCGACAATATAATAAAAAATAAAAATAAAGAACAAGTAACATCTAGCGGCCAGAAAACACTCCGCGATATTTTACCAGAATCCGTAGTTTTATTCTATCAGATACGAAACAGTGTGGGCACTGGGGACAAAGAGAAAGAGAACAGCACTTGTCTCTAAGTAATTCCTGCCTTTCTTGCCCGTTAGCGTGCACTGTTTTATGAAGTCGTGCCAACGAGTCATACCCTCTTACGGTATACCCGCCGACGGTACACCAGCCAGAGGACAGCCTCGCTGAAGCAACAGGGCAGTGATCGCACTGCCTAAACATTCACACAGGTGTCCAAAATGTTTCTTTGCATGCATTGTACAATAAAAAGCACCTAAAAAGCTGCGCTTGAATCGCGCATTACGAATGCAGTGACATAATCTTTGGTGAAACTTCCGGACACCGTTTGTAGCCATTGCATGAAACAGTGATGTGAAAACGTTTGCGGGACACCATAGGTACAAAGAGTATAGACTTTTTACTTTCTCTAAAGTACGTATGTTGTTTTACTAAACTGAAGTAGAGCTCTACATTTTCTGTTCTTTGCCGGTGTTCATTAGCCGGGGGCTCATTTTGTATTAACTAACGCACTAAAATAATAGTTTTCTTTCTTTGAATGACTGTTAATCAACAACGCACATGTTTTCATACTACCGTCGTTCTTTCACACTTTATTTCTTTCTCTTTCCTTCGTTCTTTCTGCTTTTTATCTTTTATTTATTGCTTATTTTTTTCTCTCTTTTGTTTGTTTGTTTCTTTCTTATAGTTCCGCCACTCAGTTGTGTCCTGTTAACTTCTGGTCTTTAGTAGAAGCATATACATTTGGTTATAATCTCTATATACAAATTAGGTAATTTTTAAAGTATATTCTATTGCAATTCTGAATTGAAAAAGATGCAATAGTAACATGATCAGGAAACTAGAGTATTGGTTTCCACCATTTTTTGTTCTCGCGCTCATCTGCCTATTCGAGCTTCCCGTAACTTTTTGCATGATTAGCTACTAGAAATAAGGTCACATTAATTGCGATGTTTGTGATGGTTCCCTTTCTTTTTTGAACCACGAAGCTCCATCCGCCATTCATAGCGCCAACCTGCGTCGACTCACCAGCGGGAAAATTCGAGATTCAACTTCCACAGTCTTCCGTGCCTCTTAACCGCCCCAACACGGCGGGCTTGCGGTACGAAGCAGAGGAAGTGAGGAGATGTTTGCGTGAAGGTGAGAGTTTAGTTCTAACTCCTGGAGTTTGATGTGCGCGAACCAGTGTGGATTCATAAAGAATGCCATAACAGAAGAGTTTGGATTAACTTCTGCCACTTCAAAGTTGTTCAAGAGCCTACATAAAAATTATGAACCATCTCCCCGAATAGTGAAAGCACAAAAAAACGTCACAGCTAATGCGACTTTTCTCAACTAAAACAGGCGAGAACAATCTTGGTAAAAGTAAGATCAATCCAAGAATAGCAACTGAAAGCTACGCTGAATGACAGAAACAGATTACAAATATTATAGTTGTCGCTCCGCTACCTAGAAACATGCACCTCACCTATAATCATGGAAGGAGAGTGGCTGGCGCTGAAGTTTTGATTCAGTGACTAGACAGAGTAAAGAACGGTGCCTGCTTTGTGGATGCTGAGAAATACAGGGGCCGACCCAGCTACTCTGCAGTCGTAGTAAATCACAAAAAGGACTGCACAAACGCAGCATCAATTAACACCAATAAACCCGAGATCGCTGAGCAAGTAGCGATAGCCATGGCATTGACGAACAATAATTGCACGGAAATTTATTGTAACTCCAGCTAGGCAATCACTGCCCGGAGTCACAACTGGAGTGGGAGACCGGCATGCTTCTACAATTGGCCCCGACTCCGCTGGATTGATTCCACTACACCAAGATATACTCACCACGTATAATGAAATCGCTAAACAATTCTATCTGGGCAGAACAATTTTATCCACACCCCTATGCAAACTTCAACAGAGCACAAGTCATAACACTTAGACAACTACAAACAAAATCGTCCTATTCACCAGTTCAAATTAGTGAGTGAGTGGTATGGAGCAGAAGAAATAAAAATTACATGCAAAGCCTGCAACGAAAATGCATGGACATCAGAACACATTCTCTGGTACTGGGGTTCACTGGAGCCGGGTATTAAGATAGGCTCATCAGATCACCAGCTTATGAGAATCAAATCATGGCTGTCCAGTACGCCCACGACAGGGCCAAACCTCCCTGTCCCATCATGGGAATAGCCAGGTTGACGCATTCGCGTCATGTACCGGATAAAAAATAAAGTTTTAAAGAAAAAGAGGATCTCCCAGAAAAGAACCCTGATGGGATGCGAAGCAGCAGCAGTGCGCACGGCGTTGACCCGGTTGAAACGGGCGTCGTCGCTGGTACTGGAGGAATGGTTTCAAGTGAAACTCGGTGTAGCGTTTACTCGAGTAAGCGTTTGTTTGAAACTCAGATACTCGGGGGGCGGGTTGGGTTTCGGGCAAGTTTCATTGCAGATACACGAGCTGAAAGAGTGTTTCCACTTGACGTGTGGTCTAGCTTTGCGGGCAGTGAAGAAGGTGACGCGAGAGAGGTGTGTTGCGAGCGGGCGGAGGAGCCGGCAGCTGCGAGCGCTGCGGCAAGCGTGCTGTGATTGAGGGAGAGAGTGACATCAACGCGCAGTCGCAGCGTGACCTACTTGACACCGCTCCAACACCTGCAGCGAGGGCAACGCGTTGCGTTGCGTTCGTAAGGACGCACGTACTTATGGAGTAACACACGTGACTCAAAGAGCTGCTTCGCATCTGATAAGGCGTTTAATTAGATCAAAGCGGAGGGCTAGCGCTTTTTATGTGTATGTGGTACCCGCTGCTGTAGCCTAGCTGTCACGGTGCTAACCGCGTAGTGGGTACCTTGTATGAGTATTTGTACTATATTTTCCGAATAGAGGTCTGGGCGGGCCACAAGAAAGGCCGCTCTGCCAACTTTCGCCAGTTCACGACGCCTGCAGTGCACAGTGTGATGTGAGTATAGCATTCGAGCACTTGTAGTTTCTGTGGAAGTATGTTATGAATGCTAAATCTCTACGACTGTGCAAAGCCAAAACTCCAAACGCCGAAGTTTGCAGTATTGAATCCAGGCTGCGACAACGGCATTTCTATGGAGGCAACTAATAATAGTGCCTCATGTGCATAGATATAGAGCACTCCTTTATTGTACGGCATATTTCATAATTGCAGCTTGCATTTGTGACGCAAAAAATATTAAGCTTTGGTGGTTCTCCGCAAGCTTTATTGCCCTGTGTGAATGAGTAATCTTCTGAGCTCCGATTTTCGGCCTGGGTAAAAGTCTTGATGTGAGTGCGCAATGTTAACACCAAAAAGAGCGCCTAGAATTAACGTTCTGCAGTACATGCGTGTTCTGCTATAGCGTTTGTCAGCAGAACGTAAATTCAAGATGATAAAAGCAGAATGGCGGTGTGATGGTGGCTTACAGTAAGACCGTTTTTTAGACCATTTCCTGCTTCAGAAAATGAAACGTTCATGCGATAAGACGAGATGATTATTACATCTAGTGTTTAACGTCCCAAAACTACCATATGACTATGAGAGAGGCCGTAGCTGAGGGACCGGAAATTTCGACCACGTTGAGTTGTGGAGTTGTTTAACGAAACGAGCACTGTAATCTGAGCACACAGGCCTACAGCATTTTCGCCTCCATAAGTAGCCGGCCATGAGAGGCTACGTCAATACAAAATCTTGAATTTATATATATATATATATATATATATATATATATATATATATATATATATATATATATATATATATATATATATATTTAATGTGTGTTTTGCTTTCACCTTCTTGCAGGTCTTCTCGAAAGCCCAAAGATGACACACCGGGATTCGCTGCTGATCGCGGAAATTCTGGATGAAATTTTGAAACAAATTGGTGTAAGCCATTAAAATAATGCCAGTACACGCAATGTTTTTTCTTTGAGTGAGCAAGTGAGGGACAGCCTTCATGCGTTGATTATCCGGTGTTCGCAGATGGTTGTTACTATCCTAGTATTTCATATTCTTTCAGCCTTTCAAGGACAAAAACTTCGGTTTAAGTGTGGTTTCTGCTTCCGCTATGTTTCGCGGCAAATGCTGCACGCAATTACAGTCCATCTTTTACTGTTCTTCTGGTAAGCTCACAAGTATAGGGGCGGACACAAGTTCCCAGATGAGGGTCACTTAGTCACGGCTGCGAAGACAAGCTGGGGAACAGTTGGCCACTGCTTTACATTTACAAGCTCGCCACTATTGGTGGGTCAATCTGCTAACCAATAATTTCAAGTGCTGCAGTTTCATGCGGCTAAAGGCTGTTTCACATGCTGCGATTGCAGCGAAAAAAAAAATCGTTCTGTTCGCTCCAATGGCTCTGTTCGCAATCGTCGCTAATGGCGGTTTCGTTTCATATGGACCTCGAATGGTCCCCGATTTTCTCTCTACGAAAGGAGCGGCGAGTTCTAGCCACCGCTCATTGTGTCAGACACGAATGTAATGTAATATGTGCATTATGATATCATGAAGCTACCATGAGCGGTAACGAAAGGCCCGCTTGTTTCGTCATTTCAGAACACTTTCCAGTCTGAATTCATTTTAAAATGCACGGCACTGGCCATTACCAAAACAAACACGTCGACTCCATTTCGACGGCTTGGCCCGACCAGCCCTATTTTGATGGGTCCCGACGAAAAATCGCTCCTGCCGCTGCGATCAGAGGGAAAATTTCCAGCATGTTAGAAGCTCACCGCGGACCGCTGCGGCGGGAGCGAACTGCTTTTTTTTTTCTCTGCGATCGAATTCGCAGCCTGAAAATTGCTACTTTGTGCGTCATGTGAAACGGCCTTAAGTATTCGCAGAAGGTCACGAGTTTTACGTATAAGGTTGGAAGTCCTACTTGTACGACAAAATGGAACGGCATGAAAGACAGATACAGCGGAAGGAACGTAGCCAAAAAGACTGGTCGCCATTTACACTACATGAATGTCAAAAGAAGAAAGAAAGAATATCAGAAAGGTAAGGAGGCGAACTAGACTTAATCTTGCAGTGTCCTGGGAAGCTGCATCAAGCATCACACATGCTGATGCGGGTGAGACGGGGGAGTGCGTTTTTCATAAATAATTTAGAACAATTGTGGTTATAGTCGCTTTGTGGTCCCTGTGGTACAGCGTGATTACTTTCAGCAAGAATAATTTAGCATTGTGTACACAATGTTCTCCTGGCGTATTTAATTTTTGTGGACTGCCCATGACAATCTTAGAAAGGACTGAATAGGGTGCTGTATGTAAAAGCGGAAAGCACACGTGAAGAGAAGGGCCCGTTTGACGTCATTTGAAGTCCAAAGCAGCTGAAACGTAATCTTTACGGATAACGCGTATACGAGGATGTTCCCGTTGTTCACTGGTATCTTATAATCAAACATGCGGTCATGGTGCTTGCTTTATAGTTTTCAGTACTGAAATGTGTACTGAGTTCGGTGCTGTATGACTGATTGAGTGAAAGATGTGTCGTTTGCCTTCATTTGTAAAAGCCTAGCTATACAACATAGAGGTCGTATTTCAATCAGTGAGTAGCGTCTACAAAGCGATCTCACTACGAATGTGTCCGCTAATTGTAGTTTTGCTTTATTTAAGAGTATTAGTAGACGTTAGGCCTACATGACGGTGCAAACGACAGTATGTGTGTTGCTTATTCCTAAATTTTGTTTTAATTGACTTGTGACGAAGAACCGATTGAAAGTTATTCAGCAGTGGCCCGCTACGCCGTAAACCACCCCTTGCATCCTTCAAGCAATTTCAAGCAGGAAAAATTCCTTTTTTCTTACCAGAACTTGCAAAAAATGGGAATAAAGATGTTCTCCTCCCTCAAATATTCTTGAAAGTGTAACTTTTTACCTTATACACCCTTTGGGAGCTAAGAGTGTTATGGATTATTGAAACACCAGTGGCCCTTGCGACAGCATGCTAAATGATAACTGGGACTCGCTGACGACAACGTTTTTGAATTTTAGGTCAGTTTAAATTAAAATATCGACAGCAACCACAGTATACATACATGCATAATTTAATATTTATGTTAATTAGTGAATAACAAGAATATGTCTGAAGGCATTGATATACCAATATCATTGTATCACAGCTCATGTAATGAAGACAAACAAAGAGCAGACACGCAGACAACTAGCGTTGAGTCTCCTCTTTTTCGTCCTCGTCCATGCATGGCGAAATATTGAAATTCTGCTGAGCCAAGCAGTCCAACTCTCAGCTTTAGTATATATGTACCAGATGGATGGTGTAAGGCTGCGTAGTGCAAGAACTCCGTTCATAGATTAGTTTTCAAGATGATATGTTGTATTCCATTTTTTCTGTTATCTTCCTTATTTGCCGCTTTACCTTCACCTGACGCTGAGCCTTGCTTCCTACAGGCTGCCGAAACTAGCGTCAATTCTTCAACCAACGCCTCAATATATTTTTCACAGTAAACTCTATTTTTCATGGTTTTCATGGTTTTCATGGCTGTTTTAGGCCTTTGGATATGTACAATAATATGAGCGTGTTGATCCACGAAAACGTTCTTAGTTATAGACACGCTGAAATCCCCTTAAATGTGTAAACTGGTTTCTCGCGTATGGTGTACTTTGCGATCATATGATAAATCTGGCGCGCACAAGCGGAGGACATTATAAAACATTCCCCAATATTTTCCTTGTATGCACGAGAGCTCAGCGGGTGCTATGCGCCATTGCATTGGCTTCACCGGGATGGGTGAAGTTTGGGAATGAACAAGTTGTGCCTTTTTCTACCGTTTTATTGGTGTAAGAAGGAAACAGGAAAAAATATATGGCAGCTGTACGCTGCTGTCTCTAAATGTTCGATATATAGCACACATAGAAGGTGATTTCCTGACAGCTGTGTATGCATGCGTTAATCATGTTTACTTTTATCAAACGAAATGGTCTTTTTTATATCTCTCACAAATGCAGTGTTCTCTCATTTTATCGGGTAATATATGACGTGACATAAAGCTTGTTAAGCACAACTGTTTTGCATTATTTTTCTTTTTGATTTTTTTGGTCCCACGGCTCGAAAGCACGTCAAGTTCACATTATAGGCTATATAAACAAGTCCACTTTTAATCCCACTCCCCTTAACCTTGTGCCGTCCTGTTGAGGTGTCATCGCAATGATAAGAGAATTACAGGCGGCACCTTTCTTTTCCTTTCTTTTACATAATAACTTGGAGAACAAGTGCGGTCTTTAATTGTGGGCTTGAACATCACGTCGTTCAGGCAACCGCCCAGCACACGTCCTTATATGACACAATCACACGAATGCGTAGCTTGATTGCACCGCGTTCGAAACAACTGTTGCGAGCGCCAGGTGCCAATATTTTCTATTGGTCATCCGTTACAAAGAGGTCGCTTACGACAGCCCACCTGAAAATCAAGGATAGTAAACGCGTACGAGTACAGGTCTTCTAGTAACACTTGCAGGGCTCTGAGGCTCTGCATGAAAAAAGCGGTTATTCGCAGCGAAGCTACATATAGTCCGCCCTGGTGCACGGTACTGGGCTGCAGACTGAAAGGCAGCGGGTTCGATTCCAGCCGCGCCAATGCACTTCGATAGAGGCGACATGGTAGAGGCCCGTGTACGGTGCCATGTCAGTGCACAGTACACTGCAGGTGGTCAAAATTCCCGGAGCCCTTTACTACGGCGTCTCTCATAACCATATCGTTGTTAGAGACGCAAATCCCCGAATAAAATTTACGCTGTATGGCTAGAAGGTGGCAAAGTGTGGAGGTCTGCGCGTCTGTCTGCACAGTAGAAACAACGAAGCAGTGCTAGCATAGACTTCCTCGAGGGCTTCCGACACTTGCACCTGTTTCTATACTGTTCTTGTGAAAACATATTGCTCGACATGATCATCGTCCCTACATGCTTCGCAACCCCCAAAATTTCTTAGGCGTTCTTGATATACCAATGGGAATTCTTTTTTCATTACGTGTTCGAATGTAGGGGTTCCGGGCATTCAGTTGAACTTACATTTTTTAACACGCTTCCCATGTTGACCTGTAGTGTTTCTCAGTCGATGTACCACCGCGAGCCCTTGGTGCAACAAAATTAAATCAGAAATTTATGGAAAAAGTTCTACAAATCCCCCGTACCTTGGTACCTTAGCAGTCAGGTATTTCTGAAGCTTTTCTTTCATGGGGCTAGATGTTCAATACGCTCTCCGAACGGAGGGGTGTGTCAAAATACATGCTGGGGTGATAAAGGAAAACTGAGAATGTTAACAATCTGGAGTGTTCTTTGCCGTGTAAGTAGATCATGCTACTGAATAAAAAGGGACAAGAACTAACCAGAAGCAACTCGTGTCTGCACTCTATTCAAACAAATATAGTAATAAGAGAGATATACATATTAGAATAAAAAAAAGCAGCAAGCCAAGAAGGGAGTGACAACTTCCTGTCAATCCAATCCTTTAACCAAGCTGGGACGCTTATGTTATACTGCCTAGAATATACTTCAGTATATTCTAGGCACTATACATACGGCGTCAGAATTCGGCGGCAGTTTGCTTTCACTGACGCTTGCCATGAAAGAGCTAAACCTTTTTAGGCGATAATAAAACCTGAAGCGTAGCTTATTAGGTGTGCAGCCATTATATAACGGTTTTCAATGTAGTTCTTACTTCCGTAGTTCAACTGCCTTAAAGTTCTGTTAGAACGACGCTTCTTGTAGGCTATATTTACGACGATGGTACAGTAAGACTAAAGAGCGAGGTAGCTTGACGGGGATGCGAAAATGACAGCACATTCTTAGAGAGAAAAAAAAGCTCGAGCCTTCCTTAAAGCTACAATGGCATCGTATGCGTGTGCGAGTTTCAGTCTTTGTATTCAACGACACATGCCATCGTGCGCCAAAAACTTCAGGCCTTCGGCAAGGTCAGTGACTCACCCTTGCCACTTTCTCTAGGAGACTGAGAGAGAGTTTCCTGCTTCAAGGTTTTCTTTTCTGGATGAAAGCAAGCGATAAGTTTTCAGTCGCTCGTACTTATGCGATTGCAGCTAGGGAAAACTCAAATATACTTTGAAGAGAGCTATAGCCCTAAATGTATCTTTATGCTTGCTGTCGATAACGAACATGTGTCGTTTCCTGTTTGGCTTGTTGTACTTTCAATGTGCACATGGTATCTCGGCCGAGAGGGGCGCCCAGTCTGTCGCTGAAGGATAGTGTGAGACGTTAATTGGGCAGTGTGAGATCAACGCTTCCGCTCACACCCAATGATCTTGGGAATTGAGCCTTTGTGAGCGTTTCTCGGCGTACCGCGCTGAGTGGAGGGTTACGCCACAACGGCGGGTTTTCGCGGAAGAGACGTCCGTGGTTTGTTGTTGCGTCGTGCTCGACCTTGACACTCTCGGCCTGAGGCACTTTTCTTGCGACCTCGGCACACACGGAGGGCCGTCTTCACTCTTTTTTTCTTTCACTCAGTCGGCAAGCAGGCGCAATTCCCTTCCAAAAGCTCACTAGCTGTCTCATACTGGAGAGCTTCGTGCCGTCATCTTAGACTTCGGTTAAACAAAATAACCACAGTCCCTTGGACCATAGCCAGGCTCATTCACGATGTGGTTGGAATGGACGTCCGTGTTTGTGTTTTTTGCGTTGAGCGTGCCTTGGTTTGAAGCGACAACGCCCGGCTCGATAAGGTGCAAGGACCAATCGGGAAGGAATGTCGATTGGTGAGTTTCTTCTACGCAATCACGGATCTACGGCGTCGAAGTCCCGTAATTACCGTTTAGTGATGAGTCTACTCGCTTCCCCTCAGATTAATTCTTCGGTTGGCTCATCAACATGCTTTTCTTTTTCTGACAATCATGCTGTATTAGTCGTCGCTTTGTATATGTTTTCTCATGCAAAGAAAACGCTGTACAAATAAATAAATGAATACTTTTATCGTTTAATTTAATTTTTTCCTTCTTGAATTACGAATTGTCGCTAATTAGAAAATGTTTTGCACATTAACATATTTTGTTCAGCTAGGGCTTCAACGTAAATAACTAATTAACTGATCCCGTGTCTCAGTTTTTACGCGTTACGTCATTAGTTATGTTTTACCAACACGCCCAACTTCATACTATTTTCAACGTAAAACAACGTCGTAGTGTCAGGCTTGCGGTCATGCGTCTTCCTTTTCCGCAACTACCGCTGCTTTCTTGGAGTGGTCAAAATTAATCCGTAATTATGCACTCACGCATACATTTAGGTTATTGATCTTGAGCTGTCTGCACAGGCATTCGTCTTAAGTGTGTTATTGTTTAAGCGATTCCTGCAGGCGTACCGAAAAAACACCCTTTTTGAAATGAAATAAAACCCCATCTTTTTGTAACTTGACGAGAATATCTTATATATTTATTGACAAAATATGACGTGAGTTCTAAAAGCGTTAAAGAGAGAGAATAAAATGAGGGAAAGGCAGGGAGAAAAGCGTTAAAAGTTTCGAAGCTTCTCATTGAGTCTTTGCAATTACACACTTGAAATAATATAAAAAACCTGTATCAGCTAGGGCAGTATGCAATATGCTACTTCGTTAAGTGAATGTACACTTACCCTCTTTTCATGAACTCGAATAAAGAAACTAATCAGGCACTAACATGCTTTGAAAAAATTCAGATGCTGACTTTCACAATGAAATACTAGTAAGGAGGTTCGAGAAGAAGACGGGTTTGGAATGCTGAAAATTCATTTGGGCGTGGCTACCAAAAAAAAGTCCCTAAAAGTAATGCATTGAAAAAGTGGCACATTCGCACAAAAATACGTAACACTCTCTGTGTGTTGGTTAAACTGGTTTTAAGTGGCAAAGTACAAAAAAAACAACCGAAAAGCCCATACTTGGTCTGCAACAGCTATGCGCCCGAGGAAGCTGAGGGGCCTCAGAAGCATAATTTTTCAATGGAAGCAGGCTGCTATGACCCCAGGTTTTTTTACATAAAGTTTAAATATTTAACAAGCTGGAATGCATAATTGCAAGGCCGATTAGGTTGTTTTATTATAAAAGTGCATGCATTATTTGCATTCAAAATTCGGAGTATTTTATCATTGGTATGGTACTTTTGTTTTTTAATATTTTACACCAGAACGGCTAACGGTGATTTCTGAAACACGTTACTACCATGTTGACACATTTCGAGTGGTTAGAGTACTTTGATTCGCAAATATGAATATAGCTCGGTGTGAACTGCCAGTTAGGAATGCTAAATGAATCAACTAGAATTTTACGCGAAATCAGGACGTAATCCTTTTATTAGGAACCTCACTTTTAAAAGAAAAATAAGCTTTATATATGACTAAAACAAGCCCCTACATTGGTGAATACAGAACTTTATACAAGCTTTTTGTTCTTTAACAACGCATTCAAGGTTCGTCATGTACAAGCTTCCCAAGATGCAGGCGTCCAGAGAGAACTTCCTGACGCCCAAGGGCGGTGAGTTTGTGTACGTAGACTCTAACACGCCCAAGACGGCGCAGACGTGGACGCTGTCGAACCAGAACGTCTACGACGAGGACAACCCAGTAGCGTACACGCTCAATCCTCTTCTACGTCCACCACAGGTAAACGCCTATTTTTATTCGTCCACTTGCATTATTTCACTCGACTTCATTTTCAGTGTCTTTAAACCGAATACACATAACAAGCGGAAATGTGGAATAGAGCGTGGAAGTAGTTATAGAGGAGGTTTAAAGATAAGGAGTCAGTGGATTAAGCGTACTTCATGCAGCATAACCACTTGATCTGTCCGCTATGTAGACATTTATTTGCAGAAAGGAACTATTATTGCCCAGTCATGACAGAATGTCATCTGTTTGCAAATCTTGTAGCTACTGCTGAAACTGTGTCAAATAGTATTACTTGTTGTTCTGGGCATCTTCTGGTGCAGAGCTCTGTTGTCAAGCTGATGGCTGCTTTTGTGAATATCTATATTATATCTAATAACTTTTTTATTGTATGTACAATGTTCTTTTCAATTGTGAATGCCTATTTAGCACTACCGCTGTTACGCCCAGCGCGAGCAGGACCTCGTCAGAAGGCAAACCACCTCCTTTTGTGCTTACTGCGGGAAATGCAATTGTGAGATTTTTTCTGTAATATTTGTGTGATCATAACAATTTGTGGAGCCATTAATTTCACGACCCTGATTCGCAATAACAATCGATAGGATGTCATACAGTGATAGGTTTTTCAGGTAGACTGAAACAACTGTCGTATAGTCGGTAGAAAAGCCTCAAACTGCCAACATTCCCGGCCGGTGTACCCTCCGATTTTGCCTAACCTAAAGCTGTTTCGCAAAACACAGGTTAGGCTGTGAAGTAGCGCTAACCACACACCGTAAATATCACAGAACACGTGCGTATTATTCGCTGTGTGAATTCCTTTCTTTAATTTCCAACGTTTTGCGAATCACCTAAATGGAAAAGTAAACAAAGCATCAAGGTTTTATAAAACTAATTGTGTTAGAATATCCTACTGTAAGAAAGAATACATACGTTAGAACGCATCAATTCCATGCTTCTGCTTGTATTTTGCTGTGACCAATCAAGGTACGTACATCTGCAGGACGTTCTGTACGTGGTGTACAACGACCAGACTCCTCCAGGTTACAATGGGACTCGGAATGGTCACTGCAAAGGTGTGTTATATATTTTAGCTGGCATTTTAGCGCCTGTGACGTTGTCAACATAAACTCCCAAACTAATCCCTATAACTGACACATTTATGTAAATTGGCGTTGCAATCGTGTAGATAGGACCAGTTTTATGTACTTCTCGAAGTTTAGTAAAGCCTGAAAATTATGCAGACATTCGAAACTGCAATAGAATAACTTTCGTACTCAATTCCATATTTAACGCAGTTGATTTTGGCTCAAGAAGTCAGTCTTTGACGAGTTAGCCACAAACCAGGGGCGTAAACGAGGGGGGTTTCAGAAATTGAACCCCTCTTTCCTGAAAATTTTCAATTTTGTTCGCGCATATATAAACGCACAAATACAAAAGTTTGCACGAACACACATGATGTATGGCTAAATCAACCTTGTTATGACCGTCATCAGTATTGAAATTATTTCCGTTGCTGTAACCCTATGGAAAGTTTCGGACGCATTCAAAGCAAGAATGTGCCGTCGAGACGGGCTGATTTCCTCTTTGTAAAGCGTGAACAAGAGTGTCCCAGGACCAGTTCGACGCTAAAAAAACGTACGAGCTAGGAAATAATATTGGGAACTCGACTTCATACAAGGATTTTCAGACAAACAAAGAGGTAACTGGGCAATTTTCGAGGCAGGCGTGGATTTGGAGAGACACGAACCAGCGTTGTATTTGCTGTTTGGGCTGGAAGCTAAAACCAAACTGGTTGCAGCCGCACCTTTCGTGGAGAAGCGAAGTTCCGAATATTTGCAGCTGTTAAGCAGCAACTTCTGGCAAACGACGAGGGATTAGTCGACCACTCTTCATTCGCCCTCTCTCCATAGCATCAGCTAAATCAAGTGAAATGTTTGACAATAAGCTGTCAGGTCACTGCATTGTCCCATCCGAATGTAGACAGGCAAGCTAAGCGCGTGTACCAGGAGCTGGTCTTTAGAACATCACCCCACTTGCCGAGAGATTTCTCGGAAACCCAGATCATATAGGATCATTGGAAGTGCGCAAAATCTTGGGGACGTGTGCAATACGTTGGTGTGGTGCGTTCGGGACTATATTTGGGCATAATTTAGGCTGTGCCCTTCCCATGAGCACTATGTGTTGTCTTTCCTCGCATTCGTGGGTGGAGCACTTAGGCCTCTGAGTGCCGTATTTTCTGAAGCTGCGGACAATGCGCCAGCATTCGCAACGCGGCGCTATATAAGCGCAAGACCTTTTGTATACTTTCAGTTCTTGTTCAGTTCTGCAGTTTGCAGTCTCCAACGAACTCTTGATCACTTGATCATCTCCTTTCGACTTATCAGTTACTAACCATGTGAATAAATTTTTGTCGTTCCTACGAGTGCTTCAGCTGGCTGGTTGGACGATGGATTCGAGGACGGGGGCCCGCTACCAGAATGAGACCTGTGAGACCTGGAGTCGCAACACCCCCGAAAAGAAATTTTCGCTACGCCCCTGTCTAGCACGCTGGTCTAGTACTTGATTACGAAACAAAGGGGGCCTGCAAAAACGGCCACATCAATGTAGAACTAGTCAACGCAAGTGGTGTTTGTTTTATGTCGTTTCTGTGTTTATGTTGGTTCTTTCGTTTCTTTTGTGTCCGTGTTCACACATTCACTTTTTTGCCGTAGACTTACCCACTCGGCTTTCTGTCATACCATGCCTAGTTTCTAGTGCTCGATGTTTGCGCGACAGAGATGTCACCCCATTTCATAGCAAATATGCTTCTAGGTGCATTGACTTAAAATCGAAGAAGCTAGCTTAAGCTGAACTCTAATGCCTGACATCTATGTAAAGCCCTATCGACGTAAAATGCAATAATCACAAAAATATACTTTTTTTACTTCGTTCTAGCGAGAAAGCGCATCAACACACGGTCCTCAATTACAACAGGACTGAAAGCTGGGCTAGTTGGTGACAGTACTTGAACATATACTGTCATATTCTCTAATAATAGACATATTCTTTTGGGTATTAAACATACGATACTGCTTAAAAAGAACAAAGGGAAAAAGGAATAAGCAGGAGGACAGGGAAGATGGCTAGCATTTAGGCAGGCTAGCGACCATGTGCGGGGGAAGGGGATAAAAGTTGATTAAATTGGAATGTCAAAAAAAAGAGCAAGACAAGGACAAGAAAGGAGTCTGTCTCTAAGACCAGTTGTCCGCTGTCCGAATGCGTGATCAGCGCACGAGGTTTCGAAAGCGTTTGAGAGATTTTTCTCTTGGCCAAAGGCACTCGACTTTAGTTCATTCTTTCCAGTGCTACATGATGCTTTTTGTTACACATCATTTAGAAGTCAAGGCTTGAGCGATGCTTTCACGTGTTCAGTGAATTTTGTTCATATCGGGAATTCATACCGTTTCTTTTGAGAATTTTCATTCCTGTCTATTCTCTACAGGAGTAGTGCTTTTCGACAGCGGTACAGGAGCGTGGCTGCTACACAGCGTTCCCCGGTTCATGGAAAACATCGGCAACGGCCGCTACAACTTTCCCGAGAGCGGAAGAGAGAACGCGCAGTTACTGATGTGCATTACTTTCCCGTCTTCCGAAATGGACGCAATAGGTACGACTTTGCCGAAATTCTTGTTTTGTAAACGGTGATACCAGGAGCCTAACGCTCATTTTAATATAGAGACGCTACGTCTCTACAACAATTGAAGCTGCTTTACATTAAGGGACCTCTGATATGGTAAAAAGCTCCCTTTTACTGACTGGAGAAGATTCGGCGACTTATGAAGGTTAAAAAAAAGAAAAAAAGATGGGGTAACGCTGTCACCTTGCATTTTTGCAGAAGCTCGCTGGCATGATGATTTTCACACAGTCGCTGACGAGCAGCAGGTCATTCCGACAAAAGAACGAAACAAAAGCAAACATAAATGCATAATATATTTAAGTTTGCTATAAATTTTAACCACTAAGCTTCGATAATGGCTTTTGTGCCCCAACTTCTGTTGAAATACGCCTTAAAGATGGTATAGTCTCACTTGCACCTATTGCGAAATTGAGGATTGTTGTTCATTTGAGATAGTAAATGTCAACCTCAGTCAGCCGAATTGCAAGAATGATTTCAAAATATTCCGGTAAGAAAACTATATGTATTTCATCTCTGTTGTCGCCTTATGGTGATAAAGACGCACTCAAGGCGAATTCCGCGGCCATTTTGTTTGGCCATTTTGCTCTTACTGTGCTTGCCACTGCGTCTATGTGTCCAGTTCTCTGTGACGTAAGATTTTACGCTATTCAATATTTAGGTCGAGAACTTGATTTTCTAAAGCTCAGGTCATTGTCTTCATCACCGTAACTTTATCTATGAAGAAGTCGATGTCAAGTGTATCACTTTCAAATTTCCCGGCGAAATCTTCGATGGTGAAGTCACGAATTTCGAAGTGCTTTTCACTATTTTAGCAACTTTCGCTCAATTAAATGTCCCGGGGCTTTGCATCTTAAAGGGACACTAATGTAAAAGGATAGTTTATATGGACAAATTTTACCCTGATGGCTCTAGTGTTGTTAATTACCCCGTCATAAGCTTGTTATTAAAAAAGTCAACGCCATTGTTTTTTTAAACCTCGCATTGAAATATTTATGTGTGATGTGAAAGATTTCGAAGTTTATTTTTCGTATTTTGGCTGCATTCGCTCAATAAAATTTTCTGAAACTTGGTATGCTAAGCCCATGCCCTCTTTCGAGGTCAACCTACTGCGTTTTTCGCAATCAGGAACTCTGTAGGCCATAGTAGACGTCCACCAGAATCTATGACATCTTGGTTATTGGTTCGGAAATCTCAAGGTGCACATTGTCACCACGCGCATTTTCCTCATGTGTGTGTTCTCGCTTACCAGGTGTGTTCGTGTGGTTGGAGAGGCGGCTTCAGTGACGTTGAAGGAGCGATTTACAAATACGCGACAAATCAGCTTTGTAATTTGGTGATCTTTAGTTATCTGGCGCCCTATAAAGGCAATTTGTTTCAATTCTACCGAAAGGGTAAAACAATGTAGGGGGTAATCGCTAACCTCATTCGCCAGGCGGCGCCAGCGAGTGCGCCACCATACACACGGTGCTTCAATGATTCGGCATATCAAAGCGTGATGTTTGGAACTGCTGCACCTCACTAAGCCGTTTTTCAAACGAAAAAATATTGTTATAACACGTGCCGATGAGAATTCTGTTGTGTTCCGCCTACGATGTTCGCGTGTGAGACCACAAGTATGGCGGCAGCCGTGCTGTCGCCCCTTGCGGATGACGTCACGTGAATACCTCCTATGCGTATGCTGTAGTATAGACACCGTCATTTTCTATGACATCTCGACTACTCGTGTGATAGTTTTGAAGCGAACTCGCAACCAGCTTTTATTTTATCGCATTTTCTCGCCTACCAAGCTTCTTCTCGCCGCAAGCACTGCGTTTTTAGTATCATGCAGTAGTAACTAACTAAAACAAGAAAATGCTTTTTATTTGTTGCTTTTTTGTGTCTCTTTATGCATACATAGTTTATTTGGGCAAAAACTCTGAAAAGCTCACTGCATTGCAGCGAAGCACTTGCGCATGGAGTATGCCAACGTGTACGCCAGCGCGAGCCCACGGAACCTTCTGGAGAGATACCTGCAGATGGGGTTGCTTTTCAAGGAGAGCTTCATTCGTGGTCGCGGCCAGGACTTGCTCGTGCAGAACATGACGAGCTCCGGAGGCCGCCGTTTCCTCAGCGTCGCCAAGAGGTCGATACTCGAACAAGGTGGCGTCACTTTGTTTACTTGCTTGGTTTGGAGCCGCCGCCACGTCTCTACGCCTGAGGTGAAAATGCGAGCAGTTTAATTTGCAAATGTATTATGTAGTACATTTGAGCTTATCGGACACATCGCAAGGAAAGCGTGCACTTATGGCGATCTACAAAACAAGCATTTCGTGACATCAAATGGCGTATACAAGCACTTTGTTTCCGCCATTCCTAACACACATTTAAGGGCCTCTAAACCACCCACATTATATTTCTGAAGCATTTAGACCAAACAAGCTCATCGTGTGCACAATGCCGCCCCGATCAACAGTTCCACGCATGGCAATGCTACAAGCCGCGGGTGCGCCACAAATTATGAGCAACAATCCCTTCTCTTCTCCGGGTCCTTCCTGTCTGCGTAGTGACGTGCGTGATAGCACCAAGTTGATTATGCGATGGAAAGTGCTATATATGCTGTGATTGGTGTAGTAAGAACGTACAGCTTCGGGTTAAGGTGATAGCAGCTGCCAGTGCTTCTTCTCCTTCGTCCTGTTGGGGTGCTATGGCGCACGGCGTGTCGCAACATTTTGGCACATTTTGTAGGCGTGCGTGCCACAGAGGATTCCAGAGGTGCAGACAAGGGGCCGCAGGTTCAAGCTCTCTCTCCCAAAATATTTTTTTTTTCAATTTTGCTTTCATATATATACACGCACACGTACAAACACACGCACGAACATACATAAACCGTAGTTGAACCCCTTTCCTTCCCGAAAGAAATTACGGCTAAGCTAATGAAAATGTAAAATATTGAAAGGTGGGCTTGTTGGCATAGGTCAACTGAAAAATTGGAGCTCACTCAGACCCACCATAATTTTATCTCGGGGTTCTTGCAGGCACTGCAACGAATTCGCTAGCCTAGACCGCATTCTCTAGCATTGCCCCCCGTTTCGGGGCACGAACCCATCAATTGAAGAAAAGTGGGTATCCGCTATCAAGAGCCCCGATGTTCGGGGATCAACTGTGGGCAATTCAGAGGGCCCGTGATGTTGCGTTCGGCCTTGACCTGACTCTGCCAACGCGAGGGTGGCCCGCTGCGCGTTGAGTCATATACCTGAAGACTTTAAATAAGGTTTCGTATTCATACATTGAGGTTCCTTTGAACTGACGCTCGCCAAAGTTTTTTATCGACCAGACTTACTTGTACTAAAACTCACTAACCTTTTTCTCATTTGGACTCATTCGGACACACAGTCACTGACATATCGATCAGCCGGGCACACTCACATTCACGCCTTGACCTAAGTCTGAGCAAACCTGAGTGGGTCTGCTTCTAGTGTCCGTTTAGGTAAAATTAGCTTCCTAGATCATGGTGTAAAAAGCTGTTTAACGTCATTATTTCATAAAAATGGTGCTCTACGGTACGCTTTTGGCTCTTGGACCTTCAAGAAGGAGTTAAAAAGAATTGAAATATAACCGTTAACGGCATTTTATGCAGCACGCAACTAACATGAGATTTTTTTTATCTAGATGTTACATAGTAGCTCTACATAGTCGCTCCAAGTATATGAAGATATACAGCCGCTATAAGAAAGGTGAACAGCAACAACATGGTATCTGTATCACACTTCAGTCCTCAGAAGTGAAAATACTTACGTACGCTGACGACACCGCGTTGTTCTGTCGTGATAAAGGAATTGTGAAAACCACGGTCGAGAAGCGCTATGTAAGATGACAAGAAGCGCTAGCAATATTTATAAATTTCAGAGTTTCTGGATTGGAAGATGGAACGATCTGCCCAGTAGGTTTGTAAAAGTACAGTGGACATTGACGCCGGCAAAATACCTTGGGGTTGCACTTGAATACTATCGAGATGCAACTGATGCCTGGAATACGGAAACTGACGAGGTCCAAGAGAACACACTGAAGGGGGGAGGTCGAAATTTTTTCATGTTTGGCTAAGCAACGGTCCGCAATTTCATCGCCGTTGCAAAAATATTTTACGTGCTGCATGCGTTGCGTATGTTATTAGTTAACATACAGAAATTACACAGAGTTCTTGCAATTTTTTATGTGGGGATTGAGTTGGAAGTGAAAAAGTTGCACTAACTTGTTTAGATCTCTTAAAAATGGTGGGTTAAGTTTAGCCCATTTGTTTACACGGCAGATTCTGTCAAGATTTGTTTACTTACAGTACCGAAAGAACCCACTCTTGTTGACAGTGCTTCAAGTAACGCTCTGTGATGAAATACGAGGATTCATTGTTTTGCCACGACGGTGACATGGCAGAGTGCGAGGGTCTCTAAAAGAAACTGTCTGGGCTGTTCAGTTCTTGAACGTGTAATCCTCTATGGAATACCTGAGTAACATACCGCGGAAGCATCTGTATAAGGATTAACGAGACGTTATGCTTCCCATACCGAAGTATGATCAATGTATTCCCTAGGACCAGAGAGGAATGTTGTTGGGTTAAAACATGGTGCGTTCGCCGAATACCTTCGTATTGCTACCCACCCCACTGACGGTGATCCCACGGGAAGACGGAAGTGGTACCTCTGAATTGGCAGAACGACAGCTGTCTGTCGGTCACAAAGGACGCGAAGACTCATGTCTTCCAAGGGGCTTAGTGGTGGAACCTTGCTGGAGACAAGAGCCTAGTCTGGCCGCGAGGGTGGAAAGTGCACTTGCGCTCTGCTGTGGCAACCGAAACAGCGGCAGCGTTGGCATTGATACAGGGGCCAATTATACTGAGGACCTGTCAGTCCAGCGTTGACGGCACGTACCCGTGAGGTGCGTTACCACGGCCCGTTGACGCCAAGGTGTCGAACGTTCCGGGAACCGGAGTGAAGAAAGTTGAGTGGCGGCGAGGGGCGGTGGTTCTTCGAGGAAGATCCGAGGCGGAAGGACTCTGTGCCTGGCATTTTCAACGCCATCCAACCTGGAGTGGAGGAGAGAGACATTCCTGTGTTCCGATTGGATTGCAAGAGTGTTTCAATAGGGAGTTAAGGGATAAACCAGGGGTGAAATGACAAGAAAAAAAGAAGAGAAACGAGTAAACGTTTCTATCGAAATGATGCCCGAGTGGTCCTTTCCTCAAGGTGCCAGCAGATGAAAAATCTCGTCTTCGGCTTCCTTGACAGCAGTAGCAGATGTCGCGTAATCAGTGAGGCGAGTAGAAGACCAAAAACGAAACTTAACTGGCGCAGTCAAGCAGGACCTACATGGCTGAACTGAGGAAGTCAGCGGGGAGCAACATAGGCCGAAACTCACGACAACCACCTTCAACTGACTACCGCGCTGCGGGATCAACGAACCAAGCCTAGTCCACTGTATTCCAAGGAGGAAGAGCGCACCGCAAGGTTACTTCAGGCGGGTACTTCTTGATTTTCTGTTGGGCGAAGGCTATGACAAAGCGTTACAACTTGCGAGAAAGAGAAAGGGACAACTCGAAAATGAACCAGGATGGGGCAGGAAACTTGCAAGCGTTGGGAGCCGCCGATAGCGGCACGGGGGGTCATGGTAGTGCGCCAGATACGGCGTTGGAACAGCAGCTAGCGCTGCTTCAGCTGCAATTGAATATTGCTGAGGCGAAAACGGAGATGCAGCGCTTGATGCTAGAAAGCCAGCGGCTGCGAGCCCGTGATGGGGCAGAGTCCAACGAGGGCGGTGACAGCGAATTGCTTGGCGGAACGTTACAGAAAAGACAGGCGACTGAAACTTGCAAGCTTGTTAAAGGGTATACTGGAAAAAATGCCGAACCAAGAGGCGCTTGCGGCAATGTGGTTAAAGGATGTTGAGGCAACGCTTGAGTTGTATGAAGTTCCGAGCGAATGGTGGGCCGGGTTAGTTTTACCACAGTTGAGTGAAAGGGCACATGGGCTGCTGTGCAGGTTGAGTGCAGACCAGTGAAAAGCTGACGTTGAGCTTAAGTCGAGCATTTTGGAGGGCCTCAGGCTTTCGGCGGTGGAGTACAAGGGGCTATTTGTAGGATGGAAAAAGAAAGAAAAGGGGTCCTGGGATCAGTTTGCCGTGCGCCTTGAGAATTACTTCTACTATTATGTCCAGAGTTCAAAGGTAGGCACGTTCGAGGAACTCAAGCAGCTAATTGTCGCGGATCGCTTGAAAGAATGTTTGAGCCCGGAAGCGAGAGCGCATGTTGTTTGTAGTCAGTAGGAGGCCTTTTTGTCACCCAGTGGGGTGGCTAGGTTTGCGGAGAACTTCGAAGAGAGTGATAAGTGTAAGGCAGCACAAAAGAAGGGGAATATCGAGGTGTGGCAAAAGAAAGATAAATCACCCGTAGAAACACCCGCGGACGGAAAATAGAAAAGGCGATGTTTTGAGTGCACGGGAACTGATCACATTGCCAGGAATCGCCTCAATAAGAGCTTAGGAGCAAGGCAAGGCACTAGGCCAGCAGTACGACAAGAAAACGGTGAAGTGGTTGCGAGAGTGACTGCTTCTGCATTCCAATCAGGAATCGCCACGACAGACAGGTTGTGGCAGTGAAAAGAGCAGAAACAACCTGCGCTAAAAACGGTAACACTTAAAAGCTCAGGTCGGCCAATAAACGCCGTGCATGCAGACTCAGGAGCAGAAGTTAGCGTGATTATAAATGCAGTGGTTTCTCAGTAGTATGGTGCGGAGTCACAGATAAAAATGACCGGAGCGTTCGGGCAACAGGTAACCGCAGTGTTGGCTTACGTGCCACTCACAGCTACTGAAGGAAGTCTTTAAGTAATGTGCGAGGCGGTACAATCGGCCGTGCTTTGTGCAATCACAGATAAGCCTCTAGACGGCACAAACGTGCTGATCACGCCTTACAACTACGCACAGTTTGTCGAGGAAAAGGCTGAACGGGACTTATTTTCAGATGACTGTTCAGCAGCCGAGGAGACCGAAGCGGTGGTAGAGCTGTTGAATAAGGCATGCGAAGAGCAACAGGTGATTGCATGCGTCATAACCGCGGAGAGCAACAGAGAAGGTTCTGAGCCGGTCAAAAGCAAGCTACAGGAGTTTCCTGAGGCTCAGAAAGCAGACCCAGCCTTGCGAGATCCTTGGGCGCAGGGAAAAGCCGGAACGCATGGTATGCTCATTCTAGACGAACTATTATATCAACAAGAACACCCCGCGGGTCGCACCTACAAACAGCTAGTGCTACCATCGCACAAGCACAAAGTGCTGAAAAAGGCTGACGATTCACCATGGACAGTTCATTTAGGAGAGCGGCAAACGCTACAACGGGTGAAAATATCTTTTTACTGGTCGCAGATGTCGCGAGACGTAAAGGAGTGCTGTAGATCATGCCATGAATGCCAGGTGAAATCTCCGACGAGGCAGATAGATAGGGTAATATATAGATAGACATGTAAATGTTTGCCGCCAAAACGCTCCCGTCACCTCGCTCAAGCCGGCCTTCGCTACAGCGACACAGCCTGTTACAACCGCTGGATACATGAAAACAGATTCCACAGGACAATACTTCACGTCATACACAACACCGGCCTAACAGCACACAGTTAACGAAAATAGTATGCCTTAAAGGCAAGTCTTTGTCGCAATAAAAAAAAAAGGATTTCCATAACATTCCTGGCCAGGCTCCGCGCGTCGTTTCAAATAGTAAACATAAACTGCATTGGTTCTATGGTACCCCCTTCGGCTAGAGGTCTTTCTGTCGTAAACTTACTCATAAGATTGCCAGAAGTAGCATGCCTCCGTTCACTAACGGCAAAGACTACATCTGACGTGCTATTGCAGATATTTTCTCAACATGGGGTGCCAAAGACAATTCGCTCCGATCAGGGCACCCATTTTACGTCAAAAATGACACAGGATATGTTGCCGAAACTCGGGGCAATGCCGAGGTTTTCCACACCCGATCATTGGCAAAGCAACAGCTCAGTGAAGCGCTGGAACGGCACGTTCAAAAGAATGCTTTCTCACATAGTCAGCGAACGCAGACGCGGGTGGAATAGAATAAGTCCGTTTTTGTTATGGGTATATCGTGAGGTTTCAAATGCGACTACGGGTGGTCGGCATTCGAGCTCATGTACGGGAGGGTGCCAAACGGGCCCCTGGCATTCTCAAAAAGACTTGGTCAGAAGACTGAAAAGTTCCGGAATCACTGAGGATACCAACAACGGAATATCTTGCGAAGCTCCGAAGTAGTTTGGAAGAAGCTAGTGAAGGAGCCGCCCGACAGAGTGAAGTCAGTCAGAAGGAATACGCAGGACGCTATAACTTGAGGGCTACAGACAAACAGTTCCTCGCAGTGAACCAAGTACTATGCATCGAGAAGGAAGGAAAAGAGAAGCTAGTGGCAAAATGGAAGGGAGCGATCGCCGTCGCCGGAAAACTGCGACCGCACAGTTACCTAGTTGAGCTCGATGACGGTTCGCGCAGAACTATTCGCGCTAACAAGTTTCGCTGATATCGCACGCGAGTAAGTGCAGTAGGAGTGATATTCGAGCGAGATCAGCAATTCGGAGATGTTCCGGTCCCACCGCGGAGGCCACAAGCGCAGGCGATGCAGCAGCTTGTTGAAGTAGCACATCTGGAGCCCACACAGAGAGAACAGCTGCAAGACTTAATCGCGAGGCATTCGAGGGTATTCGTAAACAAACCCGGCACCTGTAAAGTGGGAATACAGAAAATAGAAATCAAAGAAGGAAAACAACCTGGACGTGCATACCCCTACAGGGTGCCAGTGGCACTGGTGCACGAAGTAGAGAGGGAGGTAAATCAGTTAGAGCAGTGGGAATTGGTACACCCGGTTGAAAGTTCGCACGCGTATCCACTAGTCTGCGTATCAAAGATGCATCCGCATCTGTTGCGATTACAGAAGACTGAACGAAATAACAGAGACAGAAGCATTTCTCATGAGCGTGGCGACTGATCTGTTATACCAGGTAGCGAACGCGAAATACATAACTGTGCTAGACGTGTTCGTGGGTTAGTGGCAAATACCTCTCGACGAGGACGCGCAGGTTTGTACTGCTTTTGCCACTCACTCTGTGATGAATGCCTGAAACATTTGTGTGTTTAGAAAACGTTGGTAACGATTTAGAGCACTTGGTACTCTACTATTAGAGAGCGTAAAGCCGTCCCGTTGGCTGCTAATCACGCTCTCATGGCCTAGGGCATCATGACACGTAAGTGCTCGTGTCACTGGCGAAGGCAGGGTTGACGTTCAACGCAAGCAAGTGTCGTTTTGCACAACAAGAAGTGAAACTCTTGGGGCACGTTAGATCAGGCAGGCACGGGGCCGACCCAGAGAAGGTCCGGGCGATAAATGAGATTCCGGCTCCCGAAACAAAGGTACAACTTCGTAGTTTCTTGGGACTAGCCAAATATTATATGGACAGCGTGCCCGAGTACTCTAACTTCGTTATGCCTCTGATAACCTAACTGGCCGACGTATTCCGCAGAAATTGCTGTGGAATAAAGAAGCGCAAGAAGCTTTTGACATAGTGAAAAACTGTCTCGTACAGGTGTCGGCATTGCAGACCATTTATTCTCGCGACAGATGCATCTAATTACGCCGTTGGTGCATGGCTTGCACAGCAAGACCTGGAGAACAAGGAGCACCCTATCGCAAGAAGCTTAGCCCGGCTCAGAACCGATGGGCCACAATAGAAAATTAAGCTTACGCTATCATTTGGGCACTGGGGAAGTTGGACGCTTGGCTGTTCGGTGCTAAAGCCAAGGTAATTACCGATCATAACCAGCTCAAGTTTCTGACTCTAACCACTCCACTTAGCGCGAGGCTGACATACTGGGCGTTGGCACTGCAGAATTATAAGCTGTAATCAGACACAAAAACGGGTCTCTAAACGCTAATGCAGACGCAATGTAGCGGTTGGTGATTCCCAGCGATGACACATAAAAGGGACAGTGATGTGAGGGGTGTATGCTTTGTCAGTGCAGGCACGCAACCGAGTCGCAGGAGTGCGAGTGACGATTGGTGCCTCACGATTGGTGCCTCACGTATCGAGCCATGCAGTGAACATATGTAAATGTGATGTTGTTTCGTGTTGCATGTATTAGATACAGTGCAACACAGTTGGAGGGGAAGTGTTGGGTTCGAACTTGGTGCGTTCACCAAATACCATCATATTGTTACCCACCCTGCTGACGGTGAGCCCAACACAAGACGGAAGTGGTACCACTGAATTGGCGGAACGACGGCTGTCTGTCGGTCGCAAAGAACGCGAAGACTCACGTCTCCCAAGGGGTTTAGTGGGGGCGCCTTACTGAAGACAAGGGCGGAGTCTGGCTGCAAGCGTGGAAGGTACACGTGCGCTCCGCTGTGGCAACCGAAACCAGCGGCAGCGGCGGCATTGATACACGGGCCAATTATACTGATGACCTCTTAGTCCAGCGTTGCAGGAACGTAACCGGGAGGTGCGTTCCCACGGCCGGCCCGTCGACGCCGGACGTTGAACGTTCCGGGAATAGGAGTGAAGGAAGTTGAGCGGCGGCGAGGGGCGTTGGTTCTTCGGGGAAGAGCCGAGGAGGAAGGACTCTATGCCTGGTATTTTCAACGGTAGCCAACCGGGAGTCGAGGAGGGAGGAATTCCTGTGTTCCAATTGAATTGTAAGAGGGTTTGAATGGGGAGTTAGGGGATAAACCAGGGGTGCAGGTACAGAAAAAAAAGGGAAACAAATAAACGTCTCTATCAAAATGATCCCCGAGCGGTACTTTCCTCAAGGTACCAGCAGATGAAAAATCTCGTCTTCGGCTTCCTTGGCGGCAGTAGCAAATGTCGCGTGGTCAGCGAGGTGACTAGAAGACAAAAACGGAATGTAACTAACGTGTTAAGCGAGTAGAACGAATGCCTGCCGCGCGTCGCTTAAGTCCTTCTCTTTCCAGCTGTACAGGAATACATTACCTCTGAAGACTCGGCCTGAGGAAAGAGGTAATTCCGTACCTTGGTCTGTGAACTGTTCATTATGCAAAAAGCCTGAGACTGTAGAACATTCATTTATAAAATGCTGTGAGGCAGTTTTTTATTGGGCCCCACCGAAGTAGTCTAGTGGTTAGTGTACTAGGCTGCTGAACCGCAGGTGTCATGGTATCGCACCCCGGCTGCGGCAGCCGCTTTTTCAATAGCGGCGAAAATAGTGTGGGCCCGTGTGCTCAGATTTGGGTGCACGTAAAGAACCCAAGGTGGTCTAAATTTCCACAGCCCTCCACTACGGTGTCTCTCATAATCTTACGGTAGTTTTGGGACGCTAAACCTCACATATTGACCAGTTTTTAATTGGGATGTTTTACAAAAGACAATAAAAAAGGACCTGTCGAGTACACCGTTCGGTACTATGCCAACAATGAACGAGGACGTTTTTCTGTGCGACAACGTTCATGCTGCTTTCTTTACAATGCGTGTGGAAAAGCAGAATGAATGTGGGGCACATGGATCCAAATCCGAGGCTAGTATGCCAATACTTCAATGAAAGCATGTACTACATAAAAGAATTGTACAGCTTGCAACAAGATGAGCCACCTTGGATGAATGTATTGAATGAGCTTGTGAGCTTGAAGTGCTTTTAACCGTGTCAGCCAGTGTGAGGCAGGCACATTGAGTGTGATATAAATGACCTACTAATATGCATTCCTTGTGTTTGTAAGTTTTGCCAAACCAGTAATAAAGAAATAAAATAGTGGTGGCTCTACGGTAACACACCTCACTGCCACGCAGACTACATAGGTTTGATTCCCGGCCCTTTCACTGTTTTTTTTTTGCGCATACCTAGCATGTATGAGGGCATTTCTAATCTCTGGCAGAGCTACTCGCAGTGGTGGTTCTGTGGTAGAAAACCTGCCTGTCACGCAGACGGCACGGGTTCGATTCGCGGTCTTTCCACTCTTTTCATTTTTTGCACATACCTGTCATGTATAGGAGTATTGCCAATCCGACGTCTCGCACAGAGCAGTGGAGGCTCTGAGGTAGCACGCCAGCCTGCCGCGCAAAACGCATGGGTTCGATTCTCGACCCTTTCAATGTTAGCTTTTGTAGTGCCTACCCGGCCTGTATACGGGCATTTTTAATCCGAAGTGGAACAACTAGCAGTCATGGCGCTGTCACACCACTTCCGGCAGCCGTGCTGTTTGGAGGGGGGAATTATGGGTTCTAACGAATCAGCTTTTGCCACCACCGACCATGGTAACAGGTTTATCCAAAATAATGAGGAGGCAAGTTATCAGTTTATTTTGCCACTTTGCCCAAGGGACACCGTGTTTCTGCGCGGCGACGGGCGAGCAAGGCTTTACCGGGTCGAAGATTGCCGTGACGCATTCGACTCGACTGATTTGTTGCTGGGGGTCGTGGCCCCTTTTTGATATAACATCAATTACGTGTCGGTGGTCACCTTCTCGAGCGACGACGCGGTCAAGAAATTGCTGGCATTCAAGGACCTTAACGTGAAGGTGCGTTTATGCGTCGACCCTCAACATCAATAGGTACTATCGTGAGCAATTTGAGTTTGAACGCGCGAGCGCGTGGCAAAGAGCCTCAAAATCTAGATAGCGCCGTACGAGAATGGCGCTGTGAAAACCGGCAGGGAAAGGAGGGGTGCTCTTCCATTAACTGTTTTCACTCTCGCTTCTCTGGCGTTGCTTCGAAACGGCAGCTTATTACGTGCCATCGGCTGCTCGCATTGATAAGAGATTTAAACGTGCAGAACGTCGTAAGCTGTTGCCTAGGGTTCGGTGAAAAACAACCCTGTATCCCTTTACCTGCTAGAGGAGAACGTCTCGCAAAGACTCCACCTTGATATTGTAGCGCTAGCGTGGAAAAAAAGTATTGTTGTTTATTGCTAATGTGCGGTTTGCTGGTCTCGTGGTTCGAGAAAAGTTGCACGCTGTAGTTGGTTGAAAACATTTATTCTATGCTCCCAAAATTGTAACAAAAATTTTATTGTGCACAATTCATCAGCTAGCTTGCCCTTTTCATACGCGCTTACTGTGCTAATAACGGGTCATGGCTCCACCGGCTTGAATCACGGCTTCTATTCTTTCTGGCAGAAACCTGCAGAGAGCCTCGATGAAGGTTGTGTCAGCTTGAATATGTTTCCACTCGTCTTGTACAGCTTTCCAGAGTTGATCAACTGTTACCAAGTCCAAAGAAAGCCTAGAAAGCTTAGCCTTCATACGTGCCCATGCATGCATAATAATGTCCATAACCGCACCCTTCGCGCACCACTCAAGGCGCATTACCCCTCGTTAATATAAAATACGTGCGACGTCCTTTGCTGTATGCAAGGGAGACAAGTCCTGTTGGAATAAATAGCATCCGTCCGGGTGTGGGCCATTTAATACATATGGAATCATCTCGTGCTCCAGCAGCGTGCAATACGCATCACTTGTGAATCTCCCGGAGATTCTCGCAAGGGGACTTAGGCCATCACGCGAGATAGCTGCCCAAACGTTTACTGATGTGCGACCACTTCCGGCTACCTCCTCGATGTTCTGCGGACAGAAGCGCGTGTTCTCCATGCACCACACTCTTGTCTGCTGGTCCCAGCGGCTGGAGAAAGTTGATTGGTCGGAGAAGATATATTTCCAGTCCTCCACCGTCCAGCTGCGATGATCGACCGCGAACTTAAGGCGAGCCGTTTTGTTGGCACATGTGAGAAGGGGCTTTTCTGCGGCGATGCGACTTCGGAGTGCAGCTTCCCAGGGCCTGCGCCGTATCGTGCTGTCAGTTACATTCTCAAGGTGTAGAGTACGGCGCACATCTTTCGCACTTAAAAATGGTTTCTCGCTGACTACAGCAAGAACTTGCAGATCTTAATCCAACGACGTGGCATGGGGTCACCTTTTGTGCGGCGCATCCTTAATTCTTCGTTCATCTCGATACGCTTAGACTATTCTGTTGACAGTGCTGAGATTACAGCCTGTCAAGGTAGCTATGTTGCGCTGCCAGTAACCTTTCAGTGATATATGAACGACTTTTTCCCGCTTATGCATAGGCAGTTGCGACACGTTTAAGCACTGGAGCCCGGAACAATACTAGACAAAAACAGCCGTGGCCTGTGATATTGTCATTTCAAGAAAAAAAAAGATAATGAAAAGAGCGTATCAAAATGACCAGCGACCACCACCTAGACTTGATAAAAGCATGACCTGTGCATCACGGGAGATTACGTCACAGCCTATATCGCGGCAGCAACATAATTTGATATGACACTGGATGTAGCTCTGCGTGATGAAATGAATTGGTATCACCGCTAGCGACTTCGAACATACTACAAGCTGCCACTTTGCTCCTACGACATCGAGACGGCAGTGTTAGCAGCTATCGGAAGCGCGGCACCCTTTCCACTTTATTTCCGACATGGCCGCTGCGAATCGACAGAAGTAGGATTTTAGGCTATTTTCCACGCACTCACGCGTTCGAACTCATATCGCTCACGATCGTACGCGTTAACTTTCATTGATTCCGGTACTGGGTGGCCGATGTAAAAACAGCGTTGGCAGCCTTCGGCAAAATTATTGAAGTGACGCGAGAATGTTGACGCATCAGAGGCGTCGGCGAGAAAGACTCAACGTCTCGAACTGTGCTCCTGGAACTGAAGAGTGGGATGAAAATTGATTACCTTCCACATCAAATTCGAACTGCCGGGGATCTGGTTCTTGTCGTGGCCGCCGGATGACTTATGGAGTGTCTACGATGCAAGCGAGTCGGCCACGTCCGGCGTGAGTGCAAGGTGCCGCGATGTTCGCGATGCCAAATTTTGAGGCGCTCTGAAGACCAATGTGTACGCAGGTGCGTAGCTGCCATGGGGCCGGCAGCGAGCGAAATATACACGCAGATGAGGATGGACGCTGCTGAAGCCGAAGACGCTGTCAAGGGGGCCGGAAGACCAGGAGACCGCCATCGATGTGGCACAGGCGTTGAGTAACGAGGGAGGAGCATAAGGGGAACGTGTAACCCTTGAAAAGGAAGATGAGGCCAAACAGAGTCATGCCGAAGAACGGGAGAAAAATAGCAAGAACCACCCCGAAGTTGATATGCCATGGCTGTCGCAGAAAGCGTGAATGCGCCCTGAAGCCGTGAAGATATAGATACCAATGACTACGCTTTATCCCAAGGCTGCTGGACACTACCAACGAGAAAACCACCGAGAGTCATTTCGACGGGCCGCCTGCAGCGACAACTGTGAGGTGAAGATTCAGCATCAGGCCACGTCAAAACGTCTCACCAGACAGAAAGGGTGGCAATGAGCCACCACTGACTATGGACCACGCCCGACCAGCGGATGTTCCTGGACAGTCTAGCCACAGGCAAGATGTGGTGGTGAGCACCGAGCTCTAGGCCTTTCTGTCTTTCTCGTCATGACAATGGCAACCAACCAAACCTTTAGCTTAGGCACGCTAAACGTGAAAGGTCTGGCATCCAAGCGTAAACAAAGCCAAATGTGCAGGTCGGTGATGGACCAAAACCTTGATGTTTTATCTGTGCAGGAGACAAAGTTGGAAGGAGAGGTGGAGACCCCAGGGATGCTTCGAAGGTTTACGTTAATGTATTACGTGGTAGTAAGTCATGCCAAAAAAGCGGCGGAAGGTGTTACTTTCTTTATGAAAAAAATGCCCAGGCCAGCTAATGAACACTTTTTGTGCTCTTCAGGTAGACTAGTGCACACTTATTTCACTGTATGTGACATTATGTGACATTTTTTGCGTATATGCTTCGAACAATTGCGAAGAACAAATTCAGTTTTCGTCTCTCAAGGTGCACATATGCAGGCATTGAAAAGTGGTTGTTCTTGGTGATTGTGTATTCAGATACGAAGACAGGACAGGCAAGATAACTAATACTGACAGAGTGACAGTGACAGAGTAACAGTACTGAATTACTGGCAGAGTGTGACTTGGCTAATTGCCTAGTCAGAACACGTGAAGTCTAATACGCACTTCGAGGGCAATAGTCTCGCCCGTATGGACAGGATGTATAGGCATGTGCGTAAGTGTGCAGACAATAGGATCACGTGGTCGAAGGCATCGACGTGCTATATAGCAACGAGACGCCTGGTGCGGTGCACATCTCTGATACCCGATCCTGTCGTATCAGTTTGCCTCCCATG
Source organism: Rhipicephalus microplus (assembly GCF_043290135.1). Taxonomy (NCBI): domain Eukaryota; kingdom Metazoa; phylum Arthropoda; class Arachnida; order Ixodida; family Ixodidae; genus Rhipicephalus; species Rhipicephalus microplus. The sequence goes on along the minus strand of NC_134703.1, from coordinate 97,286,086 downwards.
TCGCTCTCTCCGACGCGCTCATAGCCGAAACGACAACAGGGTGTCGCTGCCTTTGCTCCATCAAATTTGTGTTGTTTTTTCTTCCTTTTTTTAACGTAGCGGCTGCGATGGTGTCGGTTCCAGCACCGGGATAGCGTAGGTATTGATGATGGTTGATTCATAACTAAGCGTAGCCAGCCTCGCAAAACGTGATGAAGCCAAGCACACAAAATTAAATTTTTTCAGCTCAGCATACCTTTGAAGCGTTAGGCCAAGTTGAACTTGAATGAGCCTTGTTAAATTGGTGTAAGCGTAGTCAAATCTAATCTAGCTTAATTGAGTGCGGTATCACCTGATAAATTCAGGCGTACTTAAGGTTCCTCCAGGTCCAGGTTGCTCTTTTTATGTTAGCCGTACTAATGCTTCAGTGGGCCCACATGGTTCGAGAAATTTACACGTACATACAAATCCAACTAAGCATAGTTTATCATCCTATAATTTAATTTAGCTGGGTAGAGTTAGCCCAAGTAAAACAAGCCTTATCGCAGCCCATTATTCTAAGTCGACTTCGCCATGAGCCTAGAGGTGCAAAACTCCGAACGATACTAATTGCTCCCTACTGAGAGTATAGCAGTTAAGCTCATTTATGTCTAGTGTGAGTTAAAACGCGTGCTAGTTAAGGCTGAATGATTAGTGTGTTATTCAATCACACAAAAAACTTACTGGACTTTTGGGTGGCATAATTAGGCTAATAATTCATAACTAAGCTAATCAAGCAGCGCCAAGGTCAGCATAAAAGTATCTAAGTGTGGTTTATTATGGCATCATAAACCAGTCTGATTATAATTAGGTGTAAATAAAGAAGTTCTAGTAATACCAATAAAGTAATTGAACCTGATTTTCTATGAGCTCAGATAATCCAAAAAGAGGAAGATACTAATTACAAGTCACCGAGTCTAGTCTCATTCAGATAAATGAGTTTTAGTTCACTTTAAAACTATTTTTAATGATGTCCTCGTACTTATTGCGTTTGTTTCATTATAGCTAACGCAACAAAAGCAAGCTGAGCCGAGAAAACTCAATTTTGTGTTTTTGCCTTCATGAAGTTTTGCGAGGTGGGTTACGCTTAGTTATGTTAATAAACCGGTATAAATAATGACGCGGGCCCGGTGCTGGAACTGGTGCCTTCGCAGTCACGGTTTAAGAAAAGAAGTAAAAAAATCACAGCATATACAAAGAGTGAAATATGATGATCAAAGCATGAAACAAATAAACGCGTTCACAATTACTTCAGTAAAAATCATAATAACAGTAGTTATGTTTATTTCCGTTGGAAGATGATTGTTTTAGCAAGGGATAGAGAAGTGATTTTGAAAGCATTCAGTGATTTCGCTATGTTCTTAGGTGCATACAGTGGAAGAAATGCCTGTAAATGACTCTTCCATCGTTTTACTCTGATTAATCCTGCAACGCTAACTGAGTGAAGCATATAACATTTAATGAGAGCCCTTATGATAGGATTAGTCGGGCATGGTGAGGAAGTCTTTTCTTTTGTAGCATAAGCTACGCTGGCCAAGGTTGAGCAGTTTCGCGTGGTTTATCGAGAGCTCTGGTGCGCATCCGCGAGGAGCAGTGACGTCTCGCATCACGCAATTGTCACGCCGGAGAAGGCCTGGAAGCTCCTAGAGTGAGATGTCGCTAGTGGGCGTGTATAGGACACAAAAGAAAAGACAACGCATTCACGTAGGAAATGGGGGAAAATGAATTTCAGATTGCTAAAGGACAAGTTTTTTTAAAACCAATGTGTAGGAACAATTCAAGGAAATAAAAAACAGCAATGTTCAAGTAACTGAAAGGTGGTTACATTTAAAACAACGAAATAAAAAACTGGAACTGACCGTTCTTGTAGCCCCGCCGCGGTGGTCTAGTGGCTAAGGTACTCGGCTGCTGACCCGCAGGGCGCGGGTTCGAATCCCGGCTGTGGCGGCTGCATTTCCGATGGAGGCGGAAATGTTGTAGGCCCGTGTGCTCAGATTTGGGTGCACGTTAAAGAACCCCAGGTGGTCTAAATTTCCGGAGCCCTCCACTACGGCGTCTCTCATAATCATATAGTGGTTTTGGGACGTTAAACCCCACATATCAATTAAATCAACCGTTCTTGTAAAATAAAGTACAAGAAAAGCTAACGAGGAAAAAAACTTGGGGTGGCGTTGAAAAAAAAAGCTTAGAGTTCAGCGAACCAGGTGCTTACAAACAAGACTTGCGAAGTATTAAAGCGAAATTGAAGCTCTGCGATTAGGAACGATATCGGGGAGCGATTATACGTGCAAGGGCCGAGGCACGCTGAGCAGATGAAGCGCCAACTAAACGCGCGCGTGGTTTAGAAATGACGCTTGCGTGGTGCAATCATAATGGCGCAATAGACTGTCATGAAATAACAGACTGTCCAGGCGTAGCACAAGCGTTCTTCGAGCACTTCCAACAATTTTATGCATCGACAGCTGTGGATTTGGACACCTTTAATTGGGCCTTTTTGTGGTGTATGCCTGAACTCAGCGTTCAATACGAAAAAAGGACTAGATGCTCCGATATGAGCTCACGAAGTTGAAAAGGCAATCAATTGTTTAGGAACAGCAAAATCCCCTGGTCTAAACGGCGTAATGGCTGCCTTTTGTAAACACTTTATATCAGACTTGTTAGTAATGCTCGCCTACGTGTTTAACAGAGCGTACGATGTAAATGCACTGCCTTACTCGTTTTGGGAAAGCGCACATCGTTCTCATCCTTAAGACCGACCAGCCTGAGAAAGTGAAAGATGTTACTTCGTACAGACCAATATTCCGAGCTGTGATTACAAAATATTAATGAAGGTAATTGCGGATAAGTTACAATCAGCAATGAAAACCATTGTAGGCCGGCACCAAACATGCGGTATCTAAGGACGTATTATCGACACTAATACCGGTGTCACACTGGTACTTTAAATCGCAATCAGGGCCATCCGGATGAGTTCTTTTGATCGCGATCAACTTGATGACCGCTTCTACTCGGCCCAGCTAATCCGGTTCGAGCTTGGGTCAGATGAAATGCCCCAGGTGGCATTCGCGTGCCGTAAAACATGTCACTAACAAAACTCAATGTATGTTATACCTATAGAGCTCATTATCAGCACTGTTATACGCGCAAGAACCGCTCGAACGTCAGAAACTTAGCCTGCCTCTGCGATAGTAATTTCATAAATCCATAACTCGACGAAATTTTTCTAGGACTTACCTGTATTGCTGTGTGAGATTATAAACCTTCGCTTTTGTTTTCTGATGGCCCCCGCTCGTAGCTGTGTAGTTGCAGCGAAGCGTCAATCTCGTTGTGCGCGCCAGTGTCTCACTTCTGGCGCCTCGAGTCTGTTCCAGTTGCATCTGCCAGCGGTCAATTACTGTAAAGATCTCTTCATCCGACCACGAAGTGCGCGTATGTTGCGACGTATAGTCGAAAGGCTTGCGACACTCATAATCAGTTTGCTTCTACGTGCTCTAACAGCTCCGACGGAGCGAGAGTTGAACTAAGCGCTGAAGGCAACGGTCGACTGCTTGTCGTATGCTTGCCGTCTGCTTCTCTCGTAACTACATGCGGTCTATGCAAATCCTAAAGTATGCAATACTTTAAAAATTGTTTCAATTTAAACAGTTTCGAATTTGCTTTTTTTATAAACACCTAGCTGTTTCGGAGCATTTTTATCGAGCTATGCTCGATTTTCTTGTTGTGATTTCAGCAAGCCCAGCAAGGGGGTTCAGGCGGCCGCAAAATCACGATCTCTCGGGCAGATCGCGATGCTCGGATCACGATAGTCTTGATCCGGGAGATCACGCCTAATTGTGATTAAAAGTGACCGCATTTGATCAGGAACGTGGTTAATCCGGATCGACACTGATCGCGATTAAGAGTGCCCATGTGACATTTGTATAACATACATACAATGAGATCTATTCTGAAATGCTGTGACGTGTTGAAGGAGCGAGTTGCGATTCTCCTGCTTGTTTTGAGGAAGGCTTTTGTTTTGTCTCTCATGCTCTTTTGAGTATCATTATGGAGCATGTAAACGTCGAAGGGATGATTACTGACGGCATTGCCGTGGCTTACCGGAACGGCACTAGTAAGTTGATAATTACCAAGACACTTTGGGCCCCCATCAGCATTCAACATTCCATGCGGCAAGACTGCCCCGTCAGCTCGCTTTTGTTCTGTATTTATCTAGACAGTCTGTGTTTGGCAGTGGCATTTCCGATGGAGGCGGAAATGTCGTAGGCCCGTGTGCTCAGATTTGGGTGCACGTTAAAGAACCCCAGGTGGTCAAAATTTCCGGAGCCCTCCACTACGGCGTCTCTCATAATCATATGGTGGTTTTGGGACGTTAAACCCCACAAATCAATCAATGTGTTTGGCAGTGATTGACAATGAAAGTATTCAAGGATTTACAATGCAACATGCAGAAGTAAAACTCCTGGCCTATGCGAATGACGTAGCCGTGAGTTACAAATACAAGGAAAGCGTTTTGCGCATGATAAACGTTGTTAAAAACTTCGGTGAGTTCACTGGAAGTAGTAGAAACTGGAGCAAGTACCTAGGTGTCAAATACGGATAATGGGCTAAAACTATTCACATAAAAAACAGCGCCAAAAACGAGAGACAAGAAAAAGAAGGAGACAGACAGCGGCACTGACAGACAGACAGACAGCGGCACAGTGCCGCTGTCTGTCTCCTTCTTTTTCTTGTCTCTCGTTTTTGGCGCTGTTTTTTATGTGAATCATGTCGTACCAACTCGCCCAAGCAACCACGTTAGCTAAAACTATTGCTATGCTTGCGACTATCAAGTGGTCGACAACGCCAGCAAGGCACTTGGGAGCACCGCTTCAGGCATATCAACAAAGTGAGTAATACTGGCAGGGTGATAATAAATGTACCAAAGAGAAGGCTGAAGTGTGGAGAGCTTGTCACCTTCAGTATTTGCGAAGACTACAATCTGACATTTGTTCTTCGTTTCCAGGCTATAGTACGTCATGCAATTCATTTTCTGTAACCGGATCAACGTACAGGAACTGCACTGAGTGTTTGCCGTGTTTGTGCGGGGATCTGGCCTGAGAGATGTGGCCGCAATAAACTGTTAGGAAGGGTTAAATATGGAGAATCGGGGCTACCCCACTTGTTTGTGAGGCAACTAGTTGGGCGTTTCCTTTTCTTCCGTGACAACGAGGACCCATCTTTGCCAGACTTCATTGCATGCTCACAGGAAGCGCGAGGAAAAGTGTTTGGTTCTTATAGCGAAATTGTGTTTAGTGTTCGTTTCCTTGCTGTATAGTTTTTGAAAGAATACTTGTCTACGGTTACAAGAAAAATGCTGCGCAAAGATGTATGAGGCAACCTTTTTCCACCGCTTATGTGCAAGGCAATATGCAGTCGGTCCCCAGGCTAAGATGTCCTTAAACGGGTTAAAGGAATGCAGATGTCGCCAGGTATAAAAACTTTCATTTTCAATCTGCACACAAGCACACTTTCAGCCGCAACTGTTTTAGAAAAAGGTGGCTTTTACATGCCAGGGATTCACAATATATCATATGTGAGCAACCTGAAACAATAAACCATCTATTTTTACTCTGTTGGGAGGGAGTGTACTTCTGGGATATTTTACAGTGAACGATGAAAAAGGAATTTCCACTTGACTCGCACGACACCAGATATTTGCCGATAGATTACGAGGACGGAACACGTTGCAATCAGTTAATGGTTACTGGACTCCATTGTATATGGTGCTCACGTATGTCTGGTTTTTATTGGGATCCCGATAAAAGACTAGCTCAAATGTATTTTAGTAAGAAAATAACTCCTTTTTTTTGATGTCATTGCTGCGCAAGAGTGTCTGTAACCATGGCTAGCCAGAATTGAGCCTCTGGTCAATAATGAATAATTCTGAACAACGCCTGTTAGGACTTGGCAAAGGGATTTTTTTATTATTCATTTTTAATGAAAGAGCACTCAATCTGTATTTGTACATGTGTTGTTTATGGTACTCTTACGATGTACTGTGTAACACAGGCAATAAAAAAAGCAGTCATGGATCTGTGGTAACTCGCATGACTGCCACATAGACGGCATGGCTTCGAGTCCCGGCCTTCTCGGTGTTATTTTCTTTGACGGATACCCAGCATGTGTATTTCCAATCCGAGGCATACCAATGAGCCAATCCGAGGCATACCAATGAGCAGTGGTGGCTCTCATTAAAGAAAAAAAAAGAGCAGTGGTGGCTCAGTGGTAGCACACCTGCCTGCCACGCAGACGGTGTGGGTTCGATTCCTGACCCTTTCACTGTTATTTTTTTTTGGCACCTACCCAGCATGTACAAGGGCTTTTCCAATCCGAGGCATAGCAATAAGCAGTGGTGGCTCTGTGGCAGCACACCTGCCTTCCGCGCAGACGGCATGGGTTCGATTCCCGGCCCCTTTACTGTTATTTCTTGGTGCCTACTCAGCATATATGGGGGAATTTCTAATCCGAAGCAGATAAACGAGCAGTCGCGGCTGCGTGGTTGCACACCCGAGTACCACGGAGGCAGCATAGGTTCGATTCCCTGCCCTTTCACTGTTGCTTTTTTCGCCTACCGCACATGTATAAGGGCATTTTCAATCTAGAGCAGTGCAACGGGCAGTGGTGGCTCTGTGTTAGCACCCCTGCTTGACGCGCAGATGGCATGGGTTCAATGCCAGGACTTTTCATTCATATATTTTTTGGGGGGCAAACCCAGCATGTATAGGGGTATGCACAATTCGATGCACAGAAAACGAACAGGGGGGGGGGGCTCTGTGGTAGCTCATCTGCCTATCGCGCAGAGGGCTTGGGTTCGATTACCGGCCATTTCACTGTCAATTCGTTTTGGTGCCTAACCAGCATGTATGAGCGATTTTCAAATGAGAAGCAGTAAAACGAGCAGTCATCACTTAGTGGTACATCTCTCTGCTGCTAAAAAGTTCAGGCTTTTATGTTTTCTGACAAAGATAAATATTTCCTGACGTCCCTTCTTGCAGTAATGAACAGTCGGAGCGCGTCAGAGCCTCCTGAGCTAAATGTCCCCCTGATACGTCTGCTTCCCCGCAGTAGGTGTCGAAAAGTGGTGAAAAAGTGTTGAGTCCCTTATCACCTATGAGCAGGCTCAAATTTTGTCTATCGTCACAGCTTGCAGGCCTGAACGTCTTCCTAGCTTACGTCCCCTTTGTCCTTCCGTTTCCCTGCAGTAGAAGTAAAAAAAACTAGTTAAGAAAGTTGAAGTCCTTATCAGCTATGATAAGGCATAACTTTTGTCTGACGTCACATCTTACAGCCGTGAACAACTTGCGATCCACTGTGCGCCTGATGGGTCGGCTTCCCTGCCATAAGTGTCGAAAAGTGGTGAAAAAAGATGAGGTCCTTATCATTTATGATAAGACTCAACTTTTGTCTGACGTCACACTTTACTGCCGCGAACAGTTTGTGATCTGATGTCCCCCTGATGCGTCGGCTTTTCCACAGTAAGCTTCAAAAAGTTGCTAAAAAGTCAAGACCATTATCACCTATAATAAGGCTCAACTTTTTTCTCACGTCACACCTTAGAGCCGCTAACGTTTGCGATACGATGCCCCCTTGATGCGTTGACTTCCCGCAGTAATTCAAAACTCGGGATAAAATGTTGAGGCTATTATCACCTGTGATAAGCCTCAACTTTTGTCGGACGTCACACTTTGAAGCCGCGAACGTCTTTCCATGTCTCCCTGGGGCATCGGCTTGCCCGTAGGAAGCGTGTAAAAAGTGGTTAAAAAGTTGAGGCCCTTATACCATATGATACGGCTGAACTTTCGTCTGACATTACACTTTGCGGCCGTGAACGTCTTCCGAGATAACGTACCACTGATGCGTCGGCATCACCAAAGTAAGCGTCAAAAAGTGGCTAAAAATTTTAGGCTCTTATCACCTAAGATAAGGCTCAAATTTTGTCTGACGTCACAACTAAGAGCCGCGAACGCTTTGCGAGGTAATGTCGCACTGATGCGATGGCTTACCCGCAGTAAGCGTTGTGGTAGTGGTGAAAAACAGTTATATATGGATGGTATGTAAAGGCAAGGTCGGGAATGGTCCGTAAGGGGACACCCCGTACAAACACTAGCGGGGCTTCCCCTACATGATATCATTGGCGTCGACCGCAGGCCTGACACGCTCAACCAAGACTCTTTGTACTTTCACGTCAAAGTAAACATGCAGGGCTTCCTCCAAGTCCTCCGGCGAAGGGTTGAGAACAGGGGTGAGGTTTTGGGTCTTATGAAATGCTGACACCATGTGGAAACTATCACAGTAATTGGCTCAAAACAATGAGGCCCTTACCATATGATGAGGCTGAACTTTCGTCTGACGTTACACTTTGCAGCCGTGAACGTCTTCCGAGCAAATGTCCCACTGATGCGTCGGCTTCACCACAGTAAGCGTCAAAAAGTGGCTAAAAATTTTAGGCTCTTATCACCTATGATAAGGCTCCACTTTTGCCTGACGTCACACCATACAGCCGCGAACGGTTTTCGATCCGATGTCCCCCTGAAGCATCTGATACCTCGCAATAAGTGTCTAAATGTGGTCTAAAAAGATGAGGCCCTTATCACCTATGATAAGGCTCAACTTTTTTCTGACGTCACCCCCTTACAGCCACGTACCATTTGCGATCCGATGTCCCCCTGATGCTTGTGCTTCCACACGGCAACAGTCAAAACCTGGTATAAAAAGTTGAGGCCCTTATCACCAATGATAAGCCTTAAGTTTTGATGGACGCCACACCTTTGATCTGCGAATGGCTTGCGAAGTAATGTTGCCTTGATGTGTCGGCTTACCTGCGGCAAGTATCGTTGCGGTGCTGAAAACTAATATTTATGGTTGTTATGTAGAGGGAGGGTAGAGAGCGGTCTTTAAGGGGCCGCCACGTGCAAACACAAGGTGGACTCCCCCTTACAGGTTACGATTGCCGTCAGCCTTACGCCTGACACGCTCAACCAAGACCCTTTGGACTTTCAGGTCAGAGCCTGACACGCTCAACCAAGACCCTTTGGGTCTTGATTGAGCGTCAGAGTCTCGGAGTAGTCATGCAGGGCTTCCTCCAAGTCCTCCCTGGAAGGGTCGGGTGCAGGGGTGAAGTTTGGGCTTTTATATCATGCTGACACCATGTGGAAATCATCACAGTAGTTGGTTAAAAAAGAAAAACGAGGCCTTTGCCCCACATGAGAAGACTGAACTTATGTCTGGCGTTACACTTTGAGCCGTTAACATTTTCCGAGCTAATAGGAAACTTTAGAATATCGTTTGCAAGCGCTTGGGGCGTTGTGGGCGAAACGGGTGCGATAAGAGATTTAGAATAGCGTTTGCCCTGCTGCTAACCGCAAGGCTAGAGTTACTGTATATGCTTTATATGCTATTTTTAGGTACCTAAAGGTAGCATATAAAGTAACTCTACGCAAGGCACGATCGCAGGGACACTGTAGCCTCGAAACCAGCGCTTGCGGGCCACATGCGGGCCGCCATTACCGCACGAAATTTCGGATTTTTTGCGTGCGGTCTGCGAACGTGAACGCCGACTCGCGTTACGACGCATGCGCAGTGGCAGCAACCACACCGCAAGGGCTCGCGGTGCGCCAATCCAGAACTCCCCAATATCCTCTTCATGCGCCGGCTTCCCCTCAGTAAGCATCAAAAAGTGGCTAAAAAATGTTGTCCCTTATCATCTATGATAAGGCTCAATTTTTGTCTGACGTCACACCTTAAAGCGGCGAACAGTTTACGATCCGATGTTTCCCTAAAGCCTGTGCTTCCTCACAATAAGTGTCGAAAAGTGGTAAAAAAAGATGAGGCCCTTATCACCTATGATAAGGCTCAACTTTTGTATGACGTCACAACTTAAAGCCACGCATGGTTTGTGATTCGATGTCTTTCTGATGCGTCGGCTTCCCTGGAGTAAGCGTGAAAAACAGTACACTATAAATGCTCACCTACCTTTGGGAAGACACGTTTCACTTTCGTGTTTTACCGATTCCCATGAAAATTGGTATCAGCCACATTTTTCCCTTATGACCGACTTCTTGTTTCGCTGTTTCTGAATATAAAGGCTTCTTTACATACTGTGGTGCGCAGAAAAATAGTAATTACAGTGAAAGGACCAAGAATCGAATTCATGTCATCTGCGTGGCAGACAGGTGTGCTACCGCATAGCCATCGTTGCTCTTTTTTATTTCATGGTATTTATTAATTGCACATTTTCAATTAGTCGTTTCACTGCTGCGGAATGAAAAAAGTCCGCCTACATGCTGGGTATTGTTAGGAATATGCTGTGTCGCGAGGGTAGTGGTGGCGAAGAGTGGCGAGCCGTGGAGCGGACTTCGCTGAAGCATTTGCCCGAAGGCGAAGCAGGGAGGCAATCTGTTTTCAAAACAGCAACAAGAAGGAGCGTTTACTGTAGCAGGTTGTCGTTTTTTTTTTTACAGAGCCGGCCAGCACAACGTCGGCTGGGGTAAATCCTCTCAAACATGGGGCTGACATGACCTTAAATACCGTCTGTGGTCCATTCTCTCAGACCAGTTCTCGGGCTCGGAGGAGGAGACGCAGCCATACCCGGAACTGCAAGGTGGTTCGGCGGAGGAAGCGACGTTTTCCCCGGAACTGCACGGTTCTTCTGCACAGAAGGCGGCGCTGGGAGGGGGGAGACAGTTCGTCGGAACAGTGCTCGATCTCGTGAGACGTGCTCCCGAACTAGAAAAATGTCTGTGGCATAACAGCACCCCCGCCACAGACAATGCATCCGGAGTTTTGAGCCGTCAGCGCGGCTCGGAAGGAGGGATGCTGGTTGACCGTCGGTAGCCGTTCCGCTCTCTCCGCCAGTTGAGACTTTCATAAGCCTGCAGAGGTTCACTGGAACGATGGAGTCGAACACAAAGCTGAACCACTCTGGCCCAAGCAAGCACCCTTGAAATGCTGATCAAATCGCCAGACCAACAGAAACCAAATGTTTCCTCGAGATTACGCTGAGCTAATAAATAGCATCACGAGCAACGAATCTCGGGAGGAATACACAATGCCGACACTCCTTTACAGCGCATGACACTGCTTAACCAAACAGATTTTTTTTTTCGTGAGCGATTCTCGATTGTGACCCGGGAAGATTGGGGACGATCGAAGCTGCCGAAGTTGACTCAGTTCGGCCCTGAATCTACAATTTAGAATACCAAGAACTCCCGAATCACGCACATTTGCGTCGCCTGCAAGCGTAAGATTGTCAAACTTGACAAAGTTCGTCCTCCTACAAGCTCTCACTTCATTGAGCTTAGCCAATTAACATCAAAACAAGAGAAAACATGCTTGAAAAGTAAGAAGCTAAGGATGAAAATCAAACTTGCGCGCGTTAAACAAAACAAAGGGCGAAGTTGACCTACACTGACGCGCATAATAACATGTAATGTCAAACACAAAAAGTATTTTAAACAGGGGCTTTTACTTACCCTTATCAGTTAAAATAAAACACACTAACTGTTACCTTTGAAATATTATAAAAACAAAATTAATCAAACAAACATATCAATGCCTGCTTCTACAATTGGAAGGAAGGAAAACTTACAAAAATTCAGATGCATTCATAGCTCATAGGAGGGTGACAACATTAGAAAAGGTAATTCTCAAAATTAAATACAAGAAATACACTCTTCGTATTAGCAAGGCGGCACTCTCCAATGCCTTTTCAAGATCTAGCTGGAGTGTGGCAACTAGGCCCCCTTCAGAATCGTATGACACCAATATATTTCTTACCACGTGTATATTTGTTGAAATGGTTGTTTCTTTAATCCCACATACCGCATGTGTAGTATGGGCCTGCTAATGTCTTCGTAACTCTTCGGAGTCACTTAGATAATGCTCTCATAAAAACTTTGCAGTCAGTATTCGCGAGGCTTAAGGGCTACAGGATTCAAAGGAACGGAGCTTACGTGGATCACTGCTTTTTAGAATTAACACTATGTGCGTTTTCTTAAACGATGGAGGCATGCTTTTCACTTAAAAACACTCGTGAAAGAAGCGATACAAGGCTGCTCACATTTATGGTTTGTAACACTTGTACAGTGTTTGTAGCGCCTTCATTCTCATGAGACATCATGACCATTTTTTAGTCACAGCACTGCGCCTCTCACGTTGCCCGAGCTCGGACCTCGACGCACGCGCTAGAGAGAACACCTCACGCCTGGTGGCTAGGACGCAGGCAGCCGTCGCCGTTCTTCTTCGATCCTGAGGAATAAAGTGGCGAGATCCTTCACGCCTCTCTGGCACTCGTTACGCGCCTAACACATCTGGCCCACGGTTTTTACTTGGTTTTGAATCTTCAATTGTTTTTTTATTTCACTTACGGTAATTGCATTTAGAGTTCCTGACGTAGTCATTTTCTAGTTCAGGCAAAAAAGGCGAAAATTCACGTTCGAACATTTTGATGTTTTCATGCTTTTGATTTAAAAGGCTTCAAAAACGTTCATTGAAGGCTTTTTTAAAGATTTTTAGAGGTGAAGCTCCTTAAGGCGTGGGTCTGTCCATGTTCCGTCATTGTGGTACGTAGACACTGGGATGCGAGATGGAAGATGGCGGTACTTGGAGTGTTCACTAGATGGACGCACGGACGGACGCATGAACGTATGGACAGACAGACTAGCAGATCGACGGGTGGAGGGACGGACTCACGGACGGACAGATGGACGGAAGCATGGACGGACGCACGGATGGTCGCGTGGACGGACGGATGGAAGCACGGACGGGCTGACAGATGCTTCGCCCCACTCATCATCAATCACTCCGTGGATATGCTCTGATTTTTTTCTTTCTTCGGTAACTTCGTTATCACTATGAATTACAGTAAAATCTTTTTTCACCGGTTATCGTTTCACTTTACTCTTCTGCAATGGAATGGTGTCTTATTCTCGTGACTTTTTAAGGCAAGTAAACCTGCTTAAAATAAGAATAGTCATCGCCCCGAAAAAGTTCGCTTGGCCTTTATAGACTATTCTTACGAAGGGTTTCGGTGCCTTTATATTTGGTTGTTAACCACGCCATGTTGTATCCTTAGCAGCTGAACAGTACAATGTTAAACGCATACACATGAAAACGATTGCATTCAGGCATTCAAGGTTTCATCACTTTATTAGTTTGCGTAGCAATATAGAAAGCTCAGCAAACATTTGTTCCCATGTGTCTTACGTGAAATTGTCTGTAGATAATCCCGACCAACTCTCGGACCGACAGAGCAGCAAATATTAGCATTAGAAAAATGAAATGAAATAAAAAATCTCCGAAAGCCAGCCCTACAGAGACGTGTTGACCTCTTGAAGTTTGCAGAAAGCTTTCTCTCAGGTTGAGCCGTCGATGCATCGGGGGTAACGTCCTGTGACGGTCATAGCCTGGCTGAACCATGCTCATAGCGTAATGTAGAAGGTTCCGCAGGACCCTTCATTCAGTTCCTTGAAAAACCATCTAGTTGAGAAGTCCCTAAAAAGTGAACGAAAGAAAAGCGCCAGTTGATTCTCACTACTTCTCTTGCCTGATGCAGACATTTACTCGGCCATTCTGGCTGGACTGGTACGTGATGACCTTGTCGTTCAATCCTGGAGGAACGGCGCTGGCGACAAGCTACCAGCGAACTGCAGTCGCTCCTACACGGTAACGCATTCGGACCTGGTGAAGCTGTCGCTGCCCGATCGGCGTTCGATTACCTTCAAGACCGAGGAAGACCACAGCAAATGGGCAGTGGCCGTGGATAGACCTGTCTTCTGCATTGGCTCGATGAACCGCATGGTTCGTAGCTGATCCTTTGAGTCTTTCCGCTTCCTACAAAAACAAACTGATGTTTTGCTGCAAAAAAGTCCTCCTTTCTGTGTTTGACAAATTGTAGTTCAATGCCCATTTCGTAACTTACACTCCTGTCATGTGTTTATGAGCTAGAGGACACAGAGAGGAGAGGCACTCTTGCCCCGCTACTGTGGTCTAGTGGCTAAGGTACTCGGCTGTTGACCCGCAGGTCGCGGGATTAAATCCAGGCAGCGGTGACTACATTTCCGATGGAGACGGAATGTTGTAGGCCCGTGTGCTCACATTTAAGTGCACGTTAAAAACCCCAGGTGGTCAAAATTTCCGGAGCCCTCCACTACAGCGTCTATCAAAAGCATATGGTCGTTTGGGACGTTAAACCCTACAAATCAATAAATGAATCAATCAGGAGAGGCATTCACGTAATTAGCTCAGGGGCACGAAGTCTTATGTGCTTACTGCGTTCGGCTTGCCCGTATTTGTTATAAAGTCAGGATGATGGCCATAGAGGTTTCTGACAGCAGTAGATAACAAAAAACAATTGTGTTGCATTCCACAAACTGTTTACCCCCCTACCTTTACATCCCTCTCCTTGAATAGAAGGAGGTCTTTGGAATAAACTTTTTTTTGCACTTGTTGCTAGGGTTGTTCTCTTTTGACTGCGACTGAAGGGGGCAAGGGTGTGGTCTGCGCTGGAACACAGCCCCCTCCTCCTTTTAATGTGAACTTTGAGCGCACCTAACGTCAATGTTCATGCTTCTTTTCATCGTAGGAATCTCAGCTGAAGCGAGGAGGAGAAGCAGTATGCGTTGAAGACAACCTTCTCGCGAAGTTATTCCGCAGGAGTGCCATCGTGAACACTGGCTGCTCACTCAATGGAGGGCGACAGACAAGTGCCTCGACACCGACTCCTTCTTCGGGCTCTGGGACAAGACGATCGCGGAATGCCCAGCCACGAAAACGCACAGCTCGCACCACAACCACCACAGGTAGAACGACGAAGCCCAGCTTGCGTCAATTCCTGATGGATGTCGCCATATCAACGTTGTCTCAGCTGAATCATCCCCAAGAGCACAAGCCAGCATCCAGAAGGTCGCGCAAGTACAGCACGACGACAGAGCTTCCGTTGATGATGCAGTTTCGCAATCTTTTGAAATCCTAAGACTGTGACTTTATACGGCATGAATTCTACTGAGAGCGACTCTAAGAGGTTAGCATTGAATACAAGTATTCGCTTCGAACCCCACTGGGTTTATCTCGTACGTGATAACTGCTGGTTACACAAATAAAATATGACTATACTGTCCGGCTGACAAATGAAACGTTCGTGAACTAACACACCATTTAAATTATCTGAACCAGGAGTCTCAAACACGTGGACCAACCCACACATGGCTGTCGTCGTTTCATATATTTTTTCCCCTAATAAGTACGTTCATGAGGTATACAGAGACGTGACGACTGTTAAGTATCTCTCTACCCAGGCACATCATACTGTAACCGTGTATTCAAGCATAACCACAGAACATAAGCTTTTTAATTTGAAACTGGCATTCATTTTTTTCATATTTACGTTATTCTCGAGATCTTCGATGTTTCTAGACATTGAAGTGACGATTTCTTCAGAAATTGATTATATACGAGATTTGGCAAATGACTTGTTTAAAATGGTAATATTAACTGCGGTTTTGTTTAAACACCATTCTGTCCTATATCCAACCCCACTCTCCTCCCTCACCTCCTCTTTAAAATTATTCAGTATATCAGTCCATCGGGAAAATTAATGTCGTGACTCTGGCCCCTTGCTGAGGCGAGTTTAAGCCATTCTCACCTAACCATAAGACAACCATCTTCATAACTTTTTTCATAATAAACGCTCGTACATTTTCCTTCTCCGTACTCTTCACTGTACCCATACTCTGATAGGTATGATGGCGGCAGCCAGCACAGCCACAGGGCTATAGTGCGTTACTGCGACGAGCGCTGGCAGGAACCGTTGATAAGATCCAAAAGAGCAATTATTAATTAACTGGGAATATACGCCACATGAAAGTAATGTTCTCAGTACGTGTGCGAACCGCTTAAGCAATCGCGACACCTATATTGTCAATAATTCTTGAAAAGGGTTGCTCGCGGCTACGATTTATGCGCTCCCACGATATCAACGTTCGCCCGCAAATAAGTGAGCCGGGAAAACATGAATTCGGTACTCACTCCTTATATCCATTGATTGCTTATCCATGCATTGCTAATCTGGAATATCTTTTAGATACGCCTGATTAGGGCACACGCAACGACGCTGCCCGCCGCGGTGGTCTAGTGGCTAAGGTACTCGGCTGCTGAGCCGCAGGTCGTGGGATCGAATCGCGGCTTCGGCGGCTACATTTTCGACGAAGGCGAGAATGCTGTAGCCCTGTGTGCTCACATTTGGGTGCACGTTAAAGAGCCCCAGGTGGTCAACATTTCCGGAGCTCCCCACTACGCCGTCTCTCATAATCATACGGTGGTTTTGAGATGTTAAACCACATATATAATAATCAACATCACTAACGCCGCTTTTAATCGTTGCCGCACAATTGCCAAAAGGTGGACCCCATAGAGTTTATAGTGAACTGAAAGACAACAAACTCTTCATTTTCTGTTATCTTCGCCTCTTGCATTCCCGTCATCAACGATGCAGTACCAATTAACACAGACTAGGGCATTCTTAAGTAAGAAGATGCCTTTTTTGAAGCTTTTTCTACGCACGCCTTTTGTTGGTGCATCTATATCGGTTGTTCAGTGCCCATTGCTATAGCTTATTTTGCACTCACTATTCGCACTTGGTACGGTGCTTACATATTAGGAATGATTTCAATAGAATCTCATGCTTCAAGACAACTTACAAAAACTCAGAGAAACAAGGGATGTGACCATCTCACAAGAATATCATGGGCAACCTAGAGGAATGCTATATCATTAGTGAGAGAGTGCCAAGTACTGTAAGTGAGGTAAAAAAGGTACAACATAAAGGTGGTACAGGCCTACGCACCTACATTGAGTCATGATGATCATTGAGTTGAGCGCTTCTATGAAGACGTAGTCAGCCATCATTAATAAAGTGAAGACACAGTATACCATTTTGATGAGTGACTTCAGTGCCAAAGTAGACAAGAAACAAGCCGGAGAGCATGCAGAAAAGGGTGGGGGGTGGGTTTGGCGTCGGCTTTAGAAATGCCAGAGGGGACTTATTAGTAGAGTTTTCAGAACGTAATAAGTTACGGATCTTACATACCTTCTTCAGAAAACGGGCCAACCGCAAATGAACGTGACGAAATCCTAATGGCGAAACTAAAAATGAAACAGACTTCATTTTTTGTGCACACCCCGGCACTTTACTTGATGTAGAAGTCGTTGGCAGAATCCAATGCAGGGACAATAGAATGGTAAGGGCTCGTATTCACCATTCACTTTGGTTTAAAAAATCAAACGCATGAACTGGTACGCAAGAAACCAAATATCGAGCCAGCGGTGAGAAGGAAAGTAGAGCAACTAAGAGTATAGCTTCCGAATAGAGTCGAGGCTCTAAACGAGGCAACTGACGCTAGCGTTGACACAGTTAATGGTAGTCTTACTGGTATAATCGAAGAGGTTGCAAGAAAAGGCGTAGGCCCACTCACTGAAGATGACACTGGAAAACTATCTCAGGAGACGAAAAATAGCATTAAGAGAAGACAAAACATAAAAGCCTCAAATGCAACCGACAAAATAGAGCTTGTGGAGCTTTCAAGGTTAAGCAGTAGGCAGGCGTAAAGTAGCAGAGATCAAAAGGTACAACATGGAGGGACTTGAGCAGGCTGTAAAAAGCATCAGAAGCCTAAAAGCTATGAAGGCAAACTTGCGCATAGGCAAAAATCGGATGTAAACTTCAAGGAACAAGGAAGGCAATGTCATAATCAATATTATTAGAATAGTTGACGTGGCGGAGGAGCTCTGTAGAGAGCGGTACAGAAGCGGAAACAACCAGGAAGGTATCGTAAGAGGTAATATTAGCCCAGAGGAATTCGAGATCTATGGAATGCAAAGAGGCAAAGCCGCTGGTCAGGATCAAAAATAACAACGAACCTGCTGAAAGATGGCAGAGAAATTGCGTTAAATAGACTGGCTACTTTATGGACGAAGTGTACCTTGACGGAAGGGGTACCGGAGTCTTAGAAGAACGCCAACATTATTTTATTCCATAAGAAAGGAGGCGTACAGGACTTGAAAAATTACGGGCCTATCAGCTCCGTTTTCCACAAACTATTTAAAAATATTAGCTAATAAAACTAGGGTGACATTAGAGTTCAATAAACGAACGGACCAAGCAGGGTTTCATACAGGCTGCTACACAACAGACCATATTCATACTATCAATCAGGTAATAAAAAAATGCGTGGAATACAAGCAACCTCTACATATAGCTTTCATAGATTACGAGAAGGCGTTTGACTAAGTCGAGACATCAGCAGTAATGCAGGCACTACAGAATCAAGGCATCGACTAACCCTACGTGAACATACTGGAAGAAATCTAGAGTGGATCCACAGCCACCATAGTTCTCCATAAATAAAGCGACAGAATCCTTGTAAAGAAGGGCGTAAGGCACGATCTCTTCAGTGCTACTCACCGCGTGTTTACAGGAGGTTTTCAGGGCCCTAGATTGGGAAGAGGTAGAGATAAGAATTAAAGGAGAGTATCTTAATCACCTGCGATTCGCTGTTGGGATTGCTTTGATGAGTAACTCAGGAGGCGAATTACAGCTCATGATTAGTGAGCTGGACGCGGGAAGCAGAAGAGTAGGTCTCAAAATTAAAGTATGCACTAAACTAAAGTGCAACAGTCTCGGCGTAAAACAGCAGTTTGTGATAGGTGGAGAAATGCTGGACGTCGTGAAGGAATATGTCTACTTAGGCCAGGTAGTAACCACGGAGCCGAAGCATGAGAGTAAAATAACTCAAGGAATAAGAATGGCGTGCATTACATTCAGCAAAAATTCTCAAATCATGAATGGTAATCTGTCACTAACCCTCAAGAGGAAGGTATATATAAGGTAACAAATAGCGGGGCGAGTTGGTATGCATTATTATTATAAGTTTTTAGGGCACACAAAATACATAAAAAGAAAGAGACATACGAGTGCTAACTCTCAATTAATTTATTTTTGAAAGGAACAAAACAAATAAGTACTTCGGAACGTGGATAGCACGTGTGCAAGTCATGTGACAGGCAAAAAAAAAAGCATGGCCAAACAGAATTCTGAAAAACACTGTACTCCCTATCCGTTAGAACTATCGAAGGTTGACTAATGCATTTGTTTGTACACCTATGTGCATGGAAGGCCTCCGTAAGCTCACGCGTTAGTTTGTCTCTATGCGAGTTTATATCTATGTGTTTTGCGATACAGGTATTTTGTTCTTTCTCACATGATAAACTTACGGAAGCCTTTTATATAAAAAGGTGCACAAAAAATGCATTAGTCAACCTTCAGTGGCTCTAACAGAGAGGGAGTACAGTTTTTCAAATTTTGTTTAGCCATTTACTTATGTTTGACTTTCACATGACTTGCACATACGCTATGCTGGTTCCCATGTACTTATGTGTTTTGTGTTTTTTTCAAAAATAAACTAGTTGAGAGTTAGCGCTCACCTGTCTCTTTCTATTTTTGTATTTTGTGTGCGCTCTAAAGGAGTTATCATAAGGTAGGTATATAACGGCTGCATTTTGCCGGTACTTACTTACGGAGCAGAATTCTGGACGCTTACAAATAGGGTTCAGCCTAAATTGAGTATGTTGTGGCGAGTGATGGAAAAGAGAATGATAGGTGTAACATTAAGTGACGAGAATAGAGCAGAGTAGGTCAGGGAACAAACAAGGGTTAAGGATATCATAATTCAAATCAAGAAGAAATGAACATGGCCCGGACACGTTGCACGTAGTCCAGTTAACCGCTGGTCCAGACAGTCAGGACAACTCACTGAATTCTCAGGGAAGTGGAGACAGAAAAAAAGTTAGGTGGGTTGATGGGATTAAAGAGTTCGCAGTTATAACGTGTCAGCAAAGAGAACATGACCGAGATGATGGGCGGATCATGCATGGAAAAGGCCTTTGGACTGAAGTGGGCGTAGTCGGGCTGATGATGACGATGACGACGAATTCTTGATTGTACGTTCTTTTTCGTCGCTGGCTTTATCACGGCAGTTCGAGGAACAGGATTCTTCTCACGCGCCGTATCCGTAAGTGAGAATGGTAGAAGCGGCACGTTGGTTACAGTCAATAAAGTCGCCGAAATATGTTGCTGAGTTGAACACATTTATTCCGTGCTCACTGTAAGAGAGACAAGAGGAGTATGGTATCTGCACCTGTAATCACGTTCAAGTTAAAACGACTCACTTTTTCTCGCATCTAAACACCTCTGGTAATAAAACCGGAAATAAAACTAGAGGGGTAAGCGTATTTCTTTAGACGTCGTGCATAACTGTGCTCAGGTAGGAGTAGATGGGCAGTTACTCTCATAAGTTGCACGCCTAAAAACACGTCACTCGGCGACACGTGTTGTTCAGTTCATCGCGGTGTGCATTTGCTTGCAAAAGAAAATGAATAAGTGGGGCGAAGCTTCTCAAGGCACAGAATTTGGTATTTTGGTGCCTTTTTTGCTCCGTCACTCTAGCCTATATGTTTTTTTCACATACAGAGAAAAGCGCCCGAAGAAAGGACATACTCAAGCATTTTTAACAACTGAATCGTGTCCAACTCGTACTTTGTCCACAACTTGGAGTTTGGAACGAATAGAAGGTTGGCTTGGTTTGTATACACAGTAGTACCAGACAAACATAACATTCCTCTCTTTATTTCTCGCAGTAGTTGCTGCTATGAGCGCAATGTAGGCGTGATAAGAAAAATAAAAGAATATCTCCAGCGCAGTTGTATGCATATTGCTGTGCGTCTTTTGTTCTGATGTTTTTGGGTGTCATCTGCCAAGACTGTCAACAACACGTGGCGCAAAAACGCAAAACATGCGGGTGGTACACCATCTGGTTCCCTACGACACATGTCACAGCAAGGCTCGCTAGCCTAAAGCAAAACACGGAAATGCTCTTCTGGTGATGAGTAAGCTACGCCTCCAACTTAAGCGCGATATAAAATACTAAGCAGAGCCACACATGCTCTCCGTCGCGTCTCGTGGTGCAGTACAGAGCTATCGTTGCAAGGCCGGCTTCCAAAGGTTTCTCAACGGCTAGCCACTTACACGTTGGTGGAACGCGTTTGTCAACAACAAGGCTTCTATTCATTAGAAAATAGCAACCACCAGCCACATCTGCAACGACTTCGTCGACAGCCTCAGAAATTTTTCGAGGTATGGGCAGTATTTTATTTATTTATTTATTTATTTATTTATTTGTGACATTCTGAGGCCCAGCTGAGACATCAAGCAGGAGGAGTTTGGGAAATACAAATTAAGGTAACAAGAGGCAAACAACATTGTAAGTATGGAACTAAAAAGGGAGAACAATACAAAAGTAGGTTTATAAACTAACCGTATACCAAAAGTAAAAAGACTAACTAAAAAAAGAATTGACATCGTAACTGCGCAATAGTGTCAATATTGGACAAATGTTCACAAGGCAAGTTGTTGTTGTCGGTTACTGTATGCGGAAAAAGTGAATATTTAAATAGGTTAGTTTTAGTGCTATAAAGCGTTACGGATTCAGCTTGGCAACGCCTTATGCGGCGTGCTTCGAGCGGAGTTATGAAAGGCTGCGAGTAATGGGATAAACGGTTATTTTTCAGAAAAAACAAATTTTAGATCGAGAGTTTCACACAGTAGTTGCAATGTTAATTGCAATGCTTTTAGTTGGCATTTTGATCAATGGGGAGTCAGTTGAACGGTATCTGAAGAAAATGAATCTTATTGCTTTTCGTTGTGTCATTTCTAATGCGTCAGTGTTTCGCTTGGTGTAAGAGTCCCACACAGTCCATGCATATTCCAATTTTGAACTGATTACGAGTAAGAAGCTCTTAGTCGAGTGTTGTGGGAAGCCTGTTTTAATTTATGCCTTAAAAAGAAGAACTTATGGAAAGACGACCTAAAGATGTTGGAAACATGCGTATTCCAGGATAAATTGCTAGTTATAGTAATACCAAGATACTTATAGTGATTAAGTTCAGTGAGAGGTTTGGAAGCGATTTTATGAGAAAAGGATAACTTTTTAACCTTTTTGATGAGTTTAATATGGACAGATCTTTCTGCATGCATTTTCATATTCTGTTTACCACACCAGGATACAGTGTTTTGTAGGTTAAAATTAAGTACAACATGGTCGTTCTTTGCAAGTTATTTCATTGAACACCACATAATTATCAGTGAACATTCTGATTTGTACGGGATCTGTAATTGTGTTAGTAATGTCATTATTGTAAATTAAAAATAACAAAGGCCCTGAAAATAACAAATGACTTCTGAAGTTGCTGGAAGTTCACCCGAAAAATTATCCTCGAGATCAACAAACTGCTTACGGTTAGTCAAATAGGCAGAAATTCATACACATAAGCATGCTGGTAGTTTATTCAATTTCGATTTTTCGATTTTTTTTTCACGTTAAAGTTTGAAACAAGGTCAAACGCTTGCCTAAATTTGGATAAAACGACATCGATTCGCCAAGAATTGTCGAGGACAGAAGCAAAGTTGTGAACGATGGAAGCCAGTTGGTTAACCGTAGAAAAGCCTTTACAAATACCATGCTGGTAGTTAAAAAGAATAATTCTACCAGAAAGATATTTGTTAATCTCCTTTGCTATGACATGTTCAAGCAGCTTGCACGATGATGCCAATAAAATCGGAAGATAGTTAATTAAAAGTGTTACATCTTCTCTCTTGGGCACAAGTACGACCCGTGCCCACAACCGATCGGAAGAACTGCAGAAGAGGCATCAAATATGACAACTAAAAAATGGGAAACCTTCTCTGCATATGCGCAGAAAAGCATTTGGTAAAGCATCCGGACCAGGTGATGACTTAGTTTCCAGATTGCGCAGCATAAAAACTACCCCTGTTTGCGATAATACACCAGGTGGTACGATGTGAGGCATACGTTTTATCATTGGCAGATCGCAAGAACAAAAAAAAACACACTGAAAATATTTGTTAAAACGATCAGCAATGCTTTGTTTCTTGACGACCACGTATTCCTCGTGTATAATTTGGTCAACTGACCCTGTTGTTTCTCTAGGTACCTGCAAAACTTTTCAGGGGCATTGCGCATAAAACCTAGCAGGATATGCTGAAAGTGTCTTTCATTTGCGTTTTTCGCTATATAATTTCGTTTAGGTCGTGTCTTTAAAATAGTATTACGAGGTGCACCTTGTCTTAAGGGTTTATACTGTCTTTTTCATTGCAGCACTTCGCGCGTCATCCAGATGTTTTGCTATTTCTTTTGTTTTATTCAGAAATAAGATATTGTTGAGTACATGCACATGTTCATAAACGTTTCGAAGGACTAATAACTTCGACACTGTGAAAACTGTCGAGACAAAAATCCAGGAAGTCCATCACACTCTCGTCTTCAGCGCACAAGAAATCTGTAACAATCATCCTTTTGCATCGATTAGTACTGCAAGACTGTATTAGGCAAAAAGAAAACACCATGTAGTGATCAGATATACCTGGTTCAACCGATACAGAAAAATCACTCGCTGAGAACCACAAGATCAAGCATCGTTGTTGACTAGCCTTGAACACGTGTCGGTTGATCGACAACCTGCGTCAAGTTGTGGTACAATGTGATGGTAATTATGTAATTAGAATTGAAATTTAAGTCGGGACAAAGATAACTATTCACTCAATATATTTTCAGCAGATGTAAATCTGTAACTATAAAAAATTTGTCATTAGAAAATGAAGACATATGATCGCAGAGGTTGTGTAAGAACTGAGGGATTGAATCAAGAGGGCAGTACAAGCCGAACACCAACAACGACATATTCCAGCATGTAGTCTTGAAAGCAACGCATTCTATATTTCCAGGCTGACGTAAAAGCACGACTGAAATATCTTCTTTGACTAAAATAGTTACCCCTCCTCCTCTCGTATTTCTGTCACCATGAAAACCCCGATAAGAAGAAGGGAAAACAACATCATCAATATCTTCCTGTAGCTATGTCTCGCTCATTCCCACTCTGCAAGGGGCGTACTTTAAAAATTTCCCCGATTTGGTCACTTTCATTTACAATACTGCGTACGTTAATATAGTAGTCGTAGTTTTTCACAGATTTAAGGGCCAAGTCAGTTATGTTTAAAAGACCCGTGGATCAGAGTGTTAATTCTTGCGTTTGAGGTTTTGTTGCAGATAAATGTGTCATAATTGACACGTAGTTTGCCATTATTTAGACTAAATGTTTTTCCCCTGCTGTTTTTTTAGATTTCACCCTGTCACTCAAGAGCCAGCGCTTTCTTTATGTGATGTACGAGTAATCATTTTGCGAATAAATGGCAGTCTCTTTGAGTTTGTAGGCATTCTTTAGAATTTGTTGTTTTTCCTTGAAGTCTTGCAAATAAGTTACTACAAGAAGTTTTTCACCGGGTCTACCAAGAAGGTGAAATCTGCCGATTGATTCACACTGAGCGTCATGTTTCTTGGAAAATACATCGTATGAGACATAAAATCGGTCTACTGTGCTTCTTTCTGTATACCGAAAACCGGCAAATCAGAACGCCTACCTTTGTCTTCTTGACTGTTCTTTCTAGAATACCAACACGTGACACTTGCTTTTATAATTCGAAAAACTAGCGACCCAGTTAGCTATGACCTTTTCCATATCATCCTAGAGCTGCCACATCATCAGCTAACCTATTTTTACCAGCTAACAATTCACTTTGCAAGATCTCAGTTGAAGGAACGGGGTTTGACAGTACGTCAACACAAATGAAAAGCAAGCACACACGGAAGACATCATTTGCACAGCTAACTAAGCGTTGTGGGCATGGTAGAACCAAAAGACCCCGTTCATCCCCCTTACTCGAGCTGAAGTAATCACCAGCCTAAACAAGACAAAAGAATGGCTTGTTAAACCACATACTCGCTCCCGGTTCACCACACTTACCGAAAGAGCAGTGTCGATGCTTCCTTACAAGGTGCTCTGTAGCAGTTTTATGGGGGGGGGGGGGGCTGCGTCGGCGCACAGGTGTCAAGACGCACGGATATCGCACTGCTGACGCTGTCACGATGTAGCTCCTCAGATGACGCTTAATATCGACAAAACTTGCCGAATTTGGTTAGTTCAGAATGCGGCTTATTCCGGAAGGCACACGTTCCCGTCGATGCGTTAGGCCGGCGGATCCAAGAACAAGCACCTGAATAAGACAGAAAAATGGCTTGTTGGACCACATACTTGCTCCCGGTTCACGGCGCCCAATGAAACGTGACGAAAAGTTCACGCGAATATGTTTCGAAGAGAGAAGCTTGCTCAGCCGCTGATCTTCTTGCTCAGGCCGTGCTGTTGTGAGAAACGTGAGCTAGAACACATGGGTGCGTGGGAAATAGCCTCAAAACCCAGACAACTTTGATGGTGCTGCCGAAACCGGAGGGAAAAGGAGGGCATTCTTCGCTGACTGTTGGCGCGTATGCATGCTCGTGTCCGAAAAACGGCACCTGATAGCTTGACATCGGCCAGTAGCAATGATAACGCGAAAAGCAAGCGCACGAAAAATAATTGAAAGATGCTCATCAAAAAGACTCAGCGAACACCCCACAGATGTAATATAAGTGGCGGGCTACGTGATAGCCGATATCTTTGTAGCTGCCTATAGCCTGATGGGTCGTTGGTTGTGACTGCGCGTTGATGTGAGCTCACATGACTGCAAACAGCCCCTGACATGCTATAGGCTGTGCTTTGCAGGAAAGATATAGAGGTGGTTGTGCCAACAGTTAACGGAAGCGTGCCACCCTTTCCAATTTGTTTCCAAGTGGCCGCTGCGAATCAGCCGACGTAGGGTTCGAGGCTGTCTGCCACTTCTCCACAAGTTCGAGTGCACTATAGTTTTGAAGGTTTTGCCCGTTTGGAAAGTTTTGGTACCCAAAGTCATCACATCTAGCCAGAGTTCTGCGTGAAGTCACCAGAATCAGTACTGTAGCTTGACGTCAAGGTGGTTCCGATGTCGGTATTTGCGCCATGTAAAAAAAATTACTTCAATATCAAAGTAAAGTATCAGCGTTTTCTGACCTTAAAACGAGCTGATAGTCATCTCTACATACAAGGGACTGGTGTGGCTGAGAAAACTCACTTCCGAAAAATGGTGTCAGTATCCCTTTACGAAATACTTTAAACGCCTTGGCTGTCATCTCATGTCGTCGCTTAGCGGCATGCTCATAGTACAGAAATAGGTATTGTAGTGAATACAAAATAAGTAAGGAAGTATCGCAGTAGTAGTGGCAAAGTGAAAATAATATTACGTGGGCTTTAATACGTCCCAAAACCACCATATGTATATGAGAGACGCCGTAGCGGAACGTTCGAAAATTTCGACCATCACGGGTTCTTTAACATCCACGGGCTACGGGCTTACAACATTTTCACTTCTATCAAAAATCAGCTGCCGCAGCGAATATTCATTCCCGCGACCTGCGGGTTACCAGTTTAACCCCTACACAACCGTGGGGCGTGCCAAGGTGAAGAACGTGTGTGGCTTGGCAGCCTTATTAGTTTCTTTTGGGTTTTCTTTACCTTTCCTTTTCTTACTTTCTTTTGCGATTTTTTCTGTTTCTCTCTCCAGTTCTGTTCATTTTTTGGTCATTATCCATTTTTATATTTATCGCTCTTTTTACTGTTCTTTCTTTTTCGTTTTTTTCTTTTTCTGATTCGCGCTTGCTTCCTCTTTTTCCTGTTTTTATACATGATTTTGCCTGCGTTAAGACAGGTGCATTAGTTTTGTTTTTGCAGCTGATGATAAGTGACCATCATAAGGGCGCTCGAAGCACGAAAGGAAGAAGGCTACACCTTGGTGCGAGCGCACACTCAAAATGCTACACACAGAGTGTTATGCCAAGTGACGACGCTTGCACATGATAGCATACGACAGCACGGCCTCTTGAAGCACTCCGCGTTTGACACGTTGCGCTGTAACACAAACGAAAGTTTCCGCCCTGGTCTTCAACCAGGCTGCAAGTTTAAAACGCCAGCGTCCGTTTGTCGGAGCCAGAGAAGGAATAACAAAACGCCAGCGCCAGCAGCCAGACACAGATCTAGGCAGATGTGTGCCACTGCCCATCATACCACACCCAGCGACGTTGCATGGAAGCCGAGCTTCATTACCTGGATTCAAGGTCACTGACAGAAAAGAATATCCTAGGACCTTGGCCTACGGTTTCGCATATATATGCGCAATGCCGCGGAAGCCCTCGTGTGCTTCTCGAGAACCACCGGACTTAACGGGTGCCTGTTTGCTAACAGCGCGAGTTTGTGTTGTCCAGTTACACGCTAACTGTTCATCCATCTCTTACTTTTCTTCTTCCTTCTATATTTTTTATATTATTTCCCTGTTTGCAAACCCAAGTGTAGGGTAGCCAACTGGATCAAAGCTTGGTTCAATTCCTCTTCGTTTTCTCTCTCTCTCGCTCTCTACAGAAGAGAGAAGAGAAAACGAAGCACTGGCAAGTGCGAGGTAACCCTCACTTTCGAAAGACCCAGACGCGAGCTAAGTTAAGTGCCAACAAAGGCAGGCAATCGCGCAGCTTCGCCTCATATATATATATATATATATATATATATATATATATATATATATATATATATATATATATATATATAAACGCATGCCAAGTGTTAACAAAGACATGCAATTCCTCAATACTGCTGCCGAGTTTGCACACTTTTCGCGGTGTGGAACTGGTGCAATTCTTTTTTGACACGCTCAAAAACACAAAATCGTGTAGTACTAAAATATACGTGATATTCTCACCCTGACTCCAGTATGACAGTTTCAGTCATGGAATTCTCATTCGTCATGCTTGTCTTTGTAAATGGGGATACTTTGGATGACAGGGAAGAGCGGAGTGGTTCGCAAATTATTTAACCATGTTCTTTAATGTTCTAAAGAACATTAAAGAAACAAAAGCAAGATAACTATAATATATATCTTGCTTTTGTTTTAAAGAAACAAAAGCAAGATAACTATAATATGCGCATACCTAAATACGTCCCAGCTAGATCGATTTGCTTTGTCAAACACATAAATACCTATTTCATTCCACCATGAAGCACTACTGGAGTAGCATACATATTTATAAGATGTAGCTATGGATGGCATTTACACCTATCGTCGCGTGCGAAATGTAGTGCATGATTATTGTTTCAGCTTATAGGCATACTAATATTCCGGTTACCAAAAGCTGCTATTCCCAGAATAATTGCTTAGGCTTAACGTCCCAAATCCACGACATGAATACGAGAGACGCCTTAGCGGAGGGCTCCCGAAATTGCGCCACCTTCGGTTCTTTACAGTGCACCTAAATCTAACTTCACGGGCCTCAACCATTTCAGCGGTATTGCGCAGTGCGCACTTAGCTGGTAACGAAAGCACGTGGAAAGTTCTTAGTGTTGAATTCGGTATGTCGATGTTTTTCATTGGAGCTGGCATGCTGTTCAGGTATAGAGGAAAGTACCGGAAAAGCGAATTGTTCAAGTATCCGTTACAGCAGCATTTCCAACTCGTACACTTACTTAAAACATAGAGTTTGGTTAGATAAAAGTGCCTTTACCGCCATGTAACCTTTCTCCATGCGCTCGTCAGTTACTGTTGCGTGCGCAGCTTCGGCGTTACAAGAGTGAGATGAAGACAAGTAAAAATTCGCTGTACCACACCTACGCTCATATAAGCGCAAAACATGCCAGCGGTTGATATGTGGTGTTTAACGTCCCAAAACCACCATATGATTATGAGAGACGCCGTAGTGGAGGGCTCCGGAAATTTCGACCACCTGGGGTTCTTTAACGTGCACCCAAATCTGAGCACACGGGCCTACAACATTTCCGAACATGCCAGTGGTACATCCACTGAAAAGATAGAGCGCATGACACAGCAAGGCTCGGTGGCCGAAAGCAAAACACGGAAATACGGCTGTCATAATAAGCTATCTGCGACTCTAATTTTAGCGCAATATAGAATGTGAAAAACAGCCGCAGATTGTTTTTGTTGCTTCTCACAGCGCCGCGCAACGCTATCGTAGTGAGGCCGGTCCGTGAAGGTCTCTCAGCGGCTAAACCAGCCGCCAGAACGCGTTTCCCAACAATTGCGTATGAGGAGAAGAGAAGAGGCCGTAGAGGGCACTTAGGGTGGCAGTAAAATACATACAAAGGCTGCACAGACCTTGTTATTACGGCGTTTTTGCTTCTCTCTCTTTCTATCTCGCTGCTGGGAAAGGGCAAAGGCACCTCCTCCTCCCCCGAGATACCAAACGACAACACAGCCTTGTGGTTGGATGCCCATTCGCCTTCCAAACACTCTGTAGACGGACTTCTGCTCTGCGGTGTGCGTGTGTGCTGTGTGGAAGTGGGCACGTTGAGAGCGATTCAAGATCGTTGAAACATGGCTCCGACACGTTGGGGAATAGTGGCCGCCGGCCGTATCTGCAACGACTTCGTTGACTGCCTCAATAATTTGCCGGATGATGAGCACCAGGTGGGTAGGAATCGAACACCATTCCTTGTGCAGTAGGTGCTTTATCGCTTCCGACGGAGTAGTGATGCAAGAGGTAAGACGTTCATTATTAGCCCCGAGAACGAACGCTTGCGTCGCTTGTGGTAGCGGTTGTGTGAAGTCACAGCAAGGACTCTACCACTCCTTCGCCGTTTATCGCCTTTTCCTGCAACCACCTCCTACCCGCTCTTTAGAGATACGTCAGTGATTACTCCTCAATTTCGAGACGCAAATATTTCGAGATACAAAGTGAAAGGTCTCACAACTAGTGCAAGCAAGATATCCAAGCCGCAAAAAGTTTTCAGAATTAAGCTTAGGATAGACAGACCTACCCGAACGGAATATTACTGTGCAAATTGTGATGCAAGGTAAGAAGACGTTGTTTTCATTGCATACACCAAAAACTCCCAAGCATTTCCCCGAGGGTGAACATGGTTAAGTGCGAATGCACGGGGTGGTGCCATGAGGGGGAGTAAAGTTAAAATCCGTTGGCATTCGCCAGTGAGTTAACGTTAACGCCCCCGTGTGATCACATTACGATTCAGAGGAACCATTAGACCCTCTCGGGAAATCTTGGTGAGATTACGCGCATATGTGAGAGTAAATTCGCACTATAATGATGTTTATGTCCGCAGCCCGCTTCGCCCGCTTGCGCTCGGCATCACGGGCCCTTCGCCGCGCTGCCTTGTCTTCAATCGGCGCGATATCTTCAACGACGCGTGCAATGCTCGTATTCGATTGCGTTGTACTCGTTGTTGGAGGTATCGCAGTCGAGGTTGATGCCTGCGATAAATTCATACCTATGACGACTTGCCGATCGCGAGCAAGTCGTGGCTGCGCAAGTGCGCGCAGCCATGGAGCGGAGGGCGGAGCGCGCGCAATCACGTGGTGTGTGACGTCGCTGCTCCGTTGCTACGGACGCTCCTCTCCGCTCCTCGCGCCGTTGCTAAGGCAGAGGACGAGGCGCAAAGCGGACGGCGGATTCAGGGTCGCTTATAAAGTGCATTCGCACTTAAAAAATAGATGCTAAAAATGTGCTAAGTTGTGCTAACGTGATTACAATTAGGTTAGACTCCGGCATTAGAACATATGCGTGCCGAGCTACCACAAATTGCATTAGGATGTGTTCTGTTCACTAGATACAATAAGCTTTACCATTCAAGCTATGCTTGCATCTGCGAGTATTCTAAATGATATTGCAGAATTGCGCTTTCCACAACGAGAAACTTTGCATGAACCCAACTATCATAAGCACTCACGTAACATGTATAAAAAATAAACAAATCAATACTACCACATACACAATAATTAGGTAAATGCTGAGATATGTATGTTTACTCGGATCATTTGCGCAGAATTTTTCTCACCAGTTGCCAGCGAGTATGTAGTCGTATACCCGGATTAGCCTAAAAAACTGGTGTGATCTATCAATGCCTCACAAATGGCAATGTTAACTTCACCTGAAACTACGGCCAATAGCAACAATTGCAAAAGAAAAATCAGAAGTTTAATTGAACTGGCACACTCAGCAACTTGGCCCAAGTAATAATAAATGACCCTAACCTCCATAAGCTGATGACTGGTCTGCACGTGATGTCCACTTACAGGTAATGAACTGCTAGAAAAAATTATTTATGAGGTGGCTTTAAACTGGTGACAGAACCATTGGTGCGATTCTGCACGACGACTGAATGGGGCAGCTATAAAAATTTCGGCGCTTAACCTCGACCGCACTTAAGGTCAATAATTTTGTAACAACTTTTGGCGTGTCTATGAATGTTGTGTTCTATCGCGATGTTCTGTTGGATTGTAGTGCATGTTCACTGTCCATGAGAATAAATTTCTCTAAACACAATTTCTCTTAGATGAACCTTAAAAACTATTGCGAGACACACATAAAACTAAAGAACGCGTTGAGTGAGCAAGTACACAAGAAAAACACACACAACAGTGGCGGTGGTATCCTAAGACGAGGGCATTCGACATATTTTGCGAAACACGATACTGCATGAGAACGCGGTGCTTGGCACACCTGTCAAATCACTCTCAGTAGCATAGAGTTTCTTAAATATAACTAGAGGGAACTTTGGTTCTAGTGTCTATGGGTGCTGCTCATAGCACTTCAGTGAGCATGGGAGTTATGGGTATGACATGAATTTGCCAAGTCTTCGTACTTTACGTTCATTCTGGCATCACCTGGTTTGAAGCTGCTTTTTCATGAAAGAACAATCAGCAAATGTTCAGCAGTTACGGTTCACCACCTTCCTCTTTTAGGATCACCATACGAAATGAGGTCACGAAGTGAAAAACGGTGTGTTCTTTCCTTCATAACAAAACCAAAACACAGCAATAAACGAAGTCACAAGTACGTTCATCACTCGCAAGCAGGAGGACCAGGCTAATCCATGTCATACCCGTAATTCCCATGGTCACTAACCAATCAGTGTCCCCTCTAGCTAGTTTTAGGAAACTCAAGCATAACTGCGATTCGGCCTAGTTGGAATCTATCCATCCTGAAAATGTATGCGCAGGCGAACAAGGACAAAGAAAGGAAGACAAACTGGCGCCAGTTTGTCTTCCTTTCTTTGTCCTTGTTCGCCTGCGCATACATTTTCAGGATGTTTAGGAAACTCTATAGTCTTTATATGCATGAATTCCTCCGATACAAATAACCCTACAGAGGACGGGAACCCTCATCTCCTAAAGAACTCACCTATAAAAGAACTCCACCCACATATGTGAATATAGTGCCATGCACTTCTAAATCACATGATTATGCATCATTGAGTATATTTTATCCCATGAGAAGCATGTTCTTGCTTTTCACAACCGTCGGAATGTGCCAGGAATGAAACCCATCGTCGGGGCGTGGCACAGAGCTGTTCACTCATTTGAAGTTGCCTAAGACCGAGCGTGCGATAGCGCAGAAGCAGAAGCAAACTTTTTATTGTTTTACCAAGAAGATAACTGATTTTGTTTTCCTTATTCATCCGCAGCTTGAGACAAGCAAAAAGCGAACGCAAACAGTGGAACAATGCAGGAAGCGAGCTCACCATTATGTAGGGCGCCACAGCGCGCATCGAAGAGCCCTGACATAACCCATGCCTCCCGCCAGGTGGCGCCAAACCAGCTTCTCGGGTCTCATACTATAAAGCACGCGTCGTGGAATATACATACAAAGATTGCTGCAGTGGGGACAAGTTGATGATAACTCACAAATATGCCATTCATTCCAACGTCTTCTAGTTTCGCCCTTTAGTTTTCAGCTTTCATTCACGTGATGCAGGTTTTGGGCCTCTGTTATCCTCGTGTCACTGTCATCGTTTATGGGATAACATGGCGTGGCTCAGCGACTAAAAAATGTTTTGTAGGTTCCACGTACCTTGGGAATTGTTATTATGCGAAGCATGCGCATGAAAGATGACTGTGTTGTAATTTTTTACTGAGCGACATATTACGAAATGGCGTTAAATATATGTACAAGTGCAAGTACAGACACGCGTCAGACAGCTAGACACGTTTTATATAGCTGGTTGGTCGTAGTTGCGTAACGGTCCCAACAGGAACATAGATATTGGCGACACTAGAAGAGGTAAACTGATATGAAGCACTGGTGCTCGCGAGAATGATAGGTCTGGGCACTGTTACATAACCCAACTTCAGCGGATGGCGCTTAAGTAAAATGGACGTTAACCTGACGTGACAGCTGTATCAGAGAAGTACATAGGTAATGTTTATAAATTTGTATAGCCAGTACTGCAATCATAATTGACGTCACGAACATGAGGGTCTGTTTTAAAACTAGTTGCGATCTTTGGCGCGGCTCCGTGGTAAATTATCTGATTGCCACACAAAATTATGGTGTTCGATTCTTGCTGGGCCCTGACATTCCATTTTTGCATTCGTCAGGTCAACGCTGCCGATGTCAGATTTTTGTTGACGCTGGCGCGTTAAAATTACCCCTGTCTGTTCTCGTCATTCCTGTGCATATATATATATGTCAATAATCTGTGGCACATACCCGCCCGCGGGTATGGGCCACACGTTTGGCCGGAAAGCTTCGAGGACGTATGTGACGTGGTGGTGACATTATTCATGTCAGGACGAGCTAGTCATATTCTTCAAAACATCTTTGCCTTCCCTACTAATTTTGGTTTACCACATGTTAAGATTGTGATCACGAGAGCCCCCAGACGTAAGCATATATACAAATAGATAGATAGATAGATAGATAGATAGATAGATAGATAGATAGATAGATAGATAGATAGATAGATAGGCGCTCAAAGGGCTTGGAGTATGCAAAGAAATGCTTCCGATTGAAAAATAGGGCACCTTTTCACTTGTGCTACCAAGCCTCAAGGAAGTACGGTGCTGAACAGCTATTATTTGTTTCATCTAAGAGTATAGTAGGACGCATACCGCCTCTGGGGTACTGGTCAAGAAAGCATAACATAGCCTTTCAGTGAGAACAACTATTTTTATTAATAAAATCAGAAAAACAATAAAAGAATGCAAAAAATGTAAAAATATCCGAGAAGAGAGAAAAAAAACCCAGCAAAAACCGAAATTCTGGAATTTAACCAACAAAACTGCTTAATTTACTTCACTAAACAGTTTAGATTATGTGTTTAGTGCTTAAAAATTTATAGTACTCGGTACTCTGCTATAGGAGAGCATAAAGCCGTCCCATGGGCTTCGCAATTGATGAGTCCCTCTTGACAAAAATTACGCTATGAACGAGCTCCCGACAACCACAGTTACTCATTCGGCCGACGTTAGAGATTGGCGCGTAGCTCGAAATAACTTACACCAAACTCGATCCGCTCACCGTGTCTTTGCGTTTCAAACAAACATTTACTCGTGTAAACGCTACACCGAGTTTCGCTGCGAACCGTTCTTCCAGAACCCGCGTCGACGCCCGTTTCAACCGGGTCAACGCCGCGCACACCGCTGCTGTTTCGAATCTCATCAGGGTTTTCTTCAGAAAGATGATACATAATGTTCTGGCTGCCCTCAGGTTGTGGCTGTCGCTGGAAGAAACTTGGACAATGCCAAGAAGTTTGCTGCACTTCATCGCATCAACAAAGTGTATTCCAAATACGAAGATATCGCAAGCGACCCGGATATTGGTAAGCAAATGGAGACACTCATTAGAGGATATAAATAGTAGCGAGGCTGCGGTAAACTTTCTCTGAACGATGCGTTTTAGTTGCTCGACACTGATAGCAGTGAAAGTGCTTTATTTTTGAGCACAATAAACTTGCACAGTTTTAAGGTACTGAGGTGTGCAAATGTGTTTATGCTACGTTCACTAAAACTACTTCACTGATTAACAACCAAATATATTAAAATGTTAACATCCTTATGTCGCGCAGTGGGTTGGTAAAGCGGCTTAAGGGAGGGCTGTGGATCGTCTCTTCGACTTCTGGTTTTTAAACCACGTGGGGTACGTGGTACGCCAGCTCTTTACACAGGGCAAACCTTCATGAGTAGCTGCACTTCCAAACTTAGGTGGACAAAGAAGTAAGGTTTTCGTGTTGACCGTAAAAAGTATTAGCCATTTGAGTTCGTGTAGCTGATGAAAACAAAAAAGGAAGAAATTGAGTTATTACGCGGAGTTCTAACTTATTGCACTGATTTTTTGATAGCGCTTTCCGAAACTCTCGTGAGAATTGAGGCAATAACTTGGATGTACATTTATGTATGTAATTTGCCTTTCTTCAGATTTCTTGTCTACACATTTCAGTTGTCGTGGCGTCCCTCAGGGTGGTGTACTGAGCCCCGTGCTATTCAATATAACACTAATTGCTCTCCATACGCACCTACCAAACAATATTTATCTATCAACATACGCTGATGACATCTGCATATGGACATCTGCGATAACTCGCCTGCAGTTACGAGCGAGAATACAGAGAGCTGCTACTTCAACTGCTTTGTATCAACGCAATTGAGGCCTGGAAATTTCCTCCGGAAAGTGCGCTCTTCTGGAATTTACGCGCGAACCCATGTCGAATTACAGAGTGTCAATTAACGGTCAAAATATACCATATCGTCGATCTCACAAATTTCTGGGTGTCATAGTCGACAGAGACTTATCATGGAGCCCTCATGTGTCGTATTTGAAAACGCGATGGACAGGCATATGCCATCTTTTCAAGTTTCTCGCTGGAAAGACTTGGGGAATGCAGCCTAATGCTATGTTACGACTGTACAGGGTGCCTTTCCTTGGCTTTTTACGATACAGTCTGCCTGCATTATCAAACGCCAGCAAAACAAGTCGACGCATGATACAAAGCGTTCAGGCACAGGCGCTTCGAATATGTCTAGGTCTGCCTCAGGGTGCCTCAACAATGGCGACTATAGCTATAGCCAAAGACCACCTTGTGCAGACCCATATTGAAATTGAAGCTTTGAGGATACACATAAGGCATGTGGGCCGGAATCCCCATCACCACAGCCTCTCTACCAGTGGATAGACCTCATACTTCCTTTTGTCGAACAATAACTACACATGGTGACTCCCTACCAACTGGTTTTACGCCCGCGGCGAGACCTTCAATTCCTCCATGGTGCCTCAAACAGCCAGTCATCTACCTGACAATACCAGGCATTCAGAAAAAAAAGGTGATTTCTCAATACCAGCCCTCAAGCAGCTCGCATTACTTCTGCTTTACGAGAAGTACCAAGACTGCACCAACGTCTACACCGACGGCTCCGTCCTGCCAAACAGCTCAACTGCGGCGGTCGTTATTCCAACGCACGCCACAACCATCAAATTCAGGACAGCTCATGCAACCACAACAACGGCAGCAGAGCTTGCAGCGCTTCACGCTGCGCTGCGTTTCATTAACGACCAAAGCACGCAACGGTGGACGATTTTTTTGCGACTGCAAGGCGGCACTGCAGTCACTTCTATAAAATCTACGCCGTAGTCCACACGAGCAGTAGGTCTTTGAAACAGCAGAAATGCTACACCATATAACAGAGAAAGGGCACCACGTTATATTTCAGTGGTTGCCAAGCCACTGTGGAATTATCGGTAACGAACGAGCTGATCAAGCAGCCCGTTCAGCCCATACAGAAGACAACGACCAGTCAATACCTCTCTCAAGAACGGACGCTGCTAGGAGGCTCCGAATGCTTGCTCGCCAACGCTCCATGGCTCTTTGGAATGAGCCTCTCTTTACGCATGCAAGATTACAATCCATTGATCCAACGTTAAGCATGCAGCTTCCAAGAAAAATTCGACGAGGCGACGCTACTGCTCTGTGCAGACTATGGTTGGGAGTCGCATTTACCCGGGCGTACGCGTTCCGCATAGGTATGGCCGACTCCGCCGACTGTGCACACTGCGGAGATGAAGAAACAATTCGACATATCCTGTGTGACTGCCCGAAATACAGCCTGGAAAGACAACACCTTTCTAATAAACTAAACAGGTTAGATGACCAGCCGCTGTCAGAAGAAAGGATACTGCACCATCGTCATGACTCATCGTCACAGAAGAAAGCCGTGCAAGCGCTACTGGGCTTCTTACGAACTACTGGCCTGTCGGAACGCCTCTGAGTGGACTGATTTTGTGTGTGCGTGTGTGTCGGTGTTTTTCTCTTATTTATTTTTTTAACTCTCCCTTTCTCTTTCAACCCCCTATTCCCCAACCCCAGTGTAGGGTAGCATACCGAATACTAGCATCTGGTTAACCTCCCTGCCTTCCTTTTTTCTCGTTTCTCTCTCTCTCTCTTGCCTTTCTTCGGTGCCTCAGCAAATTATGTTTATATCCCTGCGATATGGGTTGTTACATTGAGCTACGTATTTGTAAACCTCGTGCTTAAATGGTTGGCCACTTCACAGCATTAGGGAAACTTGTAGCAACGTTGTCGAAACTAAGCGATAGCCATGCTCGTGCGGTCTCAAAGATATGTTTTTTTTGCTTTTAAAGGCAATGTTATTCAAACTCGAGCTGGCTGTTTACACTTAAGCTTGAGCTGCTGTTTACAAAAACAATGTAAAGAAGGACCATGAGAAGACCCCGCTGAAACCACAATCTATTCATAGGAAGGCTAATTTTCTCGATTAATACAATTTCTGTGTATTTATGTGTAAGTACTGGCGATCATCGCAAACTAAATACTTTATTTATTAATACTTCCAGTTAAGGTGGTCTAATGTTCGAGACACAGGGAAAAAAAAGAAATTGCGCGCTTTGTGTGCAGACGTGGCGTACGTGGGCTCCCTTCACCCGGACCACTACCCAACGATGAAGGTCCTCCTGGAAAATGGCAAGCACATTCTCTGCGAGAAGCCTCTCACCATGAACCGCCGGGACACCGAAGACATCTGCCGGATGGCGAAGGAGAAGAAGCTGTTCCTCATGGAGGTATGCACCACACAAAGCCTGTTCCCATATCCCCTCACACATTCGAAAGACCGCTGCACACTTCAGGCAGTATACTTCTGCCGCACAACCATGATCACCACAGTGATTGCTTGCGCTTTCTTCTGTGAAAACTGTGTGCTTGGTATTTTTCGATGTAGAGTTTAATTCACGCTTATTTGTGCAAGAAGCTCGTGGCATGCCGAAAGTAGCGGGCGTGTGGCGCTAAAACAAGCAAATCTACTCAAGCCAGATGACGTCTGTCATTGGGTGACAAAATATACCCCGAAAGGAGCCACGAAGTGCAGTGCTGGTAAGGCTGATCGAATCGAGCATATAACAAGCACTTTGTGACAATCGAGATGGGTGGGAAAGTTAGGCCATCGACCGAGATTTGTATTGAGTAGTGTACAGCCATACACGCAGATCATACGTAGACAGGACGCCATGAATAAGTCACTCGGAGAACCGAAAAAAAGAAGAACTCAATGAAAACGAAACAACTTGAGACCAAGTCTCACGTGATCTCTGATTGTTCTGACGAAAGTTAAACGAGGAAAAGACGAACAAGACGACCCCGAATAAATAAATTGGTAGTACCGCCATACTATACGCATTGTTCGCTCCATCTCGAACGCCCTTTGTTAATTATATATTTATTTATTTGATTTGCATACACAGATACGCAAGTACACAGAGGAAAGAGGGAGAGAACTAGCTGGCAACTGCCACCTGGAGGGGTACAGCAGCATGAATCGACTAACCCAACATAGAGCTCGCATTTAGAACGCCATTGCGTTTGTCAATGGAAAGGCTGGTCATCTGGTCAATGACACGGGGGAAAGTGGAACACACTGCCGTCATTAAACATATGTAAAAAGGATTCAGGGCCCCTTCACTACTGTGAATATATAAGCCTGTAGTGAAGCAGACCCGCAGAGAGAGAGGGGTGTGCCATATCACCCTCCACTTTAGAAGTAAGGGTTGGAGGGGGTGTTTTACTGAGAGCCAATTAGGAAAAGAGTGCATTTCAAGACCACGACTAAGTGCACTCCTTCGAAAAAAAAATTCACAGCTTTGCCACAAAGGCGAGGCAATAAATGTGATAGCCACAAATTGAAAGGTCACGCACAGAATGGCAAGCAGATTGAAACGTGCCCCGAGTTTCTCACGCACAAATAACGCATGAAACGTACTCACAGGTGCAGATGAACGCGAATTAGTGTCTCAGTTGTTACTTCACTGTGTGTGAAAAAACGCGCCCTTTTCGCAAACTGAGACTCTGCAACGATTGCAGGGACCTCTGTGCGCCCTATCACTACAACAGAATCATTCCGGTGGAAGCCCGAAGTCAGTCAAGACGTACGATCCTACCAACTGCGAGATAAGGGCGCACGAGTGAGCGTAAACCTACCTCCTTTCTGCGGGGAAAGTACGCGTAGGAGACGATAGCGTGCGCTGCCGCGTCGTGAAGATTTGGCGACGTGGTCTCATTGTGCCATCTTGCTGGTAATGATGAAAACACGATAGTCCTTTCTACTCCCCAAGATGCCCGTCACCAGTGGTAAGTGGAAGACATAAATCACCTGCCGTTGGAATGTTGAAGGACGAGCTCCTCGGTGGCTCAGTGGTTAGCGCCTCGCACTCACGTCTCATGGGTCCCACGTTCAATTGCACGCGCCGGAGTCTTTTCTGCACTATTTTACTTTCTCGTGTCTTCGCATATAAAAATACGCATACATATACACTGAGTGACGGCGATGCCGGCGGCGACATCTAGCCGAGTGTGTCCAATATAAGTCCTATGGCAAAAAAAAAACAACTTTGGTTGAAGGCGTGCTGCGAAGCCAGAGCCTTCAGCAGCAATTTCGCGTTGTTACCGCGCCCATTCGCAATTCTGTGTGCGTTGGCCGTCCTTCGATGCCCGCTCGTCTTCTTCCAAGCGAACTATGCGTGTCACTTCTGATGCTAGTTCAAAAGCAACAGCTGATAACAGCGTTGGTGCTATCTCTACGTCCCGAGACAAAGCAGCACAACCATAGAGTAATATTTAAAGTTAAGAAAAGACACTTCTATAGGGAGACTCGCTCGCTGGATTCCGTGCTAACCGGTTGTTCCCTCGCGACCTCCGACGACAGCGCAGCTCTGGCCGACTGGGTTGGTCCTACGCCACCCGCTGCCGCCTCTCCCCGACGACGGCGACAGCGCAGCTCTGGCCGAATGGATTAGCTCTACGCCATCTTCTGTCGCCGACAAGAGTTCTCGCAAGTGGTGCCCCGTCCTCCGACTCTTGCAACCGTGTCCATGTTTCCTGTGTTCTCCTTACTTCCGTCGCTACCTGTCGCTGCGTCTTGCTCTCTCCTTCCTCTCTCTCTATCTCTCCCTTCGCTAGCCCCTTCCCTCGTGAGCTACTGTTGAGGTGTGGGGGTTTGTCTTCTTTTCATTTATAATCACCCCCCCCCCCCCTTCCATAGGCCCCTGTGGCTGATTTGGGTTCACAGCGCACCAAATGGGTGTGGGCATAGAGTTTCATACAATAATGCTTAGAGTAGAATCTGGCGCTAGTGTCTACGCAGCCTTCTTCAGCGGCGCTTGTACTCGAATGGGAATGATAGCAAGTACAGGATTCTGATTGATTGATTGATATGTGGGGTTTAACGTCCCAAAACCACCATATGATTATGAGAGACGCCGTAGTGGAGGGCTCCGGAAATTTCGACCACCTGAGGTTCTTTATCGTGCACCCAAATCTGAGCACACGGGCCTACAACATTTCCGCCTCCATCGGAAATGCAGCCGCCGCAGCCGGGATTCAAACCCGCGACCTGCGGGTCCGCAGCCGAGTACCTTAGCCACTAGACCACCGCGGCGGGGCAAGTACAGGATTCTGATCTGCTTCGGATGTATCCCGTTATTTAGATTCGCGACGCTTCTTTTCCTAGATTGAAACAAAGTAATACGAAGTTGTATTAAATTGAAATTTGCTTCAATCTTTTGTGCGCAAACTTTATTGCCAAAAAGGTTTTTTGGCCATGGCATGGAAGTGAAACATAGACAAATTTAACCATCAGGGTATGTATTGCTCGGCCATTACGTTCCAGATTTGGCATTATTTTTTACAACACTTGAAAAGAAACGTGCTTGTTTTTCTCTCATAAGTTCGCATTATCTGTTCATTAAATAACGGCCCAGTATTAAGTGAGAGACACTTATCGTTTACTCTTCTGCGACGCTAGGTGCGTCTGTCCCAGTGGTCTGCCCCCAACGCACCTCTGATTTTCTTTTGAAGTCAAGCAGCGGAGCGTGACAGTGCGTCTGCTTAGCTTCGTGATCGCTTTGCAGTCGATTTAAAACAAGTTTAGGCAAGACGCGCTCGTGAAAAGCATGAAGGCGAGGCAATACCCTGTGGCGTCTCATGCCTAAATCTGGCATGAGACGCCACATTTAGGCGCAGTGGTGAGTGAACGACGTTTCGTTTAAACTGTCAAATACGACTCGCAAAGCTCCAATATCGCAGCAAATGAGGAGGTCTAGTGGTCGTCAGCCTCTTCGAGCAACAAAGGCACTGAATCAGCCTGTTTTACCGCACCCCCCTACCCACGCACCACGAAGAGCGAAACCGAAACTCTATCAAAATGTCTGTAGACAGTTCACTAGCTAACCCCATCCAATAAGAAGCCTGTACTTCCCTTAATTCCCGTGAGAATATACGATCGCAGCGCCAGATTCTTCTCTAGGTATTATTGTATGATACTCTATAGGGTGTGGAAAACTTTGCAGCCTCAGAGATAGCTGACCACAGAAAAGAATGTCTCAGAGGCCATTTTGAGGTGACTAGGAATATTATACAGCCTCCGAGACCACTTTTACAACGTGCTTGTCTCTGAGGCCGTACTTTTTTTAACGCGTCGTTTGCATGCATCGATGAGCTTCGTGTAAGCTGCACCACTAGAGCGGCAAGCACATGATGCCAATGTGCATATATGCACACAATTTAATTAAAACATAAAAACCCTTTCAGGAACAAAAAATTTTATCTTCAAGTAATATTTTTGGCAAGCAAATGCCCACTTTGTTAATGTTCGATGAACGCAAGCACAAAGAGAGGTTCGTTGCACTGCGAGACGCGAAAATACAGCTGTCATATGATTATAAACTACACACATGAAAGAAACATATAGGCAACAATATAACAAGAACCGCAGCAGAATAAAGCTGAAATACACGCACAAAACTACACACACAGGGCACAACGCGACACGGCAGTAGTTGCCTCAGCAATTGACTCCGGCATGAACCGAAAGAAGAAAAGAAAAATGTTGGCTACGTTTTATTTCCCACCTTTGCACTAAGTTTCCCCTGCACATTTTATTTCACTCTTTCGCAAAAAACAGCCACAAGCAGTTGCCGCAGCAAAATCAAAGCAATTTTAGGTGCCACGCAAGCCGTTAACGAAGCAGGAGTGTTTACTCAAAGATTACGTCCTTGCTTTAGCTAGCAAACATTTCTATAGATTTACCACTTCACTTATTGCGCTCGTTCGAGCTTCAAGCTATTTACGAATGGCACAAATAACGATACTTAGCATAGCTGCACTTTTCATGAAAATCTCACTCATGCAGTAAATTTGATTACATGTAACGGCACCAAGAAAACCTAATAATGCGAGTGGTGACTCAATTTCTTGAGCCAATGAAGAATTTTCTCGCAAACTTGCTGTGAAGCATTCCAGACTGTTTTCTTTCGTGTGAAGCAATCCACGAAAACAGTACGTGAAGTGAAGAGCACAAATAAGATCTCTGCGCTGAACAGCACAATGCCAGAAGCGTCAGGCTAAGGCTTCAATGACGAATGCAATACGAAATTAACATAGTATTGACGGCGTTCGTACGTACCCGGAGCCAAGCTGAGAGGCAGACGAAACAAGCGGAGAACACGACACACGCCAGGCACACTATGACACATCTTTTATGGCATCTCCCTGCTGCTGCCTGTACTTCTTCGTTGCCACAAATGCTCATGAACACGGAGCGTGAAAACGTTGCCGTCGAGTCGACGCAATATGGACTTCTCTCGCGTCCGATTCATGCCGGATCTCAGTCCGACGTTATCGCACCGTATATATACAATCGCAGACAATAAAAACGGATTCAGGCCCCTATCACATACGCAAAAACACGTAGACGTATAATGCACAAAAAAGTTAC
Organism: Rhipicephalus microplus; assembly: GCF_043290135.1. NCBI lineage: Eukaryota > Metazoa > Arthropoda > Arachnida > Ixodida > Ixodidae > Rhipicephalus > Rhipicephalus microplus. The sequence goes on along the minus strand of NC_134703.1, from coordinate 97,242,924 downwards.
TGTAAGGTTAAGAACTATACGCGTGTCTCCTTGAAACAGTAATTGATGTGTTGCCATGTTACAGCTGCGGTGAAGCTGCGTAGCTCAACCACTTTTTGGCCCGAGTGACCACTCTAGTCATTTTTATGTTACTCTATGGCACAGCGACTGCTGGTAAGTGCCGTCACCGAGTATCGCGACACCTGTGAAGAAGGCAGTGTAAAGGGGGGAGGGGAACCTGTGCAAGGGGGTGAAAGGAGAGAGGAGCCCAAAATGGTGATTCCGTACGCACCTTTCTGCGAACGAAATGTGCAAGAACGTAGCCACAGATGACTTCGCCGTAATAAGGACCCAGTTTTAATCTACATTGGGACCAAACGAGCACAAACAGCGATGACGAGCGCAGAACTTTCAATCACATTTATTGAAAAATCGCACGTATACTTATGCTGTCTGATAAAGATATGCGTAGACGTTCCATTTCTCTACCAATAAGTGTTAGGGATGCCGTGATTACACTATCCTCCATCAGATCCGCAATGCGTTCTGCTTCGATAAGTTCCCGGATGATCCACGTTTTGCTAATTCGTTAGTTAGGGAAAGCAATCTTGAAAGGTTATATATTGACTAGTTAGAAAACCTTCAAAATATTTCCCATAACGCGCGTTTTTTACATTGTTTTGACGCTCCCGTAGGCTACCGTTAACGCATCTCCTAGTGTTTTCAACATGCACGTTTCCACACTTCAGACAATTTTTTAAACCGCCCCTTCTACGCAATCCACAAACAGCCTACAAACTCAACAAATCGAATTCGCCATTTCATTGTACCAACAAGCCCAAATCGACGCATTAATCATTGTATGAGGCGGAGATTATAATGTGGCATTCGTTGCAATAAGGTATGAATGCGCCTCTAGAGACATCATAAGGTGTACAAACAGAATATATTGTACATTGAGATGAACGAAGTTTGTCGCTAAATTCGCACCAAATTGATGAGAAGGGGATTTTTGGGTGTTCAGCTTAAGCATATTAAACTTAAGAAAAAGAATCTACAAAGTCAACACGTTGGGCAAGGACTCACGTTAACATATGTACTATTGCATGGCAAAAACCTACAATCGAACCATACGTCATGCCATGCAAATTGCTCAATGATTGCGCATTTGAAAGCTGCCCACAGTTTATAAAGCGCTAAGCTATAATTCGTCACCGTTGTCACCACACACAACATTAAGAAATTGTGGAATATATATATATATATATATATATATATATATATATATATATATATATATATATATATATATATATATATATATATATATATATATATATATATATATATATATATATTGCCTGACAAACAAGTAATTAGCAACTGTAACAACATAACATCTATACTAAGGGGGGCATAAAATTGGCTTTGCATGACCAGCGACATAGAAAAAAAGAGAAATTTGATGAAAGTGCGAGAAATAATAATAAAAGGATACACGACAAGGTAAATAAATGACGAGAAAAGATTTAGTGAAAGGTTCCTTGAATGGCAAGAAAAACATTTGTGGGAGAATTTATTTGAGGGCGAGGAAGTTAAAGCTGCTTTGGTTTTGATATCACGTGGGACAGGCCTCAGGTGATGATGGTGATGATGACCAGTATGTGTTGCTCATACCCACTCTAGGGAATGGAGCTCGGAAGTTTCTTTCTTTTACTTTTTGTTGTAGTTGGGGGATTTCTAATCAGTTTTAGGAAAATTCTCGCAGAACCTCAGTGAAAAGTTTAACGAAATGTTACCATGGGGGCGGAAACGGCTTGCATCGAGAGGCCAGTATAGAGCCACGGCCGTTAAAAAAATGTGATAGAGTGTTTCCACTCCATGCGGACCGCAGCTAGAACTATTTGATGTGTGTATCGTCTGGAAATAATTAGCAAAAAATGAAAGAAGACGAAAAGAAGAAGAAAACTGCACGCTATTGAGTGCGTAGTTTTCACCAAGAATATATTGTGTAGCTTTTTCTTCACAAGCTCATGCTTTTGTGTCTTTTTGTCTTTTTTGAAAATGGACGAAGATATGCAGATAGTGGTTTACGTACGATCGACAGCATGCCTATACTATTACAGAGAGAAAATGAGAGAGAGAGAGACTCTTTATTATGGATCAGAAATTTTTGCCGACGTCCATGTATCGCTGGCATGCTACTATAGTTATAGGGATGGCGAAGGGAACTGAAGCATTTCAGTAGAGAGAAAAGAAAAATTAAGTTCTGCCAAAGTGAACCTGATAAGACTATTTACAATAATGGTATCAGGTAAATGAAGTCTTTCCTATGTGAGCTACTCTGTCATTAGAGCCTTCCGACAAGGCCGATTTCAGAGAACTAATTGATCAATGACGGTAAGACCCGACGATGTTTTGAACGTACGCGCAGAGGTACTTATATGTTGCACAAAGTTAATTGTTCGTGAGAGTTAATTGTTCGTGGCATGCCCATTTCACGTTGGAACAGTTGCCTCTCGTCGCAGTACGCGGGGCGTTCTAGTAATATCTGCTGCACTGTTTCCTTGTTGCTACTGTTATCCCAACATGGACTCATGCGGTACAAGTAACTGTTAGTGAATGTCATGTTTGGTTGAAGATGACGTAACGTCTCTAGGTGGCGAGGGAATGAGCAGGAGAGTTACGCGCTCACTTTTGGGCCAATAGAATAAATTTATCATCGTGAAGTGGTGAATTCGAAAGGCGGTCTTTTTCTTGGCAGGCATATCTTTGCGCGATGTTCCAAGTGTCGGCTTTTGTGAAAAAGTATTGTTCTTAAAATCACTGTTGTTGAATGTTGAGAAAATAGAGATGACGTTTAAAAAGCCAACACTTGGGGATATTTCTATGTAGGCCTTGTGGAGCCGCTACCTACCTACATACAAGCACTTGGAGGAACTCCTTAAAAACGGCACCATAGGAGACGTGCACTACGTGCATTCAACGTTCGGCTATCCGATGGACAAGCTGAACCGCGTGTTCATCAAGGAGCTCGGAGGATCGGTGCTGCTCACGTTGGGAAACTACTGCGCCAGCCTCGTATTCCAGGCCTTCGGCGCTGAGCGTCCAGTGAAGATCAGTGCGTGCGCCGATCTAACACCCCAAGGTCAGTAATTAACCTAGCGAAACTTATTATCAAGTTATCTCTAAATATGTTCCTTAATTTTTGGCACCTCAATCTCATACCTATAAGATGTGGCCCTTGCTGGGACTATACAAAGTTGATAAGCTTGTGGCTTCTATTCTGCTGCGTAACAGTTTGAAACTGATAGCGCACCAGTAACGAACCCCTTTTGCACAGAACGAACAGTCACGTATTTAGGTCTATGGTGGTTTATACGCTCTTCCCGCAGGCGGACGAGTATCCGTGACTGCGCTTCAAACGTCAGGCTATCTCTTGACCTCTTTCATATAGATGCGATGCAGCTTATGGCAGAGTCACATCCGGTGTGCACGTCTATTTTTACTGAGCATGTGAAATAGCTGTCCCTAGCACTGCTAGTACGCGCCCATGCTCTATATATTGCGTTCGGGCCTGTGTAGCTGGCTGGGTGAGACGCTGAGGCCTCTCCCCCTTACCCTCTTTCAGCAATCATGTGATGGCTTCGAGGAACGAGGCTCTGCCATAGAGTTTCCTAAAATTAACTAGAAGGGACTCTGTCACTGCGATCGTTTTGCGACCCTATGAATGATGGGTAGTACACACATTTGCCCAGTCTTCGTACTTGTGGCTTCGTTTATTGCTGTGTTTCGGTTTTGTTTTGAAAGAAAGATTCAGCCTTTTTGAACTTGGTGACCCAATTCGGAAAGGTAAGTCTAAAAGAATAAAACGGTGAAGTGCTACCGCTGAACATTTGCTGATTTTTGTTTCGTAAGAAAAGAACTCCAAACCACACAAACCCACACAGAGCCAAAAGCAGGCCAGAAGTACGAAGATTAGACAAATGTGTGTACTGCCCATCATGCCCATGCTCAGTGAAGCGCTGTGCGTTGAAGCTCCAATACACACTAGCGCTAGAGTTCCCTCTAGTGTATATTACGAAACCATATGGGCTCTGCAGACACACCATAAGCCCACGTGCTTCTGCGTGGATGAATCCACGTGGCGTGCTCCAACAAAATTTCGGTACGAGTAACAGCAGCAGAAAAATGCCGTCCACATCTTCTCACGGAGAGAACTCAAGTATATGCATCGCAGAGTGGTGGAGGGTATCACGTGAGTGCTGCGTCATTGGGTTTGGTTTGGGAATGCCTAATTGTTGTTTCGTCTTTATTATTCTTATTTACTGAATGAGGGAGAAGCGTTGCCTTCAACGAGTGGTGGGACGTTGATGTACGATCCAGTGCCTACATATGCGGGGGGAGGGGGGGCAGTGAACAGTTGGGCAGCTTGAGCTGTCAGTTTTTACTTGCAGACCCTGCCTGCGTTAGCCTTGCGAGGCAAGAAAGGAGGGGGGGGGGGCATACAGTTGGCATGAGATGTAAGCATGTGGCAATACACGCTAGCATGCGCTGTGGGGGTGTGCACATCACCGCCGACGCAGGAAGTGTGGCATCGTGCGGATGAGAAATATATTAAACTACAGTGAAATCATGATGTGCTCCATTTGCAAGGACGAGTAAACCTCGGGCAAGGTGCTCGGGATGAACAAAATTTCAAGTCGACCCATGCACTACTTCGCATGCTACTCATGGTTCCCTTTAATGGGAGATGGTGTAACTTTTTCGGTACATTGTAAGGGGGCCACGAACACAAACCTACGGACTTGGTGAGAAAACACACCCTGCGAATAGCAGACTGTGTTATAAACAGATAAGTCAAATCTTGCAGTCTTACGTGACAAGAAAAGTTGAAAAGCGGAGTGTGAAGTCCATTTTATCAGGCACTCGGCATCTTCATACCGAGGCCAAGGCCTGACTCCACGTGCAGGTTGCAGTACCTCAGCGCGCGGTTTGTCGACTGGGTGCCGGATTTTTGGCTTGTTTTTTTTTGGCTCTCTAGAGAGAGAGAGAGGGCGAACAGCTTCGAGTAGTCACTCGCGCTCTTCGGTAGGGGAGAGGGCTCAGCAACGAGTCAACACGCACCACACAGGTCAGGCCTTCATTCTTCTCTGAGCAGCCGGCGCCTGCTATTCTACATCTAATAACACATGGGCATGAAACAATAACCTAATATATCCAAGCAACAAAATCTCTTTGTGTGGTTCAAATATGAATTTTTAGAAACGAACAACTTCACGTCTTCTACACTGTGTACATAAGTTCACATGTCCTCTGCTATTCATTGGCTGTAGATAGACAAAATGTGTCGTCACTTGATGAGTCGTCACTTTGAACACGCATACATGCACAGCCAGTGAACCACAACCCTAAGCAACACTATTTTTATTTGCTGTGCAACACAAGATAAAAACATACTAAACATCTCTAAAGTTTCTTTACTATCAGTGTTGAGTCACACACAAATCCTAACTGAAATGATATTGTTGTTCCTCTGGTAAAGTCGACAATATATACTTCACATAACGGTTCATGACAGCAAGCAGTATATGCTCCCCCAACTCATATCACCAGAAATATATGTCAAGTTTTTTTTTTCTTTCAGCGTGTCAACAGAAAACATTAGTTAGTGCGGTAAACTACGAATGTGCGTTGTTTAGCGCATCATCAATCACATTACAGCTGTATGTAGAAGGGAAAGATGCATACCTCCCGGACAGTCAAAAAGGGTAATTTAATACTGTGCAGCTTGAACGGCTCTTTGTGCGCATTTTTATTTAACAGAGCATACATGAAGGAAAAGAAGTAAATAAATGTTTCGTGCATGTACAATTATCACACTTCTGTAGAATCACATGTGTGTTCCAGATTCACAGGAGCACTTTAATCCGCGTTGAGCTGCACCTGAAAAAGAGAGAAAGCGGAGGAACAATAGGAAACATTAACAATGCACACAAAGTTATTATGAACTATTTGGAGTCTTTGACTTTGAATGTCAAAGCTGTATAAGGAGTCATGAACCCTTTTTCAAGCAACAAATGACCTCAGTCCAGATTTGGTTGTCTCGCAGTTGGATTGGCAGAAGAAGTTTCCTAAATCCATGCAGAACAAGCGGAGAGATAAAGGTTCAGCACGCGCTTTAAGGGCTTTCTCTCTATTCGCGTCTCTACACGAAAGGGATGGCAATAAAGAAAAAGGTTACATCAGCGAGTGTCACGAAACGCAATCTATTTTTGCTACTGTAAATTCTTCACGCTGGTGGGGCTCACTATCTAACGTTAGGAGGCTACGGAGAGCCGCGCCATCACACGGCAACAGCCTGTGTCAAGAACCACATCTGATCGAAACGCCGCATTTAATTCATGTCAGCTGTTGGCAAACAACACACTGGCCAATGTTCAAGCTGGCAGTTTCGAAGCCTGTGAAGACGGCCCACTGCATGAAAAGATCGCCTGGAAAAATGGCCACGTCGCACTCTGCTTGTCAGCGCTCCTTGACGGGTACGACTCTTTAAGATTTGGCCAAGATGTTCATAGCAGTGCCTGCTATACGCGAAAATTGTTTTCTAACCAAGCCCAAAACGTGATTTATGACGCCTTCAGATATTAAAAAAAAACGAATGAAAGATTTAGACAATGCTGCTATAAATGTGTGACCCAAATCCTTGTGGCCATACTCTTGGATTACCGAATGTACCAGCCGTATTGGTCATCACCTAAAATTTATTAAAAAATTGTGGTGATCTCTTTTATTGAAAAGAATGAGTTCCCAGAATATTTCACAAAAAAATGACGTCTTGTGAGAGGCTTCCAAATTTTGCAAAACATTGCGTGAGTGATGTTTGTCGGAGAGTTTATTCTCAAAGTTTTGTTTCTCATTTCAATTGTGAATTTGGTGTATACATATAAAGACAAAGGGCTTTGCGCAAAGTGATGAAGTCTGAATGATACTAATGTGATTTTTTTTGCCTCATATCTGCCCCCGAATGTTCTGCCAAAATGTTATGTGACTGCATTTTTTCTTCACAGAATATTGCGCCATATATCAACATCTGAGTAATCAATACTTGCTTTGCAGAAGATATGTAGTAAAATCTCATTATATTAAGCTCTGTTAATTCAAACTAATGGATATTTGAACTTCAGCACAGCCCTGATTAGTTTATATGGGCGAAAACTAAGAGGCCCATGGCTTTCATTTATTCTTTATAAAATGGGCCCACAGTGATCCCAATGTGTTGCAAAACGAGACGAAAACCCAATTTGCTGCAGGTACAAAACAAAAATACAGCAGCGTTTATCCATAGAGGAGAATCCGAACACTGCGGTGCAGCCCTTGGGAAAGCGGCAAACGATACTCATGTAGTCACGACAAAAAAAAAAAACGCGAGCAAATGAAACCTACTGAATACTTTTATTTTCATTGCGTTACTTATGCCTGAGAAATGATGCATTTCGGTAACTTTTGGAGCACAAATGGCGTCATATATTTAGTGATTTAGGCTCATTGCTTGAAAGAACGCATGTGACTGCTTGTTTCTGGCGTATCACTGACTGATAAATTAGTTATGTTCGCTTTTACAGCTACGTGAACTTGATTGACAAATTCATATACCAATAACGTGCGGTACACGGCACCTAATTCATAATAATATGTAGGTGTTTTTTTCAATTCTGCCTACGCAGTGTGCCGTGATCTCTATTCATTCTAACGCCCACCCATTAATTCGCACTCCGTTTTTCTTCAAACTCGTTTACAGTTTTCTCAGAGTTCAAGTTGACAAACTTTTACAGTATTTCACATTAAAAATAATTCACAATCTGCAAAGTTTCTGAATCGTGCGAGAAAAAGAAGCATCATATATCTGAGAAAACCCTTTGATTCACATTGACATGCAATTTACCCCATGTGGTGCTGCAATGAAAAATTAAATTGATACTGCAATCGAAAGTAATCAGATAGCTTTCCTATATAGTAAACTTGGTTAAATATGTGTTTTAAGGAAGGAAACACTTTCTCACAATCTCCATTCACCGAAATGGGGGAACTATGAGGAGGAAGCTGCCATATGAAAAAATGGCAAGACATTCATCACAAACACACCACAGCGCATGTATTTCATCAACATAGTCATGCAGCAACACCCTTGTGCTGTGTCTAAGCGTCGTAGGTGCTGTCACATATAGTCACGCACAACACCGCACCTATGTTCTGTAAGAATGGGGTGATTAAAACTTCGTGACTGTGTTTTACAGTGCCTTCGTTTCTTGTCACATTGTTGCCAAATAGTCACGCAGGAACGCAGCACCTTCTATGTTTGTGAACGTGTCTATTGTGAAGTATGTGACAGTGCCTTAGTCACTTGTGACTTCGTCGTTGCCTGTTAAATTTGCACAGTTGCTTCAAAAGAGCACGTGCAACTAACTAGAGTACAAGTATTTCCTAAGCACCACAATTGCATATCTGCAATACCTAATGCTGTTAAAGACGCCGTTAAGGATCAAGTATGTGCTTTACAGTACCTTTTGAAACGCCTGACGTAATTCTTCTTTAAACATGCCTTTGACGTCTTTCAGTCCATCTTTGATGGCAGCAGAAATAAACTTCAATACTTCCTCCTTGAGAAAGAATAGAAAGAGGCAAAGCAGGTGCATTAGAACTGAAATGCCTTGAAATATATTGCACACATTCAGAAAACCCAAATCACAAAACCCAAGTCTTTGTAAGTTAAACCAATGAGAAATCGTGGCGTGGCACAATTTTTCTTCTTCTAAGCACTCAAACACACAGAATCGACCTTCAAACTTTTGCACTCAGCAGAAGTTAATAAGGGGTGTGCACTTTCTTGAGAATAGCTTATTCAGAAGTTTTTTATGGAAGTGCCGCAGCCGCCGCGATGATTCGAAAAGTGTTCGAACCATTCAAGCTATCACAAAGTGAGCTATAAATATGAACATCACTATAAGCTAATCAGACCCGCCACATGGTGCACAAAATGAAGCAGTTCCTCGCTCCCACGCAACGAATTTGTTAATCAATAAAAAAAGGTGCCCAAATCTTTTAATTGCTTCAATCAATAAATATCAATAAAAAACTTCAGATCGTTTTAATAGAAAGCAAGATGAGATTCTTCCAGCACAGTACACACAAAACTGCAAGGCATTTACATTATTAAATATGCACGCAGTAAAAATCCGGCGTGCAGCACGAAAACGACACAACTCACGTCGATATCGCTACTTCCAGCGTCGGCACCACCTACAAATGAAAAAAAAATGAAGCAATATATAGGGAGAAGAGACGACACGAAAACGTACCAAGAATACTTAGGCATAAAATTTTACATAAAAAGTTTCACTCCACCCCTCTGGCAACAAAAATGTTGCGAAAAAATCCCACTTTCTCGAAAAATGATTGACTTACCACGGGGCGAGTTTAAGTACTGTTCCTTTTGTAAGATTTCTAAAGCTGTAAAAAGCGGTAAAGCAAATGCTTCTTTAGCCTTTTCCTGCAGTTGCAGGTTAACAATGTGAGCTCCAGTCCACCGTTAAAGGCAATTCAAATTCACCGATGACCACCAAAACAAGGTAGAATGACTCCGAGAAAATTCTTCATACTTAAATATAGGCATAGTTAATTACGCCAAGCGCTTTTTGTTGATAGGTCGTAAACAAACCGTTTAACTATACTGATGTTAAACTGGCTCGGTGTTCGCTTCCATAGTGCTCCTAATTACATCCGGTGACAACTGCTAGAAGGACAGTAGATTCATAATGAATGTGAATTCCCATTTTTTGTTTCAATTGATGCTTCAAGTTTAATGTATTACTTTCTAGGTTGAAAAGTACTAGAGGTAAAGTTTTAGACACACTAGAGAGAAAAAACTACAGCAGATTCTATGTGCTTCCAGAATCGACGTTATGCAAATCATGCGGAGAGAGCTTGACTGAGTTGTATCATCATCATCATCATCATCATCATCATGGATACACCCACTGCAAGGCAAAGGCCAATCCCATGATCCACCAATTAACCTGGTCTTGTGCTTTCCTTTGCCACGTTGTAACCGCTAACTTTTTAATCTCATCGGCCCATATAACTTTCTCTCTCTCCTTCATGCATTTGCCTTGCCTGGGGATACAGTCCGTGACCAGTGGTTATGCTGACTACGTACTGCGTGTCCGGCCCATGTACATTTGTTTTTCTTGATTTCAACTATGATTGATATTCTTAACACCGGTTTGTTACCTGACACACTCTGCTCTCTTCTTGTCTCTTAATGTTACACCTATTGTTTTCCTTTCACCGCTCGCTGCAACATTCTCGATTTAAGCTGAACCCTGTTTGTGAGCCTCCAGGTTTCTGCACCGTTGGTAAGTACCGGCAAGATGGAGTTGTTATATACCTCCCTCTTGAGGGTCAGTGAAAGATTGCCATTCATGAGTTGAGAATGCTTGCCGAGTGTCGCCCACCTAATTCTTATTCTTCTAGTTATTTTACTCTCATGGTTCGGCTCCACGGTTATTACCTGTTCTAAGTAGACGTGTTCCTCTACAACTTCCAGCGTCTCTTCACCTATCGAGGAGTTGTAACAACGCCTCCTTTGTTATTTTCAATGCCAGTGAAAACGCGCACTTCTGAACGGGAGCCGTTGATTCGCCCTAATTATGGGAATGGCCGTGATGCGGTGCTATATGAGGGGTCGTGCTGCTCGCATCACACGTGCTTCTGAGCGCTTTCCCCCGGAGATGCGACCGACGTGTTTCCCACTCCAGTATCACACGTCTGTCAGATTTGATCCTTCGGGCTCCTTCTTTGTGGCTCGAAAAAATGTCGCCGCTGCATCACAGTGCTCTCAAAGTCGGCACATGCAGTTGCGTTGCAGTAACGCTTCCCCATTGGTGACCAGCACAGCACCGCGACTGGTGACAGACGGTCTCAAAACACTGCATCTTTTACAGAGTCATGAAGCGTGACATCCAAAATTTTGATCACGGGGAATGCAAATGCGGCCCCACGGTTCTGTATGCGTTTGAACAAAAAAGTACTTCATATGATATCCGTCGTGGGGAGCTACATGATGGCCTCTTTCCTCCATGACCAAAAAGCACTCACGAAGGCTAGGCAATGGCCGAGAGGAGGAAGGGGCTGGAAGAAAGTGTGGTGAACGGCTGGATCGGGAGCATCCGGCTGGCATCGATAATCTAGAGGAGGCGCTGGTTGTAATCTTTTTATTGAGTGAAGCGTCACAAAAATATGTTAAAGTTTTCTACAATTTTTGAACCCACAGACATGTGTTTACCAGTCACATGTGTTTTATATAACCAGTTTACGCTTGCGGAGTGATGCCAAGAGCAACATAAGTATCAGAAACACCTGAAGCGTTAAGCTGATATGCAACGCTTGTGCACGCGAGCATGGTAGTCCTGGACACTGCTACTATATATATAATCAACTCTAGTGTGTGACACTTCACTGTAATTAACGCCAACCCGAGTACACAACTGTATCAAAGGGATACTAGCGTGTGTAATATGAGCTCGAACACGTGAACGTGTGGCCAATAGCCTTGAACACCTCTGATTCGCAGAGGCTCCTGTGGGAAACACAGTGGGAAGGATGGCGCGCTTCTGCTAGCTGTTGACACTCCCGCCTCAACATCGCTGCTACAAAACACAGCTTATAACTAGCCAGTGGCTGCTTGCAGTCATGTGAGCTCACATCAAAGTGTACAGCCTCAACCAATCACACAGCAGGCTTTGCAGCTACACAGATATCGGCTGTGATGTAGTGTGATGCACAGGCCATGGTTTTCCTACATCTATGCAGTGTTCGCCAAGCCTTTTGATGCATATCTTCAACTTATTTTGTTTTTGGTGCATTTACTTTTCATGTTAATACTGCCACCAGCCAATGGCACGCGATCAGCAGCCGTTTCAGAGCCATGATAAGGCAAGAACGCCAACCGTCAGCAGAAGAGGGCCATCTTTCTGCTCCGATTTCGGCAGTGCCATCCACCTTGTCTTAGTTTTGAGTCTATTTGCCACGCGATCACGTGTTTGAGCTCGTAATGCTAACGACAGTACATAAGTAATGCTTACAATGTGGTGTAGCCAGCACTGCAACCACGATTGACGTTTAGCGAACATCATGGTCTATTTGAAAAGTAGTTTTGAGACCTGGCGTGCCTGTGCGGTAGAATTCTTTATCGGCGCGCAGTCTGCTGGGTTCGATTCCTGCTAAGATCCTGACATTTATTCTTTGCAATAATTTAGTAAACGTTACCGATTTCCGCTTTTCTTGGCGCTCAGGCGCTAAAATGACCCAAGTCTGCTCTCGTTGTTCCTCTGTAGTTATAAACTGTAAACTGGCAGTCACCCGTGGCACATACCACGATACTTGTGGCATATTCATGTCCTCCCCAGCCAGTGATATCCACTAAAGCATTATGCCCCCCCCCCCCGTAATAATTTTAGTTTACCCCAAGAGAAATATGGTTGATAAGGTGATCACGAGAGCGCGCACGTGTAGGTGGTAGTCAATATATATATATATATATATATATATATATATATATATATATATATATATATCCTGATGAAGGCCAGACTCTAGGCCAAAACGTCGAAATAAACCACGTTGTGACCGCTCACGGAGGATCTACTGGACTATATGCAACGCTACGGCCACTCAACCACCATGCCTGCCTATATATATATATATATATATATATATATATATATCAACAACAGTGAATAAGATAAGACCGAAAAAGGCAAGACACATGTGATCCTGTGCTTGCTAATGAGTTGATTGGAATAAAACGTGCGTGTAAAAGCCAGATAAAAAGCTTATGTGCATGCTCATTGTCAAAAACCACATTGTTAAGTGCAAAATACCTAACAGACGTGTTGCGTATATTCATGGTCAAAAAATGCTGTGTACTCCTTTAGACAGCAGACCTATCTCTTTAATAGACAAGGCTAACTAGCCCAACTTATTACTTTTCTTGAAATGTGAAAGGCTTTCGCAATTGGTCTAGCATAGGAAACAAAAAAGAACAGATTGCCAGTATGGACAAAGGGTGGTATAAACAAACATTCAAGGTAGTATACAAGTTGGTTGATTTTTTTTGGTAAGGAATTCTGGTGCTCAAGAGGTTTCACATTACGCACCTTACTATTGCTCTTATATGTGCCTGCTTCATCAGAGAACGAACTTATTTTGATGTTTTATTTTACACCTTACACTTTTACCCATTCTTTCATGTTTTCTTTAAACCATGGCTCCCACTTTATCCAATTTTCGGGAGTGCTAGACAGGGCAGTGAGACAAAATATTGTCCTTATTTTCTTAAACACGTGGAAGAGCGCATGCACGTATGGAATCACGACTGTATTTTTACAACCGCCATGCACACTAGTACGTCTACATCATGATTTCTGAAATTCATCTTTTTTTAGAATTTTGCCTGTACATGAGACGAGAATCAGCATGTTGTACATATAGACAAGATAGCCATTTGCCATTAATGGTTACTGATTTGATTCTAAAAGAACCAAATTCTCCCACCCGGTGCCAAATTCTTCCACCCGAACCAAGTTGACAACTCGTAGATAAAAGCTGGTACTTCAGTACACCACAAATGTGTTTTTAAAAATTCGTGCGAGCAATAAAACGGCCCAAGAAGAAGGCAAAACTGATGTTTTGGAGCAACGTGGCGCACTATAGTCATCAGTAAAGTCTGATGAATTGAAGCCGTCTTGCGTATCTGTGCTGGTACCATCCCTCATGGTGTCATCCACTGGCAGATTCGGAATGGCCGACAGACTCTTTGACGGAGCACTCTACTCTGGAGAAGAACAACAGGAGAGAATCTACCAATGTAACACACGTGCTTCATCTGGAGCGAATGACAGGGTCACAATGGAACGTGATAAGCGCGTCTCTCTTCTTCAGTAGTCTTGCTTTCCAAGACATGGGGTGTTTGCGACTTCCGGTCGGATCCACCAATTTTCGAGAAGTAGAAAAAGTTACTCCGTGGAGTAGATCTCGCGACGGAGCTGCTCCAGGTCTGCGACCGGAACATACAGGGCGCACTCTCAATCTGCCAGTGGAATAAACTTGTTCCGCATGGAGCAGAAGAAAGTATTATCGGAAGTGCTCCGAATCTGCCAACGAATGACACCATCAGATATCGACGCTCCGATTAGTCAAGCTCCATCAAAATTCACCCTTTTCATGGAGCACCCGGGACAGGCGTCGATGCCACAACAAATACCACGAGTATTCACCTCAGTGATTGCGGAGACTTAAAACTTTATCTGCGGCGGGAAAAAGAAAATAAAAATGAGATATATAAACTACTGCCTCATTTACGCTTTAAATGACGTTAGTTGCTCAGAAGTGTTAAGCGAACGCCGAGATGTTACCAATAATTCCTTGTTAATGCCCGAACAATGTGAAATATTGCGGTTACAGAATTGTAAAGAAAAATGATTAAGTTTCTTAAAAAACTGTCTCAAAAGATGCACTTACAATTGTTCCTTGAACCGAATTGCGAAATCACAACATGGAAGGCAATTACGTGATGACCATCTTATAATCTCTTTCTGTAGTGGCAAATAGGATGTTAGAAATTAAAAAAAATTGGCAGATCCCACACACAGTGGGAATCAATGTTATGCGAAGCATGAATGAGAAATGTTGGTATGTCACTTTAAAATCAGCGCAACGTTACGAGGTGGAGGTAAATGATGCTGTACATGACTTCCATGTCATGATTATATTTGGCTGCATCGTTCACCTTCGTAATCTATTCACGTGACGTGATACGAAATTTAGTATATGTGGAGCTAGCGAAATGGCCGCGAGCACGCTATGAGCGTGGTATGTTGTCATGTTCTTACATGGCACGCGTGTCAGGATTATCATGTTTGCACCAGTCATATATTTCGTCATCCATTGACGTCACGTAACACGAAACTTGGTATATGTGGAGCTAGCAAAATGGCCGTGAACGAATCATCAAGGGCCCAGTATACTCCAATGTAGCGTTGACGTACGTGCACGCTGGGCACAGCGACGCTACGTTAGCAAAACGCGGGCACTCTTTAGTCTGACACCAGGCGCGACCAGCGTCCGTCGGCGCGGCTCGACGAGAACCGGCGCGAAATGCGTCATGCTGCATTTTACTTCAATGGGTTACCCAGAAAACACCGCGTCTCCCTCTTTTAGTGACGGAGGGACACCGGATGCGCTGAAACGCGCATGCGTCAAAGCAAGGCAGCGCGGCGCGCGCCTGCGAGTATATGGCAGGACCGGCGCCGGGCATGGCAACGCCGGCGTGTCGCGAAGAAATGAACGCTGATTGATTGATATGTGGGGTTTAACGTCCCAAAACCACTATATGATTATGAGAGACGCCGTAGTGGAGGGCTCCGGAAATTTAGACCACCTGGGGTTCTTTAACGTGCACCCAAATCTGAGCACACGGGCCTACAACATTTCCGCCTCCATCGGAAATGCAGCCACCGCAGAAATGAACGCTGGCGAGCATGCTCGCCAAGTCACGTTGAAATGTATTAGCCCTTTGACTGTGAACTGTAGTCATTTCTCACATGCAATGCATCTCATGATTATCATGTTTGCGCCAGTCACATACCTTCGTCATCCATCGGCGTCACGTAAAACCAAACTTTGCATATGTGAAGCTTGCGAAATGGCCGCGAGTGCATCGTGAGCGTAGCTAGTAGTCATGTTGTTACAAGACACGCATCTCATGATTATCATGCTGGCACCCTGCAGTCACATACTTTCCTCATCCATTCACGTACCGTAATACCAAATTTGGTATATTTGACGCTAGCGAAACGGCCGCGATCACACCATGAGCGTGACATGTAGTCATGTTGTTCCACGACACGCATGTCATGGTTTTCATGTTAGGTTTGTCACTTGTGTTCGCCATGCAATCATGCCATACCCTACCAGTTTTGCAACATGCCATGTGAACAAAACCACCGCAAGAGCTGCAGGATGATGAAATGTAAATCATGACATTTATGACACACTTATCATGATTTTAATGTTATTACCAGTTAAATATCTTCTTCATACAGTGACGTTATGCCATACCAAGTTTGTTATCGATACCATTATTGAAACGGCCAGGAGAGCTAAATGCCGTAGGCGGCTAGATAGATAGATAGATAGATAGATAGATAGATAGATAGATAGATAGATAGATAGATAGATAGATAGATAGATAGATAGATAGACACGCTCGAAGTCCCCGAAGTTTGCTAAGAAATGCTTTTTAATAGGCAATACCTACAACAGAGCGTGAACGAGCCTTGAACAGGGGTGTCACAGAAGCTTTTGTTAAATGGCCCGAGGACGAAGTGTATATATACGTGGCGTTGCAGTTGTGTACGAGTATGCAGTGAACGCTGGCGGAGTTTCACGCGTCTCTTCGTTGCGCTCTTTCCTTCGCTAGGCTGCGTTCGTTGGCTCGTCGCCCGAAGCGTAAACGCCACGAGCGCGTACATCTGCTAGCAGAAAACAGGCTTTTTATCGCCTTTTGACGGCGTCTCTAGTACACGGTGTACCGAATGATACAGTTGACGTCATGCCAGCTGTTACCGATAGATAAAAGGCACGGAGAAGTTTGTGGCCTGCTTACCATGCTCACGAGCCATGCTGTAGTTGGGGAGCGATGGTGCCACCGTTGGCTTGGTTGTAGGAGTGTTGAAAAATGCCATTGGCTGTCCAGCTAAGGTGTCGACCACACAGGCATTCGTGGCGCCCTGAAACGCTGTAGTTTCAGGAGAGACTGCAGTGCTGAAAAGGACACAACAACGACAAAATCGACCGGCAATACGCAGGGTTTCGAACAAAAGGAACTGGCAGCTCTTGTGATAGATGAAAAATGAAACAGCGCTAAAAATTGAAAGCGACGACAAATTATCTGAAGCTTATGAAGTTTTAAGTAAGGCGTGTACTTTTATAGCACTGTAGAAACAACGTTCACCGTCTAACTAGAGATGTGCAGTGTAATGTGTCTATACTTACCCACGAAAACGGGGTTGACTAGTTCAGCATACAGACTATGCATTTACACAACCACTGTAAAAATTGTTCACAACAAAAAGCAGGCATCCTCATCTCATATTTTCATACTCTTGTTACCCCTGGCTGTCGTGCTACCACATGCACGACCACAAGCTCTGCTCTCAAGGATAAAGTTCCACTCTCGACAACCATAACTGTTTGACTTTGCGGACAGTGTGACTTCAATTTACGGTGTGGAAACGGTTCATGCGGCGCAAAAAATTACATGACCCCCGATGCCCTATGAGTGAGTGAGTGAGTAACAACTTTATTAATCGAAGGGGTGAGGGGTAAAGGAGGCTAAGCCACGAAGGCTGCCAGGCTGTGCTTCTCGATGACTTCTTCCGCTCGTTTCTATGAAAATGCTGCACAAGTGTCATCACATGGTGCAGCAGGACAAATATAGATATAACTAATGATCACGCAATGATGCATACCTCAAAAGTTTCAAAGGTAGTCAGTCTGTAACAAATTTTTTGCAATGCTCAATGAAAATTGAAACCGCTGTCTTTTGCGACCCGAAAAATGTCCTCTTCAACCCCTTCTGCAACGCACACGCGTAAGCTTAAGACAGCGACAAGTGTATTGCGACAGTAGGCGGACCACTTTTAGCAATCGGTTAAAGGCAATTTAGGGTATTTATATTTACGCATGGAGTCATTGTAACTGTAATGAGATCTTATTCTAGATAATGATAGAGAGCATAGTGAAAACCAAAGCGCTCACTTGTAGATACATTGAAAGGAGCTACTGATGTAATGTCGACAGCATGCTGACAGCTCGCGTCAAATGCAACCATTCACTCCTAGCGATCTAAGAAACCAAACTTTTTTTTAAATTAACGGATGCTTACCACAGCAAGGTAGCGTCAACAAGACCGGGGTCTGTTGTGTTAACTGTACGAGTATCCAGTTCTTCAGGTAGCCATATATGGATGGGCTGGACTACAGACCTACGTTGGACTGTGTTCGCCCAGGCTGTCTTGCTGTTCTCTTCCATTCTCGGATAGTGCTGCTGAACACTGATGGGCGACTTTGCACGAACACCAGATACCTCAGCCGACGTTGCCGCATGCTTCCGTGAGGTCTCCGGACAACTGCTGTGCACTATCACTCTGGTAGGTCCCGTGTAATCTTCGAACACACTACTGGAAGACCTAGGTTGAACCGTGGTAACCCTGGTTACCTGCCATGGCTCTTCTGTCATGGTGTCATGGTTTCGCTGTACGTCGATGCACACTTTTTGGCCGACACTAAATATTTCACTCATCTTCTCGAAATTTTTCATCAAGTGCTTCGGAAGACTGGCTCTGGAGAAGAACGCCCGCTCTGTGCCGTCACCGCCAAAACAAATTATACCACCATCGCCATCAACTGAGTCAATGGTGCCAACTAGGTTTGATAGCTTCTGTAAGTTATTTGCATAAGGTACTGCCGAGGCAGAGGACGAACTGTGCGCAAGCGATGTACCGCTTCTGCAATGTCTCAAACGCTCAACATCGGAATGAATGACATTTGCACTGGTTTCCGTCATGGTCGGGAATAAATTGTGCACAGGCTGAGGCGCAGGTCAAGAAGTGGAACGCGTGCAGCGTCGAAACGTACTCGGGGGCTACAGTTATTCTAGTCAGTGACAAGCTAACAATAAAAAAGTAAAGAGCACAGCTGTCCCTTTATATATTGCGCGTCCAACTGTGGCCACTCTATACTATGACGCAACAGTCACGATGAACCAATAATAAATTCAGCACGACGCCGTTCGCGACGAGAGCAACCTCTGACGAGAGGCGATGTGCCGCTGCACCGAGACCAGCAAGCGTCCATTCAGTTTTTTTGTGTGGTGTTTTTTCTTGCCTACAAGAAGCTATTTTATCCACTCGTACTCAGCGCATCCTCGCAGGCCATCGTTCGATGCTTACGAGTCTGATATTGTAGCGTTCGAAGTGCACCGAAGCGGCAAAGATTTATCGCATTCTGTGGTTTCGGCAGCGTGAAGCAACATCACGGCCTCTGTTTCTTTGTCGCTTGGACGCGCCAAGCATGTCGCCTGAGGGTGACCACTCCCAACGATTGTTGACGTGGTCAATCCTCTCTTGTAAGTTGAAGGGGAAGTTTAAATGTGCGCTTTTGTGCTTTGTGAAGTGAACGCGTCTGCGACCTACCACCCGCAAAAGCCACGGCAGCAGCGTTTCAAAATCTGGGTGTGTGAGTGTTTTAATTGGGTATCGCAACGCGGGTATCTCGGTTGTATTCAGGGAACGCGACGAGCGTCTATACGAACACTCCGTGGCGAAGAACAAGACATCGTCATGGTGCTGATGCGCTGTGCCATGGTGTCAGCGCTGGCATCACAGATACCTCCTAAGAAAAAAAAAGCCGGTAGTGGGTGTAACCGTCCTTTCGATCGCGGGAGTTGGCCGTCCAAGCAAGCCGCCTGCCTCCGAGCTGCGCTGAGACGACGAGGAGTGTTTCCGAGAGTCGTACGTATTCAGAAGCGGTCCTTGAATTTAAATTGACTTGCCGCTGCCTACAATACAGCACAAACGCGTCTCAAACGCGGTGTCTAAAGCCATTACCAAGGCATGAAGCACAAACGCGTTGCAAATGAGCTGCATTGAAGGCGGTGACAAATCAAGTTCATGACAATAAAACGGTTCTGAATACGGGGAAAAGATACTGCACAATTTATTTTCTCTTTACTTTGACGGTGTTTACCTTCTTACGAATACCGCCACGTAAATTGGACACTTTGCTCGAGCTGCTGCGCCCCGCCATCTACCAGCCAAGTATTCCGTGGTGGCCATAGTGCCACAGACCCAAAGGAACGCAATTGTTTGTATCTGGTGGCAGGAAGCCAGCCGAAAAACAAAACAAAAGAAAAAACAAAAGAACAAAATTGAGCGTCGCTGATTGGTTCCAGCAGCTTTGCGACTGCAGTCTCACGACTGAAAAATCCATCCATTCATCCATCAATCCATCCATCCATCCATCCATCAATCCATCCATCCATTCATCCATCCGTCCGTCCGTCCGTCGTCATGACCATGCTTGGCCGCCTATCTGCGTCAACAGCAATGGTCGACAGTAGCAGTGGCGCTGCAGTCTATTAGCACTGAAGTGGTGCTGCGTGGAGTGCAAGAACTGCTGGGCGCGTCGGCGGCACCGGGCTAACCCGGTACTATATTACTGTTGTGGCTTTCGTAGCGTGTCTGTCATCATGATCGTTAGGACTTCTCACAAGCCTCGATGGACGAAATGTCAAAGCATTTAGTGAATTTTCTTCATATGTGTCTTTCAGAGAGGTTGCAAATTAGTTGTTCTGGCCGACGCGGCTGTTGGAGCGTACGCAAAATATAAAATTTAACACAGGTTGAATGCAACGGTCAACATTCATGATTTCAGTGTAATTGAGCTGAACCTAATGCTGGGCTAGTTAGTATATTCTGCCTAATTAACCAGACGACGAATGTCACAAATGTAAAAATACGGAGGAAACAGAAAGTGCGTGCCTCACTATGCTTCCCTTTTGCTTTATTATCCTTTCTTTTAATGTAATTCGTGTGTAGTTCAATTAAAGTGACTGTGCTCGGACAGCTGTGGGATGACAAATATATATATATATATGGGACAGAAGTGTATACCAAAGGGCTTTTTTCCGTGTTTTGACAAAATATTCTTGCGATTTAACAGGCAATAAAGCCAAGGAATGTACAAGGAAAGTTAAAATAACCAATGGGATGTAAATAAAAAGAAAAAGTGGGTGAAAAAATAACTTGCCGTGAGCAGGAATGGAACCTACGACCTTCGAATTACGCGTTCAAATGTGGTAGATTTGATTCCTGCTCACTGCAAATTATTTTTTCACCCACTTTATTTCTTCCTATTTACATTACACTGGTTCTAATAACTTCCTCTAATAATTCCTTTGCAATATTGTCTGTTAGTTCAATTTTTATATATATATATATATATATATATATATATATATATATATATATATATATATATATATATATACATATATATATATATATATATATATATATATATATACATATATATATTCTTTGCTTACTTCACTCATGACACTTTTTTGTTAAATATAACCAAATTTTAATAAAAAACGTTGTCATTGCCAAAAAAAACTTCTTGCAATCGCGAATCTGGGAAGCCGCGCTATGTAAGCTGTCTATAAAAAAGAAAAACTGGCTATAGTGAATTAAGGCTGAGATAAGCACTTACGCGTGAAATCCCTGCCTCGGAGTTGAACGCGCACCTGTGACTCGGATCCCTGGCTCGGCTTCTTGGCATTTGAGGTACGAAAGACCTGTCTTGAGCCGAGGCCTTCACGATTTGCTCCGGCAGCTGCTGAAGCTAATGCTTTTGTCCTACTTCTTTTGAACTTAAAAACTTTTGAACTTTGGAAATGATTGATTGATTGATTGATGGATGGATGGATTGATTGATATGTGGGGTTGAACATCCAAAAACCACCATATCATTAAGAGAGACGCCGTAGTGGAAGGCTCCGGAATTATAGACCACCTGGGGTTCTTTAACGTGCGCCAGAATCCGAGCACATGGGCCTAAAGCATTTCCGCCTCCATCGGAAATGCAGCCGCCGCAGCCGAGATTCAATCTTGAAAATTTGATTTGCTGTACAAGCTTGAAGGAAAACAAGGGAGACAGGAAAGAGCGTTTTTTTTTGTCTTCCTTGTTTTTCTTCAAGCTTGTACAGCAAATCAATTTTTCAAGCTTGTACAGCAAATCAATTTTTCAAGTATGAACCAACTCGTCTGCAAAAAAGTAGAGATTCGATCCCGCGACCTGCGGGTGAGCAGCCGAGTACCTTAGCCACTAGACCACCGTGATGGGGCAGAACTTTTGAAATGAAAGCGCCCTTTCCGCAACTCTTCTTTTGCATTTATTGTGCACCCATTTTTCTGCATTAGGCGTTGCTGTGCTTCTTTCTAGTTTGATAAAGTCCCAAAAATTTTACTCAATCTCTCCTTCTTTCCATAAACTGCATGCTTGCTCAATTTGTGTGGCTTCACTAATTAACGTATTGAAAATAAATAATATTTATTTAAAATTTATTTTTGATTATTTAATTCTTTTTTAGGCACCGACACAGCCGTTGCCGTGGCAGTTGAATTCAGCGGTGGCCGGCTCGCAACGTTTGCCTTGTCAAGCGTGGTCAAGTTGCCGGGAGTAGCAGAAATCATTGGCAAAAAAGGCAAGATCACGGTAAGTAAACGTTACACTGATGGGATATTTAAAAGAGCTGACTTAAATGTGTGACCGCGTAGCACTTCGACTGTAGTTTCGCTTTCGAGTCAGTGCTGGTATTGTCATGCGTGTTAACCAACACAAATGACAATGCTTACAGAGTGTCGCATGCTTCGTAACCCTTTGAAGAGGGCAGATATGAGTCTCCACAGTGTGTTATCGCACTGTGTAAAGTGCTCGGTGTTCAAATAGAAGCCATAGCAACTGAAAACAGAAACACATATCTAAGAGTATGCTGAATGCATGAGACAGAAGTGATTCAGAAACAGGAAACTTGCTTTATAAGCCACGTTTCTGACACCAACTACATGAAGAGAGTTCATGATGCCTCGTGGTGCCCTTCGCGACTATTGACCGCCACCCCTATTCCCATCTCCTGCTTCGAAGCCAAAGGAAACGTCACTGTTAATTGCGCGAAATGAGACTGATAGAACTGTTCATAGCCTGACGTTTTTCAAAAAAGAAAAAATCTGGAAGCTTCGTGGAGCTGCGCAGGAGCAAAACTACATTGACACGGAGCCACGCAATTATCAATAGTAAGTAAATAAATAATTTTGCTTTGCAGCTAGAAGACAATAGATTCTCAGATGTTACTTCATTTGGAATAATAATAAAACATGAAACATTCTTCGCATATGTCTATGAAAGTTCACACATATGTGGCCTCTCAATTCTAACTCGTGACCTTCTAAAAGGGGAAACTTGTAATGTGACAACCTATTCTTGCAGCCACTGATCAAAAGTCAATATGCAGAAACGAAGAAAATGACACGAAAATGTCCTTATAGCTCAAACATTGTTCTGCTGACTGTTGACGGGTGCTGCTGCTAGCTGAGGCGCCTCAGTTCCTTCCAATTGAAACCTATTGCTCTTTATAGGTTTGCGCACTTGGGGGCAGGCGCCACTAGATTGCCGCCCACCCGCGCACTTAGCCGTGAAATTGAGGTACAAAAATGACATCAACGTTTCGCCTACAGCGTTGCCTGAGCTGATATCAGTATAACACCAGAGTACGGTGTGACAATGTGATGAAAATGTGAAATAGCTTGTTTAAAGTGTGACTCCATTTCAAAGGTCATGAAAACTATACAAATCTTTTGCTAACGCGATGACTATAGATATCATAGGCGTCTTACAGTTCTCTAAAGTTCCTGTTGGTATTAGTAAAGTATGTTTTGTAGCCATTTTATAGTTCTTCTTCCTGCTCACCAACCTTGCCTTTCTTTTAAACAAATAAAGGAAAAACACATCCAAGGAACAAAATTTATTGATGATTATACAACAAAATCTTTGAACCCCAATGGCTGTTAAGGTTTGCATACTTTGTGCCTTTTAGTATGAAAATGTGAAATGTATATTTTGAACTCAATGTTGACATCAGAAGGTATCTATCTATCTATCTATCTATCTATCTATCTATCTATCTATCTATCTATCTATCTATCTATCTATCTATCTATCTATCTATCTATCTATCTATCTATCTATCTATCTATCTATCTATCTATCTATCTATCTATCTATCTATCTATCTATCTATCTATCTATCTATCTATCTATCTATCTATCTATCTATCTATCTATCTATCTATCTATCTATCTATCTATCTATCTATCTATCTATCTATCTATCTATCTATCTATCTATCTATCTATCTATCTATCTATCTATCTATCTATCTATCTATCTATCTATCTATCTATCTATCTATCTATCTATCTATCTATCTATCTATCCCTCTTTGTACGACGAAATGGCGACGGGGCACTTAGTAGTTAAAGGCTTAAACTTCTTAAAAAGCTCTTTTTGCCCCACACTGAACCGCCAGAGCCAGGAGGCGCCGTCTGGTCGCGAAGAATGTTAGTGATGAAAGCATACACAGACCGCTGTCATCAGAAAGGTGAAGGAGAGAAAAGGGAGAGAGATGGAGGGGGAAGCGGAAGGAAGAGTGGAAAGGGGGCGCCCGGGGGGAGTCCACCTTATATTATTTTTCTTTTTTTCTTTTTTTCTTTATCATTTTATTTTCCTTTGGTTCTTCTTCTTTTTTTTCTTTTTCTGTCTTTTTCCCTCTTTCCCTCAGATTTGAGATTGTATAAAGCGCTGAGCACCAACAAACTATACCTTCAATGTTGATGAAGGCCAGAATCTAGCCCGAAACGTCCAAATAAACCACGTTGTGACCACTCACGGAGTATGTACCTGAAGATATATATATATATATATATATATATATATATATATATATATATATATATATATATATATATATATATATATAATTCAATCGCAAAGTAGACTTTGTGGTTAGAGTGATTCGATATTGGCAGATCAAATACAGAACAAAAACAGAATGCAAATAACGACACGACACTCGCTTCGGGCTTAACGAAGTTTGTTGCGAATCTACTTGGTTCCTAAATACTGGGTAATTGGGATTCACCATAAGATCAAGAAAACGTGAGCTCTGAAGCACAGTACTGGCACTACGTTGCTTCGGAGTTTCTTAAGTTGCTCATAACTCGCGCTATATTACGATATATGCAGGGTGCCCCAGCTATATTTAGCAAATGTTTAAAAATATGCCGACACAAGCGATCAAATGCATGTTCCTGACTGTTGCGTGGAGTGAGTCATATTATTCTTTGTGTTCTGATAAATTGCCCAGTTGGGTCACGTTTATTAACTACGTTTTTAAGCATCAAAAATGGGCCAGAAATTCCAATGATAAAGTTGTTAGTCGCTTTGCAAAGCGTACAGTTACACAGTTTAGAGCTTTATGTTTGTTATATTTATTATTTTCGTTCTATAACTGTCGATTCTCGCAAAATTTAAAAAATACCACGTGACAAGCCAGCTCGTGCGCCATTGCGCACGATGAATTTAGTTCTCCGAAACGTTCTGAGTACGAACGACCATAGCGTTTGCGCGATTGGGCTTTCTCGACAGGGCCGCAACAAGGGTGGTGGCTTTGCGATGAACAGATTTCGCTGTTGGCCACAAAAACGATAGCTGTTCTGACTTCTTACCGCTGTCATAAACCAGTACGAAGGAAGCGTATCTTTTGTACGTGGAACGTTAGGGAACACCAGAATAACGCCAGTGAACGGGTTTGTCATGAGGTATCGTTTTTCGTATTTCACGGGCACTTGTATTTAGCAGAAAAAGAGTAATAGTTCCAAGAAAGAAAGTTCGAAACTGTCTAATTGGATGTTTTCCAAAACCAGTCTACAGCTTTTTCATTTAATTTTCAAACCCATCTTTGCTCTTTCAGAAGTTGGTGGAAAGGGTGTTAGACCAAGTTATTATCAGAACACAAAAAGTAGTCT
The DNA here is from genome assembly GCF_043290135.1 of Rhipicephalus microplus. Taxonomy (NCBI): domain Eukaryota; kingdom Metazoa; phylum Arthropoda; class Arachnida; order Ixodida; family Ixodidae; genus Rhipicephalus; species Rhipicephalus microplus. The sequence continues at coordinate 97,217,176 of NC_134703.1, read as the reverse complement.
GATTCACTCCAGACAACGTTCAGCAAGAAGCACTTGGTCGCGTCGTAATTGCGTGTGTTGGCATAGATTTAAAACCCTGGCGCTAACATAAGATAGTTGGGGTGGGGGCCCCCCCCTCAATATATATATATATATATATATATATATATATATATATATATATATATATATATATATATATATATATATATATATTAAATTGATGTGGCACGTTTCCGACCTCCATGGCCGGCTTGTTCAAAAACGGGGTGCAATCATTACTGTTTTTATTTTCATGTATTTTCGTGTAAAGCTCCATCCACCATTCCATGGGACAACTTGCGTCGAGTCACCTGCGGGAAAATTCGAGATCCAACTTCCTCCAACTTCCGTGCCCCACAACTTTCCCAATACGAGTGGCTTGCGGTACCAGGCCGAGGAAGTGAGGAGATGTTTGCGCGAAGGTGAGTGTCCGAGAAAAGCGACGACTGCATGGATGCTTACCGCATGTATTTTTAAAAGCGCTGGTTTTGGTAAATTAGATTATTTAAAATGTCGCGCTTACCTGCGACTGTGTTTTAAACATTTTAGTCCAGAAAAGTTAGTCGGTGAATTTTTTTATCAATACACTTGGTCTCTGTAAATCCTTGCGCTGACGAATTGCCTAGGAATTTTCGTTAAACTTTAAATGATTTTAAATAGAAATTTTTGCGTGCTTCATTAGACGCTGGCAGCGGTATGTTGCACAAGAAATGCACGTGACCTCTACAAACTCAGGTAGACAGAAAATGAGTGCTCGAGCCGGAATCTAGTGGAAGTATTTTTTATCACAGCCAAATATTTTACCACAAAGCCACATCAGCGCTTCAATACACTTTGAAGGAAAAAAAAAACTTTTTAACTGTTATATCGGGAGAGAAGTCGAGTTAACAGAAGTATTGTTGTGTGGCTGGAGTGTAGAATCTCCCCAAGCGACATGGCATATGGATGGCGTAACATGTGGGTGGTTGAAGGATGTCAACCCATTACAAAAGGCTGAGCTGTATATTCAGTGTCATCGGACACACCATCAACAGAGGTGCTCATGTTACTTGGGCTAAAGTTACACGCACACTCGCGCCTCATTGAAGAAGTAAAAGACGATGAAAACGAAGGTGAGCATAAAGGAGTTGTTGAAAGGGCGATGAAGCTAGGTGAAAAATTTTTACGGATTTTACGGTAATGATCTGGAGGTTTTTGTTATTGACAAGTTTTTCCAAGAATACTTTGTTTGTTTTTATTGGTTTGATTTATTAAGAGATCCGTTTCTTGTGTCTTCTTGACCTGAATACAGATGTGCTGTAAACGTTTTAATGCAAAAGGGAAGCTGATTGTTTGCCAATGGCTGTAACTAAACAAATGCATGTTTACACCTCAAAAATGTTCTTCACACATGATAGGCTGTATTGAAGCAAATATATTGAGAACATAACAGTATATCCCTTGAAGTTAGCTTAATGTCTATAATGCGTTGTGGAGCCTCTGTTATTGCCATAAAGTAAATCTGTCATCGTTAAATAATGTATGTATGTGTTACGAAGTAATTATAATATATTCAGTCATACTTACTTGTTAACCTAAAGTGATGAAAAACATGCATGTGGAGATCTTCATACATGATAAGGTGTTACTTTCCAAGCCTTTTGCGTGTATTGAAATAGGCTGCTTCTTCACGTCTTATCAATGAAACGAACAAACTAGGGCAACGCGTCAATCAGATATGCAATCAACAACCCAGAATGCATCAGCGTTAACATAGATTTATGGCATCAGTTTTAACGTGATATAATACGAACGGTAAAATAGTTGAGTTAATCCGTTCCACAAGTGAGCTTTCTGAGATTGGTTTTACCATTGTGCGAACCATCTGCTCACATGTCAAAATACTTTACATGTCAAACCACAAGAAAATAACAAAAAACGTTTTACAGTTACTGTGTCTCAAAATTTATGCGTTGAAATTCTTGTTTCATTGTTTTGCAGGTCTTCTAGAAAGCCCGACAATGACGCATCATGATTCATTGCTTATCGCAGAAATGCTGGACGAAATCTTGAAACAGATCGGCGTTGAATTTTAAAACAGTGTCTTTCTTCATAGGAAACGTTGCAGTCCACAATCAACTGAGTGGCAACATTGAGTTTTTCTTTTTTCGGCTGTGTGAGTGTATTTTTATTACCCGTTTATTCCAGTCTTTCAACTTTTCGGCAACGAAGCCTTCAGAAATTTCACTTCACCACACGAATGCATTCTAAGCTCGCCGTCAGGCGTTGACCAACCTACTGAAAATGTCGAAGATGTTTGTGAAGCTAAACTATACACGTTGGTGTGTGTTAAAACTATTCGCTTCAATCACTTCAATTTTATGTGGCTAAAAGCTTGAATAAATGCTTAAATGCTTTAGAAATGATCACCATTATTAAACCAAATTTTATGTATGGCCGGTGTGGTAAAACAACAATATATAGAAAGCCTTTGTAACATGTATTAATCATAAAATTATAAAACGTGAATTTAAACCAGTAACAAAGCATTTGAGGCTGCCATGAAACATGGCATGGTGTGTGTATTTTAGTGCCCTTGTTGATGTCTGTTCTGCTCTGTTCTGTTTTAACTGTTTTGCTGTGGAGAGGTTGAGGTGCCTATTGCCTCGGCCACTCCATATCACAAAGTTCTGCAGCGAAAATAAAATAATAATACAGAACGGTACCCAAAAATTAACAATACGGAAAAGAAAGAAAAAAGAAAAAAAAACATAATAGCACACTGAAACCAGTTCAATTATCCTGCCAATACACAGTTTTCTTCACGCAGTTCACACAGTCATAAACTACTTACACGCACACCTTACTACTCTATTGCCAGTATATACATGACCACACTTCACATAATACCCATCTCTGGCTGTCAGTCATAGGCGCTTGTCCAGTCTGGTCTCCACTAAAAAGTCTGTCAGGAAGATTATTGCCTTTTTTTGGAGATGCATCTCTGGCCATGGTTCAAGTATTTTCTTTATTGTGAGGGGCCATCTGTCCAAACTTGCTAATTTGTTCTTTAATTTTTCTCTTTCAATCGCGTATATAACGCACTCCAAAAGAATATGGCGAACATTTTCTTCAGCATGACCACAATGACATTCCGGTGAGTTGGATCGATGTATCTTGTGCAGGAAACTGTTTGTGTATGCTACCTCCAATCTAAGTCAGTGGATCAATGTCTCTAGGTGTCGTGGGAGGTCTGTCGCTATGGAAAATTTTCTGTGTGGATCAACTTCATAAAGTACCGTTTCCTTTGATTTAGGGTTCTCAAACCACTTCTCCATCAAATAATGGTTAGCTCCTTGCGATATAAAATGCCGAATATCCGCCCCAGACATATGGATTGCGCAATCCCGTCCTTCCTTCAATGCTTTCTTCGCGAGACTATCAGCATCTTCATTTATCTTTATTCTAATGTGGCTGGGTATCCATTGGAATACGATGTTGTGACCCTGCGATGAGGCATATTCCACAGTTTCTGCGATACATTGTGCTATTTCACCATTTTTGTAAGGTGATCTCACATTTATGATTAGCTGAAGAGCAGGTTTGCTATCAGTGCATATCACCCATTTTCGTGCCTCAGGATTCTCGCAGATAAGCTTAACTGCTTCAAAGATAGCCACCAATTCTGCTGTCGTCGATGAAGATTTGTGCGATAATTTGTACATCTTCTTTTTCTGAATTTCGGGTATAAAGACCGCACAGGCTGACGCTTCTTCTGTGCATGATCCGTCTGTATATATCTTCATTTTTTCATTATGCAATACATTAAGCTGATGAAGTACCAATTGTGCGGCTACTAGAGGTGCCATGTCTGCTTTCTTCTCTATGCCGTCTATTTCACAGATAACGTTAAGAAGTGGCAGCGTCCAAGGTGGTTTTGAAGGTTTCCATTGTTTAAATTCTGGTACTACTGCTTGAAATGATGATATAGTATCCTGTAGTCTCGTTGCCGTTATTTGTGTTAGTGCACCAGATAAGAAATGACTTTCATGTTGCGTGAAAATTCTAAATAAATTTCGAGATGTTTCTTTAGTTCGGAGTACTGCCAAAGGTGGCTCTCGAGCCTCCGAATACACTAAATCACTGGAAGTTGACCGTGGTAAACCCAGACATACCCTCAAGCTCCTTGCCAATAACAAGTGAAGTCTCCTTTCGGTGGAGGCTGGGAGCCCGTGCAACAGAGGCAGTGAGTAAGTTACGATGGGGCGTATCCAGGCAACATGTAGGGCTAGTAATGACTCTGTAGTACCACCCCATTTGGCCCCGCAGAGAGGCTGGAGGATTCGAATGGCCTGATTCACTTTTTGTTCCAGGGTCTGGACATGAGGCGACCATGTTAGTCTCCGGTCTAAAATTACTCCCAAGAATTTATGAGTTTTACCATTTGAATAAGCTGATTTTGCAGAATAATCTTGAAATTTCCAGGTCTTTTTAATGTAAACGGAAGTATGGCTGTTTTGAAGTATGTAAACGGAAGTATGGCTGTATGGGCGCGTACCATGTTCCACAGTTGAGGCGCCGAGGTAAATGGAGAAAGTGAGGCACATAAATCTTGCCACCTTTTGGTTGAAAGCTTCTGCTGTTGTTTACGCATTGCAGAATGTACTTTCTGTGCCACCTTGAAATCTTGTAAATTACCCACCTGCGATATCTTCTTTCAGATCGGCGACGTATTGCCCGAAGCCTCTCATACTCAGCGTCAACACCCGAATACCCATCTGGAATGGGTACTGCACGAGTTGCTTTTGTTAGAAAATGTTTTATCTTCGATGCATACGTTTCTGCGTCAGAATAAGGTTCAAGATTTTGTCTCTGTAGTTCTCGAAAGATTGCCCAATTTGTAATTCTTTTTGTGCGGTTATTTCTCGTTTTCTTCAACTTTGAGTGATATATGAATACTGGCAAGTGGTCACTTCCTCTTGTATCAGCGTCTGCAGTCCAGTCTGCTCCAGCCGCTAATTCAGGGGAGCACACAGTGATGTCTAGTACGCTGCAGTAGTTAGGCCCCCGTAGAAACGTCGGAGAACCATCATTGAGTATGGTGTAACCATAATCTTCGCATATTTTTACTTTAGCAGATCCCCTTACACTACGACGCTCACTACCCCATAATTCATGGTGCGCGTTAAAATCACCACATATAATTATGGGATCATGGTCAGATCTACACACTGCAGCCAACTCTGCGTATGAAACGTTTGCTTGAGGGTGCACGTAAACACTAACTACAGGTACAGTAACGTTACCAAACTTCACATTGCATCTAACGAATTCTGGAGCATCTGTTTTTGAAGTAGCCACAAGTGTCGACGGAATATCGCGTCTCACACACAACATCACTCTGCTTTTTGCAGCAGGACGTTCTGCTTGGTACACCACATAATTGGACAAACGAAAGTTAGTGGATACTCTTGTTTCGAAAATACACAAAAACGGAAATCCGTGCTGAGCGACGAATTTCCGAAAATCTCCACTTTTATTCTGCAAACCGTTGCAGTTCCACTGGAATATTGCACTTCTTTTGTACCAGTTAGATAGTCCGGTAGCCATGATTACGACAAGAGAAGATGTTCAACATCTAGCAGTAATTTCACTTCTGGTAAAGAACCTGCTTGTGGCAGGGATCGTGGAATTGCTTTAAGAGCCGCAAAGATTATTGGTAAAATGACTTGCTCATTTCCAGCTGTCTCCGCCGAGATCGCATTTCTTGAAGAATTTTTCCTCAGCAAGCTGCTGTGACCCTTCCCTTTGGTAGTCAGTGGCTCCTTGGCTGTGTCTGGCCCGGCAGAAAGTTCCACTTCGGCATGTTCCTGGGCCCGGACTTCTTTGCCAACGCGATGTTTTGGTGCTGAGCGCTTCAATACTTCCGAGTAAGAGTCGTGGCGCCACGGTTTTGCACTTCCTTGGGCCGCAGGAACATCTTCGACTATATCCGCATTGGGTGCTGGACCTCTTTGTATCTTGTGGTACCCTTTTATAACTCTCTCTCTTTGTGCCGCTGATGCCAAACGGTTTCGAGAGCAGCCTGAGAACGACGCCGGATGTGGTCCAGCACAGTTGGCACACTTAGGTTGACGCTTCGAGGTGCATTCTTTGTAATCATGTGCGCCCGCACATACCTTGCATCTCTTGGTTCCCCTGCAAGTCTTAGCCTTATGCCCATATCTCTGGCAGTTGTAACACCTTACCGCCGGCTCAATGTATTCCTCGACAGTGTAAACCGTAAAGCCGAGAGCAACTCTTTTTGGCAATGGCATGTCATGTCTAAACTGGAGTATTACATTACGTATGGGCTGCATTGTGGCACTTCCATCTTCATTTCTTGCCCATCTCTTTTGTCGTGTGACTAAGATTACTCCTGCATCTTTAAGATATTCCAGTAGGTCATACTCACTGTATTCGAGTGGAACATCTCTTATATTTGCTAGGGTCTTCATGTAAGACTGAGGTATCATCACATGTACAGGCAATCCAGCCAGACTCTTGATCAGCAGCAACTTGTTTGCCGAGTACAAAGACCGTACTCCAACACAAAAACTTCCGTCTCTGTTGATTCTTGATGATGTCACTTTCTCATTGATAGCTGAGATTATCTCAGATGCAATGCGATTGGGATTCACCTTCCAGAAGGAGTCCTCGGCAGCGATTGGTCTGAATACCACCGGTATACCCGTAGCTCGGTTCTTGTGATGGGTGACCCCCGTGTAAGCTCCCTCGTCTTCCTTGGGTGCTTCTGTATCCATCTGTGTCATGTCATTAAGGGAGTACGTCGATGTAGCATCATCGTTGTCAACCTCTTGTTCCTCCTCTGTACGCCTCTTCTTGCACTGCGAGGCCTCGATGTTCTCTGTATGGGACGTCGATATTGTTGCTGAGCCTGCAGCAAGTTGAAGTCGAGCGGGGTGAATAAGTGGTGTTCCGCTTGGCGCTAACGACATCTCGTTGTCCCCCATACCCGGGCTTTGCCAGGTATGAGGCACGGGCCCGCTAAGGGGCAATTCTGATCGCGTTGCGTAGTGAAATTCCGACTCACCGATGTTTAGCTGCCACTATGGAGACAATCCACCCACTGCACACACTGTAAAAAGATCCTGAACTCAATATAATAACTGAATTAAGAGAGCGAAATGAAACTACAGGCTTCTTCCATTCACTTCTTCTTCCTTGCGTTGTTGATGTCCTATAGTGTAATGTCTCGGCCGTAACTCATTCGTTTTGAATAAGAAACCGTTGGCTACCCTCTTCCCTATTGTTAACAAGGTAACAGTTTCATAAAATAGCAGCCGTAATTTTTTGTAAATGTTGACTTTATCAATGCAGTAAAGACGCTTCTGAAATTGTGGTTCCATTAAGGTTCACCATTTATTTCATGTATAAAGATGCGTATAGACAATCGCAGAGGTGCTATACATTGAACATACCCCAGTTCTAGGCTCCCTGTCCTTCCTCATTTATTCCTCCTCCTCCTCCTCCAGTCCTTCCTCCCTGTCCTTCCTCATTTATTCCTCCTCCTCCAGTTCTAGGCAGTTCTCATGTCTCTCTCCAAACTAAGAAGTATTATTATTTTTCTGCTGAAGACAAGTACTAGAACGCTGGCAGAACACACAATAAAAACAAGGTTCATTTGTTTCATGAATTTATTAAAGTGACGTTATCAGGATTACTTGCAGTTTCTCAAATAAATAACTAACTACAATAGACAGGTTTGAATAAAATGTATTGGTAAAAAACAAAAAAAACTGTACATGACGACAAATTTGACGTCTAAGCCTATTTCTGTGTAGGACGCTGTAGTTACCAAGAAAAAGCAATGCATGCCCATTTCACGCAGTTTACTTATTTCACACGACGAATATGTACTGGCAAATGAATGAATGAATGAATGAACTAATACAATTTAACGTAGGACAATGTCTATCACGACCCAGGCTTTGGTCTCCATTGGGGGAACGTCAAGGCTTTTCCTCCACGCCGGCTCACAGGCTTGCTGGACTACTCACAATGGGATGGTTCACCTCGACGACCACTTTCCCGTAGTAATTTCAATCATTTTTATAACTACATCATCCTTGCCAACACATGTTTGACTGTTGCTGAACCTTCGCGGCACAACTTGCACGTGTCGACTTGACACTTGTTTCGGTAGATTTCTTTTAGACGGTGTAGGGCTGTAAAAATGCCCGGAAGGCTTTCTGCAACGCATTTATTCCACTGCGTACCAAGCATGTCAGATACCTTCTTGCTGGTTTTAGTGTGCGTCTTGAACATGAGACTTTTAGGTGGGTAACAGCAGTAGCAATGTTTTGTGAACTGATTGACGCTGCTGTCTTCGATGCGTGAAGGTCGTTTCCCAAGTCAATTATAAAGCATTCCGCATCGACCCTCTCGACTGAGCCTACAGTCGGGTACAAATTTTAAGGAGACAGAAGAGGACGCGCCCAGATGACCCCAGTGCCTCGCCCGACTTGGTCCATGGCCAAAGAGATAATATTGCCACGTCAAACAGAGGTCTTGCCATGGCCAAAGAGATGATATTGACGTCAAAACAGAGGTCTTGCCGGAGAGATTGAGACACCAGAAGCAGGTTGGACTTTGGACTTTTAATAGAACGCACAAGCGAGTTCTTCGTTTTCGTCCATTTCATAGTCCTTCATGGTACATGCACAACTGACATCGTCTTTCTTGAGAGAGCACGTGACAATATCACTCACGTTCTATAGACCTCCTGTCGGTAACATCACCAGCCATCTGCGTCTTGATGCCAATCTTGAATGCGTGTCAATCGTGCATGCTTGTGTGTATTAGTGTTAAGCATGGAAGCGACACTAAAGGAAAATATTAGCCCAATGTTGGTTGCTCACATAGCGGTCCTGAAACCTCGTAGTGTTACTTTGGTTCTAAGGAAGTGCCTATTTTGAAATAAAATCACGTTTTAGTAGTCCACATTGAGTTAGTGCACTTCAAATATCCCGCCAGAAAGGTTTCACGTCACTGTTGCCGTGCCCAATGTTGCCTACCTTTACTGCACGGCCAACGACCAGAGTAGTAGCTGAATTAAAAGAGCCGCAGTAGCACTAACGGCAACTGAGCGATTTTCTGCCATGGCCTCCAAGATGACGGGCCGTGGTGTGTTTTGATTGCTTCCATTGAGCCCGGCTAGATGACATCACCTGTCCAGCCTAACCAGGTGAACACGAAACACCCGGAGCTTTTTTTTTATAAATCAAACACAAACGGACTAGGAGGAAATCACAAAGTCTCTTGATGCACAGACTTTTTATTGCATCTAGTTTGATTACTGGTGAATAAATGTGGATCTGACGTCATTGGAATGATTTCGTAACTATCCCTCTCGTGGAGCCCGTTACGTGGTATATCTACCTTGATTTCTCGGTAAGTAGGGCACTGCTGTTGATAACATTGCTGTTTTGCACATTATGATAGATTGCACTTTCACTGCGATAAAAATTGTTATTCGTATTTTGTGTCTCTTCAACGACTTTAACAATATTTCACTGCGAAAGTGAGCCTCACAAATATGCCGGGATGAGTTGTCTTCATACATCATTGCATCACATTTGACGTATTGCAAGACGAGTACTCGTAATACTCTGAAAAAATATTTTCTAGGAACTTACTTCTTGGTAACAAAAAAAAGTTCAGCTTGCACTTGTGACGCAATGTTGGAACCATCAGCGGAGATACAGTGTTCGACTTATCTGAGTTTTTAAGGTAATGTCGAGCTTTTGATAAAGATGCTATGCTTTTCCTAGTAGTACTTAGTATGACTAGATTTGGCTAGATATATTACGTGTGTGCCGATTTCGGTCACATGACTAAGTGTTACTTGGCTTATGGTGATAAATCTTAACGTGACTATAGATAATGCGATGTTGCGTGATTTCATTATTGGGAACAAATGTTACTTGGTTTTTAGTAAAGTGACAAGATTCTGTTTTACGTTATGAACTTTATAGTCATCCGAGAATTTATGTAATGCTACGTGATTATTGGTTACGTGAGCGTGGTTACGTGATGTGTAGTCGCGTGACGTAACGTTAAATGGCGTTACGTGACTTTCAGTCATGTAACAGACCAGCCCATCCTGATGCATACGTTCCACGCTGGAAAATCGGCACGCGTGTTAGGGAAGTCAAGCAGAAGCTCAAGAGGGCGAAGCCAGAACGTACTAGTGAATGATGCTGGTAATTCCTGTTCGCAATGCGCGGTGCAACAAAAAACTTGGCGAGCTTCATTTTTAAAAACACATTCAACTTCCTATAGTGCTGACTTTAGGAAAATTCAACACTTGTAGCTCTAGTTTTGCTCACATCGCCGTAATTAAATTTTCTCTGGCTGCAGGTTCCTACCATGTAGGAACAAAAGGTGATTTTTCATCGCACAGATTCAGTAGATGCATGTTTTTGTTGCTGGTCCCGAATAAATCCGACCAAACACAGGCTACGGTCGCCAAATAACGATGAAGCTGAAATACAAGAACGCTTGCGTTCTTACAGCAAGATTGCAGTTGCTGATGGTTGCGGACGGGTGGAAACAAGGACAGAGAGGAGAAAGAAGTGGTTCGAAGGGGCAGTGCAATAAAGGATGGGCATGCCACGAAAAACAACTTTATGGCGGAGTTCTCGGTCAAGGGCTCGGGAAATTATTACGCGGAAGTTGGGACAAGAAAGAAAAGAAAAAAGTTTGTCTCTGTTCTTTCGTCTTTACTTTTTTCTCTTATTTTGTTGCGTTACATAACGCTACTTCCTAACTTTTTTCTTACTCTATGGCGGGGAATCGAACCTTCACCAAAGCTCTTTGCAGCAAACACTTCTGTTGCTGCAGGCAACGTCAATGGTTGTGCATAAAACAATGAATAATAGACCAATGACAGACCATGATGAAATGTGGCGAAGCGGAATGACCGGTGATTGCAGAAAAAGCGCATTCACTTGTCACATACGTCTGACGAAGAACAAGCTCAGAATAGAGAGAACCTAATTTATTGGAAAACCACCCGTGCAAACAGGCACAAGGCAGGCGTACCTTCAAGTGCGTATTATTAGGTATGGATCCAATTAGAGGGCCAAGTGTTCTTATGCTGTAACCGTCACTTGGCGTTAGGCCGCGAAAACCCCAAATGGCATAGCCAGCTGCAGTGGCATATTGAGTGCGTGCTCATGCTATGGAAAAGACTTCGTCCTTTTGTTGTTCGAACGTATTGATGGTGATGTTGGGTACGGACATTACTGATATGGCTTGAAAAACCCGACAACACAAACCACGCATAAAAATTGAAAGAGGAAATAAGCGAGCAATATAAAAATAGAGGAGCAAATTAAACGAAAGTGTGATGAAAATCAGAAATATTGAGAAATAAGGAAAAAAAAACAAAAAAAGCAGGAAACAAAAAAATGAATAAAGAAATGAAGGGAGGAGAAAATACGAAGAAACCTGAAAGGAAACAAAAGAGGCTGCCCAGCTCCGTATTCCTTCCAGGCTTGGCGCCCCTAGTGCACAGACCCGTGCATATTTCGTGTTCACTACACTTCTGTGCACTCGTCGGGCCCGAGTTTTGCTACGACAGCGTTGAAGGGACACTAAACTGAAACAAAAAATTTGTTTAGATGGATGTAGTGGTCTCTCACAGAACTCTAACGCTGTCATTCGTACCGTTATATGTTAATCATTAAAGGAGAAAATCAGCGACAAAGCATCATTTTTAAATTTCGCGCCGAATTGTGATCGCGTGGCTCCCACGAATGTCAAAAGTACATTCGTCGTAATTTGCCAGCAGCTGTGCAAAGAAATTTGAGGCTACTTGCTACGTTATGTCTCTTGACTCACGAGCACACATTGGGCTACATTTGTACCTAGTAGGAGCTACGCAAGACTTAGTAAACACCATGGGAATCTATGAAATCACGGCATTTGGTTCAAGAATTTTAAAGTGGCGGTGCCACCCGCGTTTTCTGTATAGGCGTTTTCTTGCTTACGAAACGCCTTCTCGAGATAAGCGTGAGAGTAGCGTAGCCAAATTTTTTTCTAGAGGTGGGGGTGGCAGGGGGTGTTCTGTCATACTTTATGCGTGTTCATGCATGTACATGTACGCAAGCAAAAGTGAAATATTTCGGGGGGGGGGGGAGGCATTTGAACCTCTGCCTCCAGCTTGGCTACGCTAATGAAACACGGTGATAATGGTACAGTGAAAGAGTAGTTTATACAGAAAATCATTTTCTTTTTCAGTGACTTCCTAAACAGCTCGTCTCGGAGGAATTCCGGCGACGGTGTCGGTGAGGGTGACGTTGTCGGCTTCGTCAGTGTGATATAGAAAAAAGCATTAGTGACCGCGTTCTTGTATATCTTAAAGAAGCATGGTTTCCGACTCGTACTTTTACTGAGGGTATAGAGTGTCGAACGCCTATATAGCTTTCCTTTACACATGTGTCAGTGGCCGCTGTGTGCGTCGTTTGAGTGTAAGAAGGAGAATAAAAAATGAGAATAAACAAAAATCTGTCTACTGCATTTGTGAAACAAGTGAGCGCTACACCGCCGTGAAGCCTCGAGCGAATGACAGAGCAATGTTCAACGGCTAATAACAAAACACGGAATTGTTGCTTTCATAATAGGGCATAGAAGCACCTATAAATTTAACGCAATATAGAATGTCAAAAAACAGAGCCGCACATAGTTTACGTTGCCTCACGCAGCGCCGTACGTAGCGGTTGCAACAAGGCCGGCGCGTGAAGGTCTCCCGACGGCCTCGCCGGCGGAACACGTTTATCAGCTTCAGTGTGCGAGTGGCCGGTGAGAGCGACTCTTGGCGGCAGCGAAATAACTACAGCGCCTGCCAAGAACTTGGCACTGTGGCGCCCTTGCTTCGCTCTTTCTTTCCCTCTCACTGCTGGGAAAGAGCACAACACCACCCCCTCTCCCGGAATACAAACAACAACACGGCTTTGTGACCGGAAGCGCGTTTGACTTCCAAACACTTCGTCGTCGGACGTCTATTCTGCTGCGTGCCCGTTCTCATTGTCAGCGGTGTGCGCCGAGTGGGTGAGAGGACCGTTGAAACATGGCCCCGACTCGTTGGGGAATCGTGGCCGCCGGCCGCATCTGCAACGACTTCGTCGACTGCCTGAACAACTTGCCGAAGGATGAGCACCAGGTGGGTAGGCTTCGATGACAGAGAGGTGGCTCATCTTGCGCTTTTCGGTTTCTTCTTGAGGGGCGGGCAGTAAGAAGTTATTTTGCGCTCTAAACCAAGCATTCATGCCTTATACTCTCTCTCTCTGTTTCTCTCTCTCTATATATATAAATAAATAAATAAATAAATAAATAAATATATATATATATATATATATATATATATATATATATATATATATATATATATCAGTCACTGCGTCGGAAAGGCTGCCACGCTAATGGCGGGGCTTGCATGAGGCGATTATGCACTTTCGCATAAAATCCCACTGATGTATAAGTGTCCAGTCAACGTGTACGAGAGGCAAAAAGCGTGCGGAGGCGCATTTATTGTGAAGTACGCTTTTTTCTTTCTCGAAATACGTGCTGAAAATATTTGCTGTATATATGGCCAGCGGGCGCTGGTTCATGGGCCACTGGACGCGGCAGCGGCTGTTAGAGCTCCGGAATGTGAGCCCCAACGGACATATCTCTATGTTTCAAATTAAATATTTCTCTCTATGTATATTTGGACTACTTAGAAGTGCGATTTTTCTGCAAGAGATCTACTTGTGCTGTAAACGCATTATACTTCGAATTTTATTATAATCTTGTCGCGAGAGCAAGGTTTCCAGCTTCCGTATCTTCTCAGGAAATTTGTGCAATACCAACTCCTCTGCTTCTTTTTTAAGTCTTTCTTTGTACTCTTCTACCTTTGGGTTTGTTTCTCTGGCCATTACAGAGCTTCGGCTTTTGACTTTAATGGAATGTGGGGTAAATCGTGTTTTCCAGCCTGGGACAGGAGCCTACACGCTGCATTTACGGCTTAAAAACGGAGCAGTCAAGGTCACCCCCGTTCGGGATTCGAAGGGGAAAGCTTACCCGGAAAAGCGTCTAGCAAGAGGCCGGTCCGGCGCCACCGTCTGAGTCTAAGCCATTGTGAACAGGCACGCGTGTCATTGAGAATGACATGGGGACGCGACCACTTAGCCTGACCGAGACATAGTGGCGGCCGGCAAACGACCATATTCCCCCGCGCTCTTGTTAGGATGTCGGGGCGCCTCGCTGTCGCATGTACACCTGATAAGCAATAATGCACCCATCGCTCTTAAAGAAGCTTCTAGAAAGCAACAATTAACGAAAGAACTTACGGGGCCCGAGCGTGGGAACGGCCGCCGACGGTAGTCGGCCGAAGGAGGCAGCACGGCTTGGCATGGGAGAGGCCTCATTCGCGTAGCTAATCCTACCATGTCGCCAGTAAACCTGCTCAGCGGAACAAAGCTTGGATGGGCTTCATCTATTCATGACGCACAGCTGGCAATCACGGCCCCCGAGAACGATCAAGTGCCTCAAGAGTTTGACATAGAGACTGGGGATCACCTACAGCCATCTGAGCGGGATGAACTGCTGTCGCTCATTGAGAAATACCGCCATCTATTTACGAGCAGTGACAACCCCATCCGGCAGACTCATGTCGCTGAACATGTGATCGACACAGGTGATTCTCGACCAATTCATCAGCACCCATATCGTCATTCTCCTTTTGAAAGACAACAGATTGAGCAACAAGTAGAAGAAATGCTGCGCGATGGGATAATTAGAGAGTCTCACAGTCCTTGGTCATCACCTGTCGTCCTCGTGAAGAAGCCAAATGGGACTTGGCGTTTCTGCGTCGATTTCCGCAGAGTCAATGAGGTCACTAAAAAAGATGTGCACCCACTGCCACGAATTGATGACATTCTCGACGTGCTACAGGGGTCAAAATACTTCACCACACTTGATCTAACATCAGGCTACTGGCAAGTGGGCATCAAGGAGGAAGATAAGCAAAAGACCGCATTTGCCTGTGGATCCGGCCTGTACGAATTCAATGTTGTCCCTTTCGGCCTGTGCAACGCCCCTGCCACATTCCAGAGAATGATTAACAAAGTCCTCAGTGGTCTTCTCTGGAGAGTTTGTTTGGCCTACTTGGACGACATCGTTATTTTCTCGAAGACTATGGCAACTCATTTGCAAGATTTGGAAAGTGTGTTTTCGGCTTTGGACGTGGCAAACTTACGACTGAAGTCCGAGAAATGCAGCTTCGCTCGCCAGGAGATCAAATATCTTGGACACATTCTCACAGGTGAAAGCATCCGGCCGGACCCAGACAAAGTAGCAGCGATCGAGAAATTCCCAAAACCACGAAACAAGAAAGGTGTACAGAGCTTTCTCGGAATCTGTAACTACTATCGGCGATTTATCAAAGATTTCTCTCGCATTTCTCGACCTCTGACCAACTTAACCAAAAAGGATGTTCCTTTCGTCTGGGATGCGGCATGCGAAGTGGCCATGCAAACCCTCAAAGAGAAGCTGATCACAGCCCCAATTCTGCGTCAATTTGAGCCGGGAAAGCCGATAGAGGTGCACACTGATGCCTGTGATTACGGCATTGGCGCCGTGCTTGTACAGAAAATTGGAACTCAAGAGAGAGTCGTCGCCTATGCCAGCCGCCACCTTAACAAGGCTGAGATGAACTACAGTACCACTGAGAAAGAATGCCTCGCCGTTGTGTACGCCTGCGGACAGTTTCGGCCATACGTCTTTGGTGCTAAGTTCACGGTCGTGACTGACCAAGCCAGCCTGGCTTGGCTAATGAAAGTAAGGAATCCGAACGGTCGACTTATGCGATGGTCTCTGTTGCTTCAGGAATTTGACATAACGTTGCGACACCGCCCTGGCCTCAAGAATGGAAATGCCGACACGCTTTCCCGCCTTCCTCATGATCCCGCGCCTGTAAGCGAAGAAAACCCCTTACCGTTGCTGGTTCTGGATCAGGTGGATGTTGGAAAAAAGCAGAGGGCAGACCCATGGATGAAAGAAATTATACAGCACCTCGAGCACCCGGATGCGCCCGTTGTCAGGAAAACTAAAAGAACGGCACGGAGCTTTCGGTTGATCGACGGTGTACTGTATCGAAGGGCGAAAGGGTTTCAGGAGGATCGTGCTGCGCTCGTTGTCCCCAAGTGCTTGAGGTCTGAGATTTTAAGGTACTGCCATGACGCCACCACGGCAGGCCACTTAGGTGTCAAGCGCACATGGGAGAAAGTTCGTTGCCGATATTTCTGGCCGAAGATGTTCTCGTACGTAAGCAAGTACGTTCTCTCCTGCCCTGACTGCCAGACACGAAAGCAACCACCGGGGAGGCCGGTCGGTTTCCTCCAACCGATCCCACCTGCAGGTCGACCTTTTCAGCAGGTGGGCATGGACTTCATTGGGCCTTTCACTAAATCCAAAGCAGGGAACCGCTACATCGTCGTGATTACCGACTACCATACGAAATGGGTCGAGGCTGTCGCGTGTCCAGCGGCCACTGCCGCAGAAGCAGCCAGAGCTTTCGTCGAACAAATCGTCCTACGTCATGGTGCCCCGGAGAAAGTAATAAGCGATCGTGGGCAGCACTTTGTCGCCAACTTGACCGAAGAAGTATTCCGGCTCGTGGGTAGCGAGCATGCCACCACAACAGCATACCACCCACAGGCCAACGGCTTGTGCGAGCGTTTTAACCGCACGTTGGCTGACATGCTCAGCATGTACGTTTCCTCACACCACCGCGACTGGGATGAATTCCTACCGTACGTTCTTTTTGCATATAATTCTTCCACCCACGAGACGACTGGATTCACTCCCTTCTTTCTTCTTCACGGACATGAACCGACACTACCGGTGGATGTAGGGTTGGGCGCGCAACGCGGATTCGACTACACCCTGGATGCAATGAAAGTGGCCCGCAGGCTGCGGCAGGCTCGAAAAATAGTAAATGAACGGGAGAAGCGTCAGCAGGAGAAGAACAAGCGCAGCTATGATGCTAGGCGACGAAGTGCTGTTTATCATCAGGGCGACTTGGTGTACTTGTGGACTCCCTCCCGGGCGAAAGGGAAGACGACGAAGCTTCTTCACAAATATCACGGACCTTTCCGTCTTGTGCGCCAGGTAGCCGAGAACAACTGGGAGGTGGTAGACCAAACTGGGAAAAAACGTGACGTTGTGAATGTGGCGCGTTTAAAGCCCTGCCACGTTCGATTGGGCTCCGATGCCGACGACGCGGACGATGAGTCTGATGATAATCATGAGGTGCGCGATCTCGGTGGTGATGTGCGCGAGGGAAGTGCCAGGAGAGATGACCACGGATTGCATCAAAGTGTTGTGCGCGAGTGCGGCTCCAATGGTGATGTGCGCGAGTGCGGTTCGCGAGTGGGTCAGGAACCCCGTTTGCAACATTGTGTGCGCGGGACACAGACCAGTGTTCCAGTACAGCAGTGCGAAAGCTACGACACGGACACTGAACTTTACTCGGACTGGAAGACATTTTCAAGTAATAACAACGCACAACAGAATGTCAGTGCTTACGAAACGGACACTGAATTGTATTGCAGTACCAATGAGTGAACCCATATATTTCTGTGTCCAATGATTTTGTTTTGTTTTTCATCTGTTGTTTTATGTAATTTTTTTAAAACATCTCACACACTTGTTGAATGCAAAACCTTTTGTATAATTAGTCTATTTATTGTCTTTATTTATATAGTATTTATTATTGTATATTAGTCTATTTATTGTCGTGTTTTGCAGATAAAACGAGTGGGGCACTCTTTTTCGTAGGGGGGAGGTGTCGCGAGAGCAAGGTTTCCAGCTTCCGTATCTTCTCAGGAAATTTGTGCAATACCAACTCCTCTGCTTCTTTTTTAAGTCTTTCTTTGTACTCTTCTACCTTTGGGTTTGTTTCTCTGGCCATTACAGAGCTTCGGCTTTTGACTTTAATGGAATGTGGGGTAAATCGTGTTTTCCAGCCTGGGACAGGAGCCTACACGCTGCATTTACGGCTTAAAAACGGAGCAGTCAAGGTCACCCCCGTTCGGGATTCGAAGGGGAAAGCTTACCCGGAAAAGCGTCTAGCAAGAGGCCGGTCCGGCGCCACCGTCTGAGTCTAAGCCATTGTGAACAGGCACGCGTGTCATTGAGAATGACATGGGGACGCGACCACTTAGCCTGACCGAGACATAGTGGCGGCCGGCAAACGACCATATTCCCCCGCGCTCTTGTTAGGATGTCGGGGCGCCTCGCTGTCGCATGTACACCTGGTAAGCAATAATGCACCCATCGCTCTTAAAGAAGCTTCTAGAAAGCAACAATTAACGAAAGAACTTACGGGGCCCGAGCGTGGGAACGGCCGCCGACGGTAGTCGGCCGAAGGAGGCAGCACGGCTTGGTATGGGAGAGAGTGTCACGTGCGGAGGACCTTTCCCTTTGCGTGTTTTCATTTTGGTAAGGAGGTTTTTACAAATGTAGTGCCTTTTATGAAAGTGTTTCTGTGATTGGTTGAGATGCTGCGAGTCCGAACATGTGATTGGTTTTTGTGAAGACTCTTTGTTCGACCAAGGGTTAAAAAGAGGATGTTTGAACTTGAAAAGTGAGCGGAGCGGAGTCGGGAGTAAGCGGCGGATCTCACCACCGGAGACCAGGCCATGCCGGCCGAGGGGTATGCCACCATTTTCCATGTTTTGTCTTTGTGACCCAGTGCATTTTGTAAATATAAGTTGTGTTAGCTAAATAAACCCCCAATGAGTGCTCCCCGAAATCATCGTCTTGACGTCTCATCGATTGCCTCAGCGGAGTTTCACCCACGCTTATTCGTCTCCCTGGTCGTTCGATGCGCCTAACTTGAACAACCCCGACGTTTCGCTACAATCTCAACTTTGACTCTTGAGTCTCGAGCTTGCCTTGTCGGTGAATACTGATCAGTCGTAGTCGTTGGTCTTATTAAAGTAAAGGTGTTTTTCTTTTCGCCGCCATGTTCTCTGTGGAAAAGCGATTGTGGAAACATGACATAAGAAGTCCTGCCCATAAAACGGAAGATTGTCATATCGAAAAACGACTGATCACCGACGATCCCAAGCAGGAGTGACACCTGTTTTTTACGAAGGGGGGGAGGGTATGACAATTGAGTTACTTCAGGGGGGGAGCAAAGGGGGGAAATGTAGGTGTTGTGGTCCGATTATGTTCGCTTTTAGAGGGGGGGGGGGCAAAGAGCGACAAGCGAAGGTTTAGGCGTGTCTGGAAAGGCCACACCTCTGCGTGCGCTTGGCGGCACCGGGTTTAGTAACCTGGAGCCACTGAGTAAATAAGCAGTACTTCACCCGCATTCGAGACCACAACTGAACGGAGTGACGCTTGCTTTTAAGGTTTGCATCACACTGTAGGTGCCATAAATAGGCTATCCAACAAACTTCCTTCATCAATATTATACAGCTTTCAAACTGTAGAACATCGGTTGATTTCAAAAAGTTTGAAATGAAGCGTTGCCTAAATTGTACCTAACCTAACTGAAATTCAAAAAAAAATTGTTACTGTCCTGCGACCACATCATCCTTCGCGAAAACCGGCGAAACAGAAATTGACATTTTCGAAAATCCACGGTGCATTGACAGATGCCGCATCAGTAGTGACTGTGATACAAAACAGCACAAAAATAGATTTTTACATGCAGCACGGTGTGTGCACAGCGGCGACACTGAAATTCGCTCTACTTTTCGGAGAATACCGGCAACGCATCCGCACAAGGTAACCGTGCAAACACCTCAGTATGAGCGCATTACTAAGTGTTACAAGCTGCCACTCCAGTGTCGGCAGGAGGAATAAAATCAGTTTAGTTCGTTTCGTACACAAGCGGAAGCAGTGAAAAGATCAGAGGCGTGCTGAGTGGGACAAAGAAACGGCACATTCAATATGCAGTATGTGGCTCAAGAAATGTAACACTTAAAATAACAAGCATACATATAAAAAGAATATTTGAGTTCACAAGCAACAAGGATTAGGATAGGCACTAAATTACATACAATGAAAGAAACATTCGAATAAATAAAGAATAGCTAAAGACATATGTGAATGTTCACGAAGTATTAATAGGTGGTGGCATACGTGCGATGACCGGCATCGTTGAATCCGCGACGATCGGAAGCGAGAAGTCCTCAAGAGTTCTGGCACGACTGCGATGCCGGCGGCGTTCCAACGCTGACGTTCCGGGAACAAGGGTATGATGGAAAATCCTGGCAGGTTGAACTAACCTGATGTTACAATGTGTTCGTGGCAGACGTTCATTTGATTGATTGATATGTGGAGTTTAACGTCCCAAAACCACCATATGATTATGAGAGGCAACGTAGTGGAGGGCTCCGGAAATTTCGACCACCTGGGGTTCTTTAACGTGCACACAAATCCGAGCACATGGGCCCACAGCATTTCCGCCTACATCGGCAATGCAGCCACCGCAGCCGGGATTCGATCCCGACACCTGCAGGTCAGCAGCTGAATACCTTAGCCACTAGATCACAGTGGCGGGGCAGACGTTCATTTCGCGTATAATCGAAAGGTCAAGTTCAGGTGGCCAGCCGATGCATAGCCACACTAAAATCTTCTACAAGAGATACTCGATGATCTTCTTCTACTTCATGTTGCACCAGCAACCAGACTGCTTAGCAAGACAATATCCTGCGCTTTATTCCCCTTCTGCCCTTCTTACCCTCCTTGGGAGAAAAAGGACCACGTGACATTGGTCAAACCTCCACCCTAAAATATATTCCGACCACGCTGCATTCCACTCCCACCATAATTTTAGAGACGTCATGCGGGCGCGCGAGGCCTATTACACTGTTTTTGCTCAGAGCAAAAGGAGAAGGAAAAAAACATTTATTTGGCACCGCGTACATGGAACTGATGTTCGGCATGCAAGAGTCCACTGTTGGTCCGGCAGCTTGAAGACATTGGTCCCTTGCAGCTACTTCTGCCCGCTCCGTGACCCAATCTTGTGTTGCTTGGCACTGCTAAGGAATGTGTGAATGAATTTACTCTAGTTAAGGACAGCGGCAGAGAATACGGTAAATATTTGCGCCCTCTCTTTGGTAGAGTTTACAAGACCTGGAGTAAATTAAGGGGTTAATGCGTGAGCGTGGTGACGAGAAGGCCAGAGAGAAACCAGCCGGCGTGCCATCCATGGTGAAACTTAAGTACGGCAAAGTGTCATTTGGGGAACATAATTAAAGAAGACTGAAAAAAGATGGGAGATATTTCCCAGAAATGAGTAGAGACTGAGTTGGAGGTCGGTGCGCCCCTGTCCTGGAAAAAAAAAATGGCAGCATATCCACGGAGTGAATGATGGAGAGTGGGGCGAAGAATCCGTCCGTCCATTCGTTCTTGCTCCCATCCGTCCATGCGTGCATCTGTGTGGCCGTCCGTGCATCCTTCTGCCCGTCCGTGCGTGCGTCTGTTCGTGCGTCCGCGCGTCCATCTGTGCGTCCGGCCCGACATTCCTCCATGCATCCACTCCTGCGTCCGTCCATGCGTCCATCCGTCCGTGCAGCCATCTGTGCGTCCGTCCTTGCATCTGCCTGTGTGTCTGTTTGTCCACCTATTCAACAATCCAAGTACCACTATCTCACATCTTTTCATCATATATTCCTCATATAGAAGCACCGCAACCCAGCGGACATTCCAAGGACTGAACTAGAGGAGGCACACGCACACTTTCTTACGGCTTGCGCATCGTGTCTACTTCCCACCTTTAACCACCTCGAGTTCATGGTATATACTAGTTCACTGTATTTATGGCACTGCGGCCCAACGCTTGCTAAACCTTTTTAAAACCAAGGAGCTTACGCCCAGCGAGTGTAATGTAGAAGCCCTTTCTTGTCAGATAGTGCTCAATGTACATGCCAATGGCTGCTAAGGGGGAATGAGAGACAGGAGAACTCGGCTTTTAGTTAACGCACACGCTGCGAATTTTTTATTGTTCAACAACGCACAGAAGAAATCTCCCACCGGCCCCTTCTTGGAGGTCAAAATGTAAAACTGGTTACACACTACTACTAGGACTACGAGGGACGAATGGGTGCCGCTTTAAGGAGCTTCGGCCGTGTTCCCTCGTGGTCGTCGTTAGCGTCTCAGGGCTTCCCTGGGCTGGCGGACGCCCGTAATGGCAAGCCAGCCCCTGAAGAAGGCGCTAGCCTTCGACGTAGTCGTCCCCGAGGGGACATGCCCGAAGACGTCGTTGACGTGACGTCTTCAATAGTATGAATTGAAGAGGTCTACTGTGTACAGCACTTTGGAGGCCGGAATTACCAAGTCACCGTTAACAGTGAGGCCGCTCTGGCTCAAATCGCCTACGCGTCCCACCTCATCATCAGAGGAGAGCACGTTGCTGTCGTACCCTTGAGACCTGAAGTCACTCATGTCACCGTTCTGTTACTGCCGTGCCGCGCCCCAGCGAGGTCCTCGCGCAAGCATTATCTCCCTACGGGAAGGTGCTGCACATCAGCAGAGGACTCATGGGGCCGCGCCCAACCGTGACCACTGGGACGCGATTCGTCCGGATGGAAATGAAGACATCGTAGCCGGTGCCCAACTACCTCAAGGTCTCGGGCCATCGAGTGACCTGTGGCTATAAAGGGATCCAGCGAGTGTTCCGCCGATGTGGAGACAGTGGGCACTTCGGCATGAACTGCACAGCTCCCTTTTGTGGAAGGTGCGGCGTTCACGGCCACTACGGAAAGGGCTGCTCGCTGCCGTGTCGCTGTAGTGGTGACCCGCATGCCACCGTCGCTTGCACCATCAGACCGTCGTATTCCGAAGCGGCCTCCAAGAATTACCCGCCACTTCAACCAAGCAAGAATAAGGACGTCGTATCATTGACGCCAGGCCCGAATATTTGCAAGGACAAAGTTGGGTGCATCACAACGCCACACCAGACGCCACACCAAACGCCCGCAGCGTTTCCAGCCAGCCCCGACCAGGCAGCCCCTCAAGGTGTGATGATCCATCTAGCGGCCCGTGACCAGTGGTGATTCCCGCCGAACCAAAGGTCGAGCCCTCGCCAGAGGAGGCGTCTCTCGGTGAACGCGTCACAGATGATGACGGGATATCTGATCCTCACCCCATGGTTGTCCAGTCTTCTTTTAGTCCTTCTATTATTGAAGAAACTTTGTCCCAAGGTGACGAGGTTTCCATTAACGATGACTCAAGCAGCACTAGGAGTGACACAGCCCTGCAGATAGACACAGACAGCACTCCAAGCGAGATCAGCCGGG
The DNA here is from genome assembly GCF_043290135.1 of Rhipicephalus microplus. Lineage (NCBI taxonomy): Eukaryota > Metazoa > Arthropoda > Arachnida > Ixodida > Ixodidae > Rhipicephalus > Rhipicephalus microplus. Next base: position 97,193,813 of record NC_134703.1, on the reverse strand, counting down.
GTGGTTTAGACGAATTTCTGCCATCTTCGCTCAAGAGCCTGAGCACCAAGCGGCACCAAATATCCAGCAGCGACTCGGAGGCCCCCTGCCGACTTTGATGCGGCCCCAGAGCCACGCGCTTTCGGTGGGTCACCTGGTCGTAAGAAGTGATTGAGCTGCTTGCGGGGCACTCGCTCCCGCGTCTGTCAGAACTGTGAGTTTAGTATCCAACTTTGTTTTTATTGTTTACGATGGCTACCGCATTGAATATTATTTCTTTCAACGTAAAAAGTTTTCGCAGTCCGGTAAAGCAGGCCGAGGTGATTAGTGTAGCCCGTGCTGCAAATTGTGATGTTTTGTGCCTGCAGGAAACTAATTTCTGTTCACTATCCGACGTTAGGGCTTTTAAACAAAAGTTTAACTTAGATAGTGATTTTTCTTTCGCTACAACTCGTTTTACGGGTGTAGGCATCATTATATTTATTCGGACTTTATTGAGAGGTCACCACGTTGTTTATGACGGCGTCGGCGGATGTATGACTCTAGATTGTACATAATTTTCTTTTCGAATGAGGATACTATGTGTGTATGCGCCTGCACAAACTGGACAGCCTAATGATTCTTTTTGAAATTTGGATGTTTTTTTCCTAGACGGTGTTCATGTAACTCTAATTGGAGACTTTAACTGTGTGCTAAATACCCGATGCGATGTACAAGGTCCTGGCTGGGGTCGGTCTGCTTGGAATTCACGTGAACTGCGACGCCTTGTCCAACATTTTTTATTGCTGGATGCGCCTAATGTCATGCACGGGAATACTTTTGTTTGTACATGTCGCCACGGACCATCCTCCAGCAGACTCCACCGGGCTTGTACTCCACATGCTTTAAAAACGTTTATCTCCGACTTACGTGTTCCGCCAATCCCATCTTCACCTGTGTACATCTCTGACCATCTTCCAATTCTCTTAGAACTAAAAATTCTATTTTCTTTTTCGGAGAAACCATGGCGTCTTGATGTTTGCGTCCTCCAGGACGCATGCTGTCGGTCCAATTTGTCCCGTGCATTATGCGTGTCACTCGCTGCGTCTGATTCATTTGATTGGGATGCGCTTAAAACGCAGTGGCGCTTGCACTGCTCAGTTGAAGGGCGTTCACTTCGTCGTCGTGTTTCTGAGGAGGTGGCCGATACTACAACCAAGTTTCGCATCACCTTGCGCGCTGGAACGCCGTCTCCACTGATGCGAGCTTGGCAACATGAATTACGTGAACGCTTTCAGCGTTTGATTGCCGCCTCGTCTCTAGCGGCGGCTGCATGGCGTTGTAGGCACAACTCTTATGCACACCCTAAGGTGCTACGCTATGCAATGCAATCGTGTTTTGGGCAGTCACAATCACCTGTTTTTACGACCACGCAGACACCACTTACACACCCGCTTCCTACGCGTGATTGATCTCTCTTTCTGGCGCATTTTGAAGCGATGTCATGTTCGGCCATGCGGACAAACTGTGATATAATACCGCTTATGCTTAGAGGTTTGTGTCACGTTCTTCAACAAGCTGCTGATTCTCTGCACGTCCCCTTATCAGTCGAAGAGGTAAAGGCAGCACTATGATCTACGAAACGGGGGAGAGCCCCTAAGCCAGACGGTTTTCCAGTTGAATTTTGCTTGTAATTTTGGGATGAGCTTGGTACTGCCTTAACTGCGGTTATCCAGCGATGTTTCGAGGATGATGTCTTTCTATCAAGTTTTGGAAATAGACGCATTGTGCTTATTCTAAAAGGGGATGCTTCCTTTGTTAATCCTGAAGATTGGGGGCCTATCACGCTTCTTAACGTTGACTATAAGATAATCACGATGGTGATCGTTCAACGTTTAAAGGCTCTGTTGAACACCCTGGTGATTCATGACCAGGCTTCATATAAGCCTGGACGAGAAATACACAGCTTGTCCTTTACCACCCTGGATATCATAGCCTATACTCTGTCGCGATCTGCGCGTGGTCTTGTTGTGTCTTTAGACTAAGAAAAAGCATTGTAAACGACTACAGCACACGTATATATTTAAAATGCTCACACCCCTTGGTTTTCCTGGTACTTTTGTTGAATTAATTAGACATACCTACTCTGGTATAAAAAGCACACTAGTTCTAGATGGTTGGGAGAGTGCTGCTTTTTCTATTACACGTGGGGTCCGTCAGGGATGCCCCTTGTCTCCTTTTCTATTTGTCCTCAGCCTTGAGCCACTTTTGTGTGCTCTAGAAGCGGATTCGCATGTCCAGGCTCTTGCGCTTCCTGGCAGCAGTGCCGTGAAAGCCACAACTTTTGCTGACGACATAAATAACCCTGTACCTTTCAGATGAAGATAGTCTTTCACACAGCCTCCGTTTATTCGTCCAGTATGGTGACATTTCAAGTGCCGCGCAAAACCTCTCTAAATCCCGGTATTTGTTCATCGGCTATTCTAACAGCCGACTTAGCTCCACATCTCTTCTTCAGGCGGCTGCGTCTTTTCGTATTTTAGGAATTCTATACAACCACTACGGCACTTGTAACTCCGTTTGGTCAAACACCCTCGATGAAGTAAAAAAAAATTGAGAACGCCCGGCATTTCGACTTCCCGCTTCTTGAGCGGAGGTACCTTGCGCAGACTGTGTTCTGCGGTCGCATTTGGTACCTTTCTCAAGTGGAACAGCCGCCTTTACGCATCGTGAGGTCATTGCAGTCTGCCTTGGGTTCCTTCTTTTGGTCCGGTGGCACTGAGTTGGTTTCTCGCACGGCGTTAGGACAGCAGCGTTCCCAGGGAGGTTTTGCTTTCCCTTTGGTATCAATACGCTGCCGGCTATTGGCACTGCGCTTCCTGTTGCGCCTCGTACAGGGAGAGGAATCCCCCACCCGAACTCTGGCATAATATTTTCTAGGCACTCACCTTCGATATTTAATGCCTAATGTGCACCTTACTAGGGGCCCACAATCAGTAGTACTTCCTGCGTTTATGCAACAGCTGTCTAGTTTTTTCGTCATATCCAGTCGACTTGCCCTGAGGTAGATGTGTGTAGACAATCCTATCGTTGACACAACAGCCGCTTTATTGCTCCCGTTAGTTCCTCCGGCACACCACACGCGCTCTGATCGTGTGTTTTGGAGCACGCTGACGGCATCATTTCTACCTGGCCACCTCCGGGACTTCATGTGGCGGTTGGGGTGGGGCGTTCTTCCTACCCTTGACCGCCTCGAAACATGGAGAATGGTCCAGTCATCAACATGTCCGAACTGCTACGGGAAACAAATCAGTATGTTTTAAGACAATGCGTCGCGACTCGTGTTTTCTGGAGGGCATGCAGAATTTCGTGGCCTTGGAGTAAACCGCTTTGTTTCTTCTGGACGCTGTTCTCGAGGCCGTTTTGCCTGCCTTCTCATTAATGGTGGTGCCTACTGTCTTTGGCGTAACTGTTGTGAGACTGTTGCAACAGGTCGTCGCCGCCGTGTTTTCTTCCCGATGTTGGAGTGACTGTACAAAGAAATACTAGCTGTTTTGTCGGAGGAACTCTTCTTTTTAGGTGAGGAGAAATTCCTTCGACACTGGTCCTGCCGTTTTGTGTTCGTCTGTGAGAGACGTGTAAGGCTTGTTTTCAGGCCTGCCTGGTATTGGTAGGTTAATCTTTATTTAGTACTCACACAAATACCTTGTAAATACTATGTAAATATCAGACATATAGATCTTTACATTTCATTTGTGTGTTCTTCGTTTACCATGTATTTTGCATATGTAGACATATCTTTCTAATAATTCTTGTGTATTTCTGTATGTTGTGTTCCGTTTACATATGTAAACATATCTTTTTATAACAACTTTTTGTGTGTCTGTGGATGTTGCGTTCTGTCGCGATGTTCTGTTGGATTGTAATTGATGTTAAATGTCTGTGAGATAAATTTCTCTAAACAAAAAGCTGTGTCTGCCCGGTGGCACTTTCAATCAAACGAGACCTCACCCTCCACCTACACTTTTGGAAGCTGCCGTGGTTGCCATTTCACTGCTAAGGTATAAAGCAGGAGGCAAGCGCTCTGTCGGAATGGTGTAGTTGTCTCCGTTTTTTGAACGCGAACATCGATGCGGATCTGCTATGACTCGTGCGTTGAAACCACAAAATCGCAATTTACATGCATCTGTGCGTCACGATGAACAGAGGAAGAATACTAGCTCACTTTACATCATGCTGCTGTTTTGGAACGAACTAATGCTGTAAAGGTTGTCGTTGTCTATGTAAACACGTCAAAACTTTCTTTTCTTTTTTTCTGATTTCACTCAGGTTGTGGCTGTTGCTGGGAGAAACTTGGACAATGCCAAGAAGTTTGCTGAGCTGCACCGCATAAGCAAAGTGTATCCCAATTACGAAGATATTGCAAAGGACCCGGATGTCGGTGAGAAACGGGAGAGGCTTGTTTGGCCACATCAACCGTAAAAGTGTAGTTCTAGATTGAACAATTTGCGGCACATTTTCTGCGGAAAGCTGATTCAAGGTGTCGCGACACCGGAAATCATTTATTTTCCTTCACATATAGCTTAGTGCAGTTTTGAGGCGCAACGTTATGACACATTGTTACAAGCGCCAAGACACACCTTTGCTTGAATACTAATAAGACGATCGAGACCAGGGACTGCTTTGAACGAATACGGTTTATTTGAAGAAGCGAAATAGCGCAAGCTCGCTCCAGGCAGCAGTCTTCTTTCTTCTTCTTCCGGCGTTTGATGATTATATTTTATAAGCTCCCGCCCGCCCAAGTTGAAATGTGATAAGCTCTCGCGGGCTATTTGAAACAACCTTTCATAGGGTATATGTGGTTCACCGATCTTCTTAGAAGCTCTTTGTTGCCTGTGCGAAGGAGACAAGCTCTTGTTATTCCGTCTCGCCCAGGGTAGAGTTTTTCAATCCGGCACATTTTCCAAAATGTTCTTGGAGCCTTGTCCTCAACCAACATGATGTCACCCTGTGAAAGTGGTTTTGCTTGCCGCGTCTTGGCTTTGACCGTAGTTCCTATTTCCTTGATGTATTCTTGATGCAATCTTTTCCACCAAGCGCGCACGAGTTCGCATCTGCTTCGCCATGCGTCTTCAATGTCACCGTTGTACAGTCTAGTTTGTCCGTCTTAAAGCGGCTGCCGTCCACCTATGATATCTGCCGGCGTTAGTGGCATTGGCTCGTCAGGTTCTCCATATACTTAAGTCAATGGTCGGTTGTTCTGTGTTCCTTCAACTTCTGCTACAATAGTGCGCAGCTCCTCTACCGAAGCTGTGCTTTTCGATATTATTTCTCGCATCGACGTCTTCAAGCTTCTTATGAGGCGCTCGTAAAATCCTCCCCACCATGGCGCGCACGCGGCTATCGTATTCCACTGAATTTGTTGGCCACTGCAGTAATTCTTTAAGACCTCGTTTTTAATTGTTTCGAGCGTTCTATTGATTTCCTTTCCAGCTTTTATAAATGTTTTGGCGTTGTCTCTTAGATTACTGCTGGCATTCCCCGTCGAGCTGTAAATCGTCGGAATGCTTGTAGAAAACTTGACGATGACAAATCGTTGGTAACTTCCAAGTGTACTCCTCTCGTTACCGCGCAGGTCAATATCAGTACATATTGTTTCACAATCTGGTACTTGTCCTTTGCGTAAAGATGTCCTATGAAGTCAACTCCCATAACTTTGAATGGCTCTGCTTCAGTGACTCTGTCTGCCGGAAGTGGAGGTATGTCTTGACTCGCCGGTCTGGAGTTATGCCTCTTGCAGACGACACATTTATTTAGAACTCTTTTCACTGCTTGTCTACTCTGCAATATCCAGAACTTAGTTCGAAGTTGCGCTAGCGTCACTTGAACTCCTCCGTGTGATACCATTTTATGCACGTGACGTATTAGCAGTTCCGTGAAATGCTCATCCTTTGGAATTACTGTTACGTGCTTGTTGAATTCTTGGCTGCACTGCAATCGTCCCTTCTGTCTGATGATTCTATCGTCATCAATGTAGACTTCGTGTCTATTAATTTCAAATGATTGAGTGTTCGAATAGTCCTCACCCTTTGTTTGTCTCAGTGATATTCGGGTCTGTCTTATTCAGTATTTCTCGGCATTTGTTACCTCTTTTTCTGTCAACGGCCCTTTGTGATTTTCCTTTCTCGTGTTGTTTATGAATGTGAACACCCATGCTGTCACTCTTATAAGCCGTCCGTATGATGAATACCTTTCGATTTCAAAGATTGGCTCAATTTCGGCTCTTCCCATGCATTGGTGACATTGTGTTTTATGCTGGTCATCCACGTCTGTATTTGTGCCAATTATGCTTACTAAGTTCTTTTCCAGTGATGTTATCCATTCGGGACCGTTTCACCATAACTTCGACGTTATCAATGCCTTAGTACTTATTCCTCGTGTAAGTAGGTCAGCAGGGTTGTCGTCACTTTGAACGAATGACCAGCTTGCTCGAAGTGTTTTCTCTCTAATTTCTGCGATTCTGTTGGCAACAAACGAATCCCTTTTGCTTGTTCCCTTGATCCAGTGAAGTATAGTCATCGAGTCCGTCCAGCAGTGTATTTCCTGAATTCTTTCGTTGAAGTGACCTTTGATGTAGTCGCATAATATTGATGCTACCACCGCTGTCATCAGTTCAAGTCACGCCGATGTCAGCTCTTTAATTGGAGCTACGCGGCTTTTTGCTCTTACCAGCCTTGATTCTTTGCTTCCATTGTGATATACTGCTATCAAGTATGCTGCCGCTTCGTATGCTAATGGGCTCGCTTCGGCAAATATATGCAGCTTGTATGCTTGTACTGGTTGATTCTTGCTTGCGTAGCATCGTGGAATTTCTAGAACTCGAAAGTCCTCCGCTTCAGACATAAGGTTCTTCCATTTGTCGCAGTCAACTTTAGGGAGCTTGTCGTCCCACGTGACGTTCGTTTTCCACAGTCTCTGCAGTCCTATTTTCGCGCGTACTGTGAATGGCGACAACAAACCGAGTGGGTCAAATATCTTCGTTGTGGTTTGTAACACAGCCCTCTTTGTCAAGTACGTTGTATCTGTTAATAAATTCCACTTTTCCATAGGGAAGCAAATCATGTCCTTTGAGTGTTTCCATATCAAGCCCAGAAGCATTGTAAATACTCTAGATCGAATATCTATGTGAAAATCGTCCCTTTCGTTTCCATCAATTATTTTGTTTAATCGCTCTTCATTGGATGTACATTTTCTCAAATTCATGGCTGCCTCTTTGAACACTTGCTGCCTCTTTGTACAACTTAACTGCTTCATTAAGCGTTGCTGCTCCCAAAATGACATCATCCACGTAGATCGCTTTCTGCAGTGTCCTTGTCGTATCAGGAAACCGGTCTTCCACTTGTTTCAAATGGTGTCTAATTGTAGCTGAATGTATAAACGTGCTCGGTGTTGTTCCGAACGTTGCTCTTGTCATTCGCCATGTTTGCACTTCATTCATTAACCTTCGTTCAGCATCATGCTTCCACCATAGAAATCTCATTGCATCTCTATCCTCTTCGTGTATAGAGATTTGTAGAAATGCCTTTTCAACATCTCCAACTAATGCCACCTTTTCTTTTCGGAAATTAATTAGCAGCGATAGCATGTCCTCATTCAAATTAGGTCCTGCCTCTAGGTTCTTGTTTAAAGACATGCCTTCTCGAGAATGTGATGAGGTGTCAAACACTACTCGAACCTTTGTTGTGGCTCGGCCCTCTCTAATGATCGCATGATGTGGCATGTAGTAGCAAAGTGCATTTGGCTGTTCTGATGACTCTTGGACCTCCTCTGCGACTCCTAATGCCATACACTCTGATATAGCTTTGTCGTAGCAATACAGCATGTCTTCATTTTTCTGCAGCCTTTTAGTCAGTTGCTGTAGTCTTTTTATCGCATTTTCCTTGTTGCTTTCCAAGTTTACTTCTTGTTTCCATGGCAAGCTGACTTGATAGCGACTGTTTTGTTGTACAATTTTGCACTCGAATTCTTCGACCACTCCATTTCCGGTGTTATCCAACTATTTCTTGTGATCCCCATTGACTCCAGGCTCCAGAACTTCTGTAGCTTTTGCTGGAGTTCTGTCTCCGCAGCTTCGACCTTCAGAACCATGACTGCTTGATTATGTGTTAGTTTTGTCTTGCTTTGCTCTCACGGCCCTTGCAGTACCCATCCCAGTATAGTTTATACAGCCATCAGTCTGTCCTCGATTCTTTGAGTTCTACCAGTAAAGAATTCTCAATAATAGTCTGAGCTGATCAGTAGTTCTACAGAATCTGTTGCAGTCGTCTTGGTCCTGTGATCAGCCACTTGCATATTTAGCTGTTTCATTTTCTCGCTGAGTTTCTTAGTTGGAGTGGGTATACAACTGTGCGAGTTGACGTCGACTTGTAACGCTTCAATCACTGTTGTCGTGCTTGTTTCTCGTGATCCTACGGTCACTTGCACCACGTTCATTAGCTTGACCTTTTCGTCTCCTCCAAATTAACCAATCGCCAGCCTTTCCTGTCGCAACACTTTCGCCCCTAATTCTTTCGCTAATTCCGCTTCAATAAATGAACGTTAATTCTGCTGTTTAATAACAAACGGCAATGTCGGCCACATGTTTCTCCTTCTACGCATGCTACAGCCGTCTGCAAAAGCACAAACTTATGCTTGAACTTTTCGGTTGCGTGTAGCGTAGACGTCGTCGCTTCGGCTTGCGCTGTCGAGATCAGTTCTGCCTTTGTTTTTTGCATCACCTTTCTACACACTCACGTGGCATGTCGTCCCTTGCATTGCTTGCATTTTACTTGTGCCTTGGAAATGCGTGCGGTGTGGTTTGGTCGCGTGCATCTGAAGCATGCTCTATTTTCGGTAAGCAAAGCTTTTTTTTCATCCATTGGAATGCTCCTACGACAGTTTTCGGTTGCGTGGGTTTTCTGCTTGCAGAATAAGCATATTCTGTCCACTGGGCTATGGAAGCTAGAAGTTGTGCGCATCTGTCCGCGATTCTCTCTTGGTTTTGCAGTTTTCCTCTCTTGTTCACGTTGTGTTTCTTCACGAAAAGCCGCTTGCTCTCTTAAGAATAACATAAGCCTGTCCAGCTTTTCCTCGCACGCTTTTCCCGTTGCGTTGTTTCGCTCGCCGTTTTCTGAAGCTGAGCTGTTTCTCATAGCCTCTTTTGACTTGAACTGCACTGATAATTCTGGTGGAATTGCTCTTTTCAATACTGGTAACAACATCGGCGCATAGCTCTCGGCTTCCACTTTTAGTGACTTGAGTGACAATATGTTAACTTGCACTCTCTGTACTAGCCTATTTAAGTTATTGGTATCTTGAACAGACCTCACTTTCTCCAAACTCAATAGCTCATTCATGTGCATTTCAATGGAATGTTCTCGATTGCCGAACGTGTTTTGCAGTATTTTGATTGCGTCATCATAATTTTCCTCTGCCGAGTACTGAAGTCCTTCAATAGCAGCCGCCGCTTTTCCGGTTGGTGATGCTAACAAGTAACTGAACTGCTGTCCCTTGCTCATGTTCGGTCTCAGGTGAACTGCCGACTCGTACTGAGAACAAAAGCGGTTCCACTCCAAAGCTTTTCCCCTAAACTTTATCATTTTAAGCTTTGGTAGCTTAACTAGTTTCGTTGCTTCTTGTCCTGTACTTGAGGGCGTCACCTGCCTTGTCCTATCGCTTGAATCCGATTATTCAGGCTGTCGAAGTCTGATTTCTATTGCTGATAAGATCGTCGTCAATTTCATGTCGTACTCTATGACGCTTTCGAATTCAGATTCGGCATTGTCTTCTGTTAGAAACTTTTCCATTTGCTCGTTCACGCTCTTGAGACTGTCGCTTATTGCTTTAATCTGCGCCTGCGTTGTAAGCAGCTGCTCCTGGTTAGCTCCATCATTAATTTGCTGCTCGGGTGCGTTAATCAGTCGCGTGATCTGGGAGCGAAGCGCTTTCCTTTTCTTCGTTATCACTTCTTTGCTCATATTGAGGCGGTCAGCAATGACTCCTTACTTGTCAATCGTTCGTTCTGATGCTCGTATTGTCCACCGTGGTCTCGTCGCTCGATCCAGGTCGATCCTCTGCTCCTCCGTCGTTTTCTTCTCTGCTGCTTCGTGGCAGGTTGACCTTTCTTGCCGGTGAGGAGGTAGTATCCTGGTTCACGGCACCATTATTAAGACGATCGAGACCAGGGACTGCTTCGAACGAATACGGTTTATTAGAAGAAGCGCAGTAAGCGAGCTCGCTCCAGGCAGCAGTCTTCTTTCTTATTCTTCCGGCGTTTGATGATGATATTTTATAAATACAGACACCTCGATGCCGTAGTGTGTTGGCAAGGACGCTTATTTGGTCGCTGTGTGTGTTTTTCTCTGGAACCCTTGTGACTTATGTAAAGAGGCATGTTTGAACAGCGAAGTAACAACAGGCGTCACACAATGCGAATTACGTAACGAGTGGGTCGTTGAGTGCTCCAACCTATTAAAAAAAATTGCCCGCAGCTTCCCTCGGGGGAACACTGAGGAGGATGCGGAGCATATAATTGGTTAACGGGGTGTTAAAGTGCGACTTACTTGGGTCGATGGCTAAATTGGTTAACGTGGTTGTGAAATGGGGTGTTAAATTGCGACCTACTTGGGTCGATGGCTAAATTGGTTAACGTGGTTGTAGGAGGGGGTGTTAAATGAGTGAACACGTACACACGTATGCGAAAGGACGGCGCTGGTCGAAGGGACGTCGATCATTGTGTTTGTGGATTCGTTGGAATTCATTTCACCGCGACCTTGGACGTCGACGCGCCGTACAAACCAACCGACGAGCGGCAACTGAGCGAGCGAGCGCCGACCTTGAGTATATATACAGCGCGACGGCGCATGCACTGTCAGCTGTTGAATGTTCTCGAAGGAGAAGCGCGCGCGCGGCACAGATGGCGACGGCGCGACGGCGCATGCGCTGTCAGCTGTCGAATGTTCTCGAAGGAGAAGCGCGCGCGGCACAGATGGTGGGCGACGGCGTGACGGCGCATGCGCGCGCGTCAGCTGTCGAATGTTCGAGAAGCGGTGCGGACGGCGCGGACGGCGCGGACGGCGCACTACAAGGCGCGAGTATAAGATGCTTCCGCATCTAAAAAATGCCGGCATATCCACGGAGTGAATGATGGAGAGTGGGGCGAAGCATCCGTCCGTCCATTTGTTCTTGCTTGCGTGCATCCCTGCGCGCGTCTGTGTGACCGTCTATGGGTCCACCCGTCCGTGCGTGCTTCTGTTCTTGCGCCCGCACGTTCATCTGTGCGTCCGTTCCTGCTTTCGTCCATGCATCCGCTGCTGCGTCCGTCCACGCGTCCATCCGTCCGTGCAGCCATCCGTGCGTCCGTCCATGCATCTGTCTGTGTGTCCGTTCGTCAATCTAATCAACACTCCAAGTATCACCATCTCGAATCTTTTCATCATATATTCCGTATATTGAAGCACCGCCATACTGTGGACATTCCAAGGACTAAATGAGAGGTGGCACACACACACTTTCTTACGGTTTGCGCTTCTTGTCTACTTTCCACCTTTAACAACCTCGATTTCATGATATATACTAGTTCACTGTATTCATGAAACTGCGGCCCGACGCTTGCTTAACAATTCTAAAACCAAGGAGGTTACGCCCAGCGAGTATAGCGTAGCAACCCTTTTTTGTCAGATAGTGCCCAATGTACATGCCAATGGCTTCTAATGGGGAATGAGAGGCAGGAGAATTCGGCTTTTAGTTAAAACGCACGCTGCGAATTTCGTATTGTTCAACAACACACAGGAGAAATCTCCCACCGGCACCACCTTGCAGGTGAAAACGTAAGACTGGTTACACTCTACGACGACTACTACTACTACGAGGGACGAACGATGCCGCTTTAAGGAACTTCGCCCCTAAAATGCCACTCTTTCAGCATTCCCTGCCAAGCTGGAAGAGCCGCAAAAAACTACCAAACCTGCGCTTTCCACGCAGGCCTGGCAGTTTGCCTTTTTTTTTTGCCCACGCGGTTTAGAAGCGTTCGTAGTCCGTGATACGCCAGCCTTTTGCAGCGTAAAGTTTGATGAGTGGTCGCAGCCACTGTCTTCCACTTAGGGAGGAAAAAAGTTGCGTTCGAGCGGAGCAGTTGAGCTTGTTTTAACACCATGACATAATACTGGTGTCACACAGACAGAAATTGTGGTTGCGATTAGAGTCGACACGGATCGAGTTTGGCTCGCACGTTAGTCATATCGCGATTAAAAGTTATCATGCAGCAGAACTTCAGACCGTCATGATCAATTCTGCAATCTAATGTGCCTGCGCCAGTCTGTCGGCGCTGTCAAGTTAATGCGTCGCACAGGGTTGTCCCTACCCACGCGAGAAAAAAAAAATGCGACAATGACTTCAAAAAACGGGCTGTCCCACCGCGACGAAAAAAAAAAAGGGAACGACATAAGATGTGGCTCTGCCCCTGTACTTTTGTGCACATCTGAAAAGGGAGACACAGGTTACGTAGCGCCTACTTAGCGAGTCACTTCAAACTTGTCAGGCAACGTGCGTTTGAAGAATTGCACATTGACATAGGATTAGCTGTCTTATAATAAACAGATGTTTAATGTTAAGAGAGGTTGGCTATTAACCTGTTCCTTTTATCTACATGTATGCGAAAATAGAAATCCACGTTTTCGCACCGAAGATGATTTTGACGTAATTTTTGCACCTAAAAAATAAAAAAAACAATATTTGAAATTAGTGCAGAAATTTTTGTTAGTATGGCCACAATATTTAATAAAATTGGCCAAAATCAACGAAAAAACAACTTTAGACATTTCTACAAACTGGGAACTCATAGACAAAATTGTTGCCACAATAATGGTAGCTGAAACAGCGCTCTGCCTCGTCTCTTCTATCCCGTCCGGTCATTTGCGTTTTGAAGCACTATTTATCATGTTATACCAACACGCCCAATTCTACTGACTCTTAAGGAATAAGACAAGTCATCTACAGTTGAGAAAGTTGATTTATAACACGAATCTCTAAAACTGTACGCTAATGTTTCAGTAGCACTTTTTTTAGAAACTTTCGTAAACGTTGTGACAATATATCACGTGAGGTAAAACTCCATGCATATAATTCATATGTCTTAGATTTCCTTAGTTAGGAAAATTTATGGTGTTCTTGCTTAGTTGAAAACACAGTTATGCTTCTGCGGTTGCTAATGTTTATCTTCACTTTCTGAAATGATAGGTTGCTGAACTTCGGTTATCTCCTTTTACTTCGCATTTGATAGGCTGAGTATTTTACACAGACGAACGGAATAAATACCCCGGAAAGATATTGCGAATACCAGCTTAAACTCGGTTGAACAACTCTCTGAGATTGTGATTTGTCCGTCGTATATGCGTAAATCTGCCCACGAAAACTTGAGTTGATCGTGAGCTGAAACCTTCCTAAAGTTATGGTATGGTCACCAAGAGCTCGAGTGCACAAAACAAAAGCGACAAAAAATGAAACTTTCTGTGCAGAGGTGGCGTACATCGGATCCCTACACCCGGACCACTACCCGACAATGAAGGTCCTCCTGGAGAACGGCAAGCACATTCTCTGCGAGAAGCCCCTCACTATGAATCGCCGGGACACCGAAGACATCTGCCGGACGGCCAAAGAGAAGAAGTTGTTCCTCATGGAGGTTTGTTACTTCACACCCATGACATAGTCCTGTTGCACCTTTCACAGTGCCTTCGTGTTAAACAACAATGATCGTCAACCTGCGTACTTGTGTTTCATCTCCTCAAAACTCTATGCTCGCAACATTTTTTTAATCAAAAAAGCTTATTGCACGCTAATACGCAGTTCGTAACCTGCAGGAGGTACTGGGTTCACCGCGTGAAAGCAAGAAAGTGTACTCGAGTCATATGATCATTATTGCCGGGTGACGTAAAGCATGCTCTGAATGTTGTTATTATTTTTCGAGTATATTGCTGCAGGAGTTAACACAATGAACGCTAAGCACATATAGTAGGACAAGTGAGAGTACAAGACGAATGAAAGACATTAGCCATCAGCTGTTGTTTTTCTTCATAAGCCAAGCTCCTTAGGGTCGAGCTTAATCTGGTACGCGGCGTGACCACCTTTACTGCGCATGTGTGTCCCCTCCCATTTCTCTCCTCTCCTACGCTCCCCACTCTGTCGCTTAGCAACGTCCACGCAGGCAGCATGTGCTAGCCAACGCTCGACTCCCCTCCCTCTTCTCCAGACATATCTCCCCGCGGTATTTAGACCCCATTGCATGCGCACCCCCTCCCCTCCTACACTCCCTCTTTCCTCTCTGGCCTCGCAACGGCAACAAAGGCAGCGTTTGCTAGCGAGTTTCTTGACTGAAAAAAAAGGGCAGATCCCACGTACAGTGGAAATAAATGATATGCGAAGCACGAATGAGAAAGTTTGATATGTCATTTTAAAATCAACACAACGTTACGAGATGAAGGTCAATGATGCCGTACATGATTTCCGTGTCATGATTATCATGTTTGGATGTATCGTTTAACCTCGTCATCTATTCACGTCACGTGATACCAACTTTAGTATATGTGAAGCTAGCGAAACGACCACGAGCACGCTAAGAGCGTGGTATGTTGTCATGTTCTTACATGACACGCGTGTCAGGATTACCATGTTTGAACCAGTCGCCACTTTCGTCATCGATTGACATCATTTAACACCAAATTTGGTATATGTGGAGCTAGCATGTAGACATGTGGCATGTAGTCATGTTCTCATATGACACACATCTCACGATTATATGTTTGCACCAGTCAGATAGCTTCGTCATCCATTGACGTCACGTATTACCAACTTTAGCATGTGTGAAGCTAGCGAAGCGGCCGCGAACGTATCCTGAAGGTGCCATGTAGTCATGTTGTTACACAACACGTGTGTCGTGATTATCATGTTTGTATGTGTCATTTACCTTAGTCGTCCGTTCGCATCACGTAATACCAAGCTTGGTACATGTGAAGCTAGCAAAGCGACCACGAGCGCATCATGAGCTTTGCATGTAGTCATGTTGTTACATGACACGTATCTCATGATTATAATGTTAGGATCTGTCATTTGTGTGTGCCATGTAATCATGTCATACTACACCTGTTTTACAACATTCCTCGTGACGAAGCCACCGCAATAGCTGCAGAACCATGATATGTAAATCATGTCATTCTTGACACCCATGTCATGGTTTTCATGTTATGACTAAGTAAATATGTTCTTCATACAGTAATGTTAAGCCATATCGAATTTGGTATCGATACCATTATCGAAACGGCCAGGAGAGCTCAAAACCCTAAGCGGCTAGATAGATAGATAGACAGATAGATAGATAGATAGATAGATAGATAGATAGATAGATAGATAGATAGATAGATACGCTCAATGTCACCACAGTTCGCATAGAAATGCTTCACAATTAAAAAAAAAACGCCAGGCCTGCGCGGAAGGCGCAGCACATTCACAGCGGAAGCTAGAAGAGCGGCCTTTCAGAGCCTTTTATAACCACTTATTGGGTAACTGCTGTGAACACACTTGCTAGGTGGCCACTACTGCATTGATAATCATAATTTCTGGGTAGTAGGCCGGCAGTCGCTATGCTATTCTTCGTCAGTGTTGTGAGAAGCATGGTATCCGCCAAACACTTGTGGAAAATTTTCTTCGACTTTTTTATGCAGTGGCTGACGACGATGAAGAAATATGCTAGAAGTGGGTATGCGCCACAGTTAATTGGAGATTAAAAACAAGTTTTTAATCCATCGGAGCATTAGACAACCCTGTCGTTACGCAAATAGAATTGTGTGACGCCTGGCTGTTCCTTTGAAGTTCTAGAACACTTTTATTACTCATATTGCCGCGATTTATTTCCTGACATCAAGCCTTCCTAAGGCCAGTTTGAAAGCTACTTCCAAGCACTGATGTGGCTTAGTGGTAGAATACTGGGCTGGTACACAGTGAACCCAGGATCGAATCGCATTGTGTCATGGGTGTTTCTATTTACCGAGTTCCAAGCACTGGCGTGACCCATTGGTAGAAGACTATAGGCCGGCACGCTGGGGACGCGGGTGTCATCGGCGTTTCTTATTTACCGAGTATTTTTTGGTATATACTGATCGCGGACACCGGCGGCGGACAACTACAGCACCGCGCGTGACCCGTGTTCTGATCTCAGAACAGTTTTCGCTGTACAACCGACTGTTCGCGCTGCACAACCTGTCACTTGCCCTACCCGTGTACATAAGCAATGGATCATGACCTCCCAGGTAAACATGGTGGGAAAGTTTTGCTCTGCGTTGTCCACCAAGAAAAAATTACAGCATATTCACAAAATGAATGATGATGAGTTGGGTGAAGCGTCCGCCTATCCGTCCTTGCATTCGTCCGTCCGTATGTGCGCTTTTTCATGCTTCCAACCGTGCATCCATCCATGCGTCCGTCTGTCTGTTCATCCGTCCGTGTATTTTTCTGCCTGTCCATTTGCTTGTCTGTCTCTTCGTTCGTGCGCCAGTCCGCCCATAGGATGAACACTTCATGTATCGCCATCTCGCTTCTTTGTATATTCATCATATACAAGTACCGCCATCCTGTAGACAATTCAATGACTAAACGAAGGCATGTGCCACATTTATGCTGTCAGTGCTTTGTTAACATCGAGAGCGTTATACTGACGCCATGCTACGTTTTTCGTAACATGTGGATAAGTGGATATGTGCCCGAGGGCGGGTATGTGCCACTGGTATGTGGGTGGCTACCTTCTACTACTACTACTACATACATCAGAGGATGTATATACCTACGCATTAAGGAGCTTCGCCTTTAAATTCACAGGGTGTGGTTTAACTAAAAGCGGACAAGGGGTCTCTCAGCCCAATCGGCGTCATTGCCCATTAGCAGCGCTTGGCATGTTGCAGCAGAATACACCGGCCCATCACTGCGTGATTTGCGCCTCCCCATGTTTCTCATGGAGACGTAGCGATGGGGGCCAGCGTGCACACCATCGCCAGTGTAAGCATCAGCGTCCTTTGCTTCGCATCTGCACACGGTCCCTTTTAGCAGCAGCTGGTGAAATTGTTTTACTTGAAATAAATAAACAGACAGACAGACAGACAGACAGACAGACAGACAGACAGACAGACAGACAGACAGACAGACAGACAGACAGACAGACAGACAGATAGATAGATAGATAGATAGATAGATAGATAGATAGATAGATAGATAGATAGATAGATAGATATGCGGGCTTTAACGTTACAAAATCACCATACGAATATCATAGAAGCTGTAGAGGAGGACTCCGGACATTCCGACCACCTGGGGTATTTTAACGTGCACCCAAATCTGAGCACATGTGCCTACAACATTTTCGCCTTCATCAAAAATGCAGCCGCCGCAGCCGGGGTTTGGTCCCGCTACCTGCGGTCAGCAGCCGAGTACCTTAGCCACTAGACCACCGCGGTGGGTCTACTATAATTCGTGTGCTATCGCACATGCATATTACAAAGCGGCACCTTCTAGTCATGCGTTGGTAAAATTACCACGAGGCAATATAAATAATCAAGGTAACTGAAAAGGGAAGTCTCTTAGGACGACTATATCGAGCTGACAAGCGTCAAGCTGGAAAAGGATAGACTCTACGACCTAATAAATTGATCTATAGAACAATGGTTTTCTGCGCATTCTTCACCTAGTCTTGTGTGCTGTTCGCCATGGGAAACCTAAGTTAACTAAAAGGCTTCGAACTCTGGCACTGAAGCGCAGTTGCTTGAGAACTGAGGTAGGACTGAAGGTCAATAACATGTGGGTACATTGAAGACACCGCCTTTAACATTGATCTCTCAAATATAGAAAAAAAATGATTTGGCCTTAAAGCACGCCTAAGCTACAAGGCTTACGATAAAGTGGAGCAATGACTGCTTCAGAATTTACATACAATAATAAAAAGAGATTCCATATCGTCGAGACTAAATTTATCTAATGAGATGGGTGAAGTTTGTTTAGGACAAAATTTTCATAGAGGTTCGTATTGCGAATGTACACTCACGCCGAACAGGAGTTGCAACATTCCACCCTTTGTCAAAGCGCCACTGTGGTGGCGTAGAGAACAATGTGTTACAGAAGCGCTGTTTCAGCTCTTGGTAATTTATAAAACAAATGCCACGTTTGCCGATGTTAAAATATAAAATCGAGCGGCCTTGAACGATGGCCCCCAAGTTGTAGCTCATACCGAATGCCACTTTAAATCAAAATGCAGTGCATAATGAAGGCACACAAAGAATGTTGTAATGCACGATGTAGCCAAAAAAACCAGAGTGATTAAATTGTTACATCGCTGCAACGTATTGTATAATGTAATTATGTGCACGTATAGATTGAGATCAAACAGGTCTGCTCCGACACTGGACAACTCATGCAGGCATTGTGGAGCCGCTACCTGCCCACCTACATTCACATGGAGGAGCAGCTTAAAAAGGGCCCCATCGGAGAAGTGCGCTTAGTGCATTCCACCTTCGGGTATCCAATGGAGCACCAGCCTCGCGTGTTCATCAAGGAGCTCGGAGGATCGGTTTTGCTCTCAGTGGGAAACTACTGCGTGAACATTGTACTCCAGGTCTTCGGCGGTGAGAGGCCGGTCAAGATAAGCGCGTGCGGGGATCTATCACCCCAAGGTAAGTTACTTGTGAATTCACGTGTTTGTCTAGTTAGATTTCTATCAGCATAGTCCACTACATTGTGCTAAGTTGTGCAACTACTTGTCTTTTCTAAATATTTGAATAGTGGTCATATTCATATTGAAGATTTAGAAAAACTAGATAAAAAAGCTGCTTCCACACCACAAAGAAGTAGAAGCCTCCTCGAATTTCGCAAATATATACCTTCACCACTTAGACAAGGAGCACTTCAAGTATGATAGTCGTTTATTACTGTGTGAGTTCTACGCCTGTTAGAAATCTCATTAAAAAATATGGCAGCTTTACACTATATAGGTTCCAATTCTGAAGGAACCATGGTGCTAGGCGGTCTTTATTATTTCTTTCTTCTTGTGTTTATTTTTTGTTTTAGGGGCGAAGCTCCTTATAGCGGCACCCGTTCGTCCCTCGTAACCGTAGTAGTAGTGTGTAACCAGTATTACATTTTGACCTCCAAGGTGGTGCCAGAGAGAGCTTTCTTGTGTGCGTTGTTGAAAAATAAAAGATAGTGCTCAATGTACATGCCAATGGCTGCTAAGGGGGAATGAGAGACAGGTGAATTCGGCTTTTGATTAACGCACACGCTGCGAATTTTTCATTGTTCAACGACGCACAGAAGACAAGAAAGGGTTGCTACGTTATACTCGTTGGGCGTAACCTCCTAGGTTTCAGAAAGGTTCAGCGAGCGTTGGGCCGTAGTGCGATGAATACGGTAAACTAGTATATACCATATACTCGAGGTAATTAAAGGTGGGAAGTAGACACGAAGCGCAAGCCGTAAGAAAGTGTGCGTGTGCCTCCTCTTGTTCAGTCCTTGGAATGTCCGCTGGATGGCGGTGCTTCTACACGAGGAATATACGATGAAAAGATGCGAGATGGTTGCACTTGGAGTGTTGAATAGGTGAACGAACGGACACACAGACAGATGCATGGACGGACGCTTGGATGGCTGCACGGACGGATGGACGCATGGACAGACGCAGGAGCGGATGCATTAACGAAAACAGGGATGAACGCACAGATGAACGTGTGGACGCACGAACAGACGCACGCACGGACGGGTGGTTGGATGCACGGGCGGCCACACAGACGCACGCATGGATGAACGGAAGCAATAACGAATGGACGGACGGATGCTTCGCCCTACTAGCCATCATTCAGTCCCTGGATATGCTGCCATTTTTTTGCTTTGCCTGACTTTTTTTGTAAGCGATTGTTATCTCATTCTTTCTATTTATTCTGTTCTCACGTTAGCTATCTCTCTGACTTGCCCTTTCCGTATTTCTTGCCTTTCTTGTTCTCTCTAGTTTTTGCTCTTTTTTTTCACTCATCTTTTTCCTTTTCTGTCTCTCTCGTTTTGATGCCATCGTGTTCGTTTCACTGTTGTATCTGCTATATATGGTGGTGGGGTTTGCTCAATTCCTAAGGAACACACACACCTAAAATGTTTTGCACGATGGCGCACAATTCACTGATAGCTTCTCTGTAAAAATAATAAAAAACACTTTCGCTGTTAAATCCTTGCAAGAGAAAAGTATTCAGCATCAAACCTATATGCTTTCCTACTGCTTTTCATACTACCAAACTGCACTGATATTAATTAACGCCCTCATTGCAATGCTCGCTCAAATTCGGTTAAAAATTAAATCAGCCACAGAACACGTGGTAATATTATTACGAAGGTTAAATGTTTATTCATTCGTTTCGCTCGCAAACTGCCGTAGACGCGTCAGTTTCAATAGAGTTTCATGGTATTCATTGTAGCTATCATTATAGCTTCTTACTGAAATCACTACTGCCACGACGACTACCATCACCGTGATTCCCTTTGCCACTAACACTTATGACGAAGTAGCGTGCAGGGTCGCTAGTTTAGAATGGCACTTTTTAAAATCCAGTTTCAACATCACAAGACCGTTCCAAAAGAGGTCTGTAAGAATGTACCACAACTGCCCTAATTCCAACTAGGGGTTTTGTAATTCATTGATTTATGGAGTTTGACGTCCCTAAACAACCATATGATTATGAGAGACGCAGTAATGGAGAGCTCCTGAAATTTTCACCATCTACGGTTTTTGACGTGCACCCAAATCTGAGCACACAAGCTTACAGCATTTTCGCCTTCTCGAAAATGCAGCCGCCGCAGCCGGGATTCGATACCGCGACCTGCAAGTAGGATGCCGAGTAATTTAGCCACTATGACCGCGGTGAGACCCGTGGATCTTGTATTGGTCCTTCTTAGCTGTCATCGCTGCCAATAAGTCGCCGCGATCTTCTATTTGTTTTTGAATTGTTCCACAGTATGTTTACCAGCATAAAGGTGCTCTTTTGTGGCGTTGTGCATTTCGGGCTACATCAGCAACAGAGTATACACCTTTGATGTTAGTTCTGGCCACTGTCTAGCACTCTGAGGTCAATGCAGCACAATGTCCTTATAGCACTTATTTTCTTGATCTTGATGTGCTTTTTATGAGTCTCATGAATAACTTTGTTTCAAGCTTTGCATTGTTCTGTGTTAGAATGCATACCACTCAGGACATTCTACTTGACATTTTACCCTTTGCATAATTGCGCTACGATATACAGTGTGCTTATTTCTTCGTTGGTCTATATCTTACTTGTATTATTCAAGATTTTGTTGCATGCAGACACCAACGCTCGCAGCTCACAATTGTTTGAGGGTACACTAACTATAGCTTATTGAATAATGTTAACATTGAAACATAACAGCTTCATTGATTGATTTTATATCTTCTAGGCACCGACCAAGGCGTTGCCGTGTCAATGGAATTCAGCGGAGGTCGACTGGCCACGTTTGCGTTGTCTGGCCTTGTTAAGTTGCCCGGAGTAGCAGAAATCTTTGGCAGAAAAGGCAAGATCACCGTAAGTAAATATCAACCTCATGTCTAGAAGCGAATAGACCCGATACCGACACAGCAGATTCACTGCAGTTCAATTTGTGAATCTGGGCTAGTAGTACAGTCTGAATCACACTTGTTCCGACCGGTAGATTGGGTAGCCCTATAGTGCTCACATTGGCGCCATAGGAAGCTTCTATTTCAGGTTAACTGTAACCTTCTGTTTATGCTTAATCACCACCATCATTATCTATTTGACCCTTAAGAACCCCTTAGGTGCATTACATAAGGGGAGAGAACATTTTACTAAATGGAGAAAAGCAAAGAAAATAAGAAAGTGGTACGAATACACGAGCAATACTTTTGCAGGATCTGAGAACAGACGTGAATAAATTTGCTTATACAAACATAAAACATGCGCACATAAAATCTACACATACAAGAGCACGAACTACAGTGGCGGAGCTTTAATGAGCGTCCAAGTTTAAGTGAGCTGTTAGTAGCTGTTTGAATGCGCATGAGACGCGCTCTGTGAAGATGGCATCCGGTAAGTTATTCCATTTCTTGATGTCGACAGGAAGAAATGAATAGTAAATGCAGTGTTATTAAAAGGACGTTCCAGGTTTCGGGAATTAAACAGCCGCTGAGAGTAGCGGGTGGGAGGAAGTAAGAGAGAGTCATGCAAGCGAGGGAAAGAATAATATAATATGAAACAAAGAAAGTCTAGAAACCATACGTCTGTCAGCTAGATCTTGTAAGTATAAAGACTCCTTTATCAAAGTGATGTTTGACGAGTGATTGTAATTGGACGTGATAAACCGGGCAGCCCTGTTCTGAACGGATTCCAACAGAATAATAATCAGATAGCTTTGGTGAGGGCTCCAGATCGAAGACGCGTATTCGAGCTTCTTACGATCTAAGGTTACGTACGCAATTTTACGGACCGTAGGAGAGGATAGGCATTGAGTTCTTCGGATGTAAATAAGCTTTTTTGGTGCGTCAGCGACTAAGTGATGTGATGTGATCGGACCATGTGAGAGTGTTAGAAATGAGCACGTCAAGGTATTTGTAATTGTTGAAATATCCCAAGTTTCTTGAATTTAAATTGTACACGTATTCTGAGTTAAACTGCTTGCGAGATACACGCATGACTTTGCATTTGAAAACATTGGTCTGCATCAACCACTTTGAAGACCAGTTTTCAAGTAAAGATAGGTCATTTTGTAGGATTTAGTGATCATCAGTGTGGTTATATGGCGGTAAAGGACGCAGTCGTCCGCAAATAATCAAATTGATGATGACATTCCTGATGATATATCGTTCACATATATAAGGAAGAGTAAGGGGCCGAGCGCTGTCCCCTGAGGGACGCAGGACTTAACAGGAGCAGCAGTAAAGTGAAGACCGGCTATCTCAGTGAGCTGAGATCGATTTGATAGGAAGCATCGGATCCACGATAGGGTAAAGAGTCCAAGTTCAGACTACAGAGTTTGTTTATTAGTCGTTGATAAGCGACACGCTCGAAGGATTTAGAGAAGTCAATGCATATCACGTCGGTTCGAAATAGAGATTATAAGTTATGTTGGCTGTCGGTAGTGAAATCGGAAAGCCGAGTTTCGCAATACGAACCAGGTCGGAAGCCATGCTTATTTTGGAAGAATTGGTTACTACCGAGGTGGTGGACAATGTGCGCATAAATTATGTGCGCGAATATTTTACAGGTAATGCATGTCAGTGAAATAGGACGATACTTTGATGGGTTTGAACGGTCGGCTGATTTGAACACTGGGGTTACCTTGGCTACCCTCCAGTCCGCAGGTATAGTACCTTTGGAAAGGGACAGAGAGAATATGATTTGAAGAATGTGGCTCGGAATACCTCCAGTGGATTTTAGCATCTTTGCCGGTATGTTATTGGTACCAAAAGCGCGCGATGTTTTGATTTGATTTATAACATTTAGGATACCTTCAGCATTTATAGTGACGTGTGGCATCTGGGGAAAGTCATATCTGGAAGCAGATAGAATATTGACTGGTGGCTCATGAGCAAAGACTGAGAAAAAAATAAGAATTCATCAAGTCAAAGCGATGCTGTGCTGGTACCCGTGGGCCACCAGGATTGCATAGTGATATGCTATGCGATAATTTGTTGGGGTTGATAACGTTTCAAAAAGTTTAGGGTTTGTAGCGAATGATTTTTAAGAGATCTTCGTGGTAATACTTCTTTTTAGCTTTTTTCAGCGCGCTAGTATATTCCCGAAGTCAAGCAAAATATTTGTCTCATTTCGATGGAGTACTGCCACGTTTTGCAGAGTGGAAAAGGCGTTTCTTTTTTTGCGAGTTTTTTTTTTCACGGGAGTTGTATACCGAGGACTATCATCGTCAAAGCGAACAGACACAAGCAGAACGTATTCTTCTATTAGCTTGAATCATACTACAAGGACGTGGAACGCGGTATGAAGCAACAAGCATGAAAGATGGTATAGTATTGGTATGAATGTTTAATATTATTACGCTATTGGTCTCTACGTAACATTGAATAAACAAAAACAAAATAGTTCGGCTGAAGCGGCTGAAGTTGCTCTAGACAAGCGTGAAACATATTGTAAATACTTTTTTGAGAACTACTGCGCAAATGTGCAGCACAGTAGATATTGATATTTTTCATATATTGTATATGTCACTGTATGTCATTCACAGCAGTGTGTGATCATGACGAGTAACTTATGCCGAACCCCACGCCACAGGGACCTCTGATCTATAAATAACGAAAGCGGATCACAAGGTCTATCAGTGCATGCATTGGAAGCAATAACAGAGGTAAAGACAGGTACTATTTTTAAAGTCGCAATTTTAATGGCAGCCTATAGTGACACACGACAGCTTTCACACCCGTAGATGTTCACACCCATTAAAAAAGACAGCCAGGTCTGCGCGGAACGGGCAGCACAGTCTCAGCGAAAGCTGGAAAGTGGCCTTTCAGAGCCTTCTTTAAACATTATTTCGGAAACTGCTAGAAGCACATTTACAGGGTACTCACTATGCCAAAAATCATCATAATTTTTGTGCAGACATTCACTGGAATTTTCAGTCATTCTTCGGTGAAGCGTGATACCTGCGACACATCTGCTAGGAATTTTGCGCAATATTTTGATACTGTGGCTGACGACGATAAAGAATTATGCATAGTGCTATTGTAATGAGTTGTACCATTCAACGACCAACTTGTTACGCAATTAGCATTGTGTGACGCCTGACTGTTCGTATGCTGCCCTAAATGATTTGTTACACACATCAATGCGATCTCTTTCTCGACATGAAGCATTTCTAGGGTCATATTGCCAAAGAATTCCAAGCACTGGCTCAGTGGTAGAATACTGGGCTGGTACGCAGAGGACCAGGGTTGAAATCTCATTGTGTCCGTGGTGTTTTTTATTTACTTAGTGTTTTCTCGCTTTGCGCAATAGCTTTACAGACACCTGCGGGAGCAGCGGCAGTGGACAACTGCGGTGCACATGATCCGTGTTGTGATTTCATAACAGCTTTCGATGTTAAAGCTCGATCTTTTAGGCCAAGCTAAATGGCATAGTTATTTAGCAAAAAAAAGAACACAAACGGTGGCTTGAAAAGGGGGAGGTGACTTGGCACATAATTGCTTTTTATAGCTGAGTGTTTCCAGGTAAATGAAAACACACCAGAATGTTAGGTGGAGCTGCGTACCAGGAAAAATACATAGAGAGCAAATCATGCAGTAAATATGACAAAATTTCAATAGGCGTTCGCTGTGGACTTACAGTTGAATACGAAGAAAAGTGTGCGAATAGGCAAGCTAAAAGTCCAGAAACAGCGCAACTGCACACAACGTATAATCAGGATAACAAGGAGAAGGACTGCTTGAAAATAAGTGGCGGGGATCATAGGTGGTGGCTCGTAGGCGCTGTGTACAATGACAGCATTACCACATCTAAGCATGCTGTGCCCGTCTAAACAAGAGTGGTTGATATATTTAAATAACTTTTTAAAATTGTACCTCTATTCATAGTTCATTATAGCAACCCTACAGTACTTGTCAATGCCATGGCTGGTAAGAAAACTCACGTGTCCAATTGGATTTTCGTTCTACAAAAGATCATAGTTTCATGGCCATTCATATTTTATCCAGTAAGCACCTGTTAATGTGCCTTTCAACTTCTTTAATAATAATTCAGCAACATGGCCCAGTAGTACCACTTAACGGTGGTTAGACAATGAACGCTTCGATTACTGTAGCCTTTTTAGCTTCACTATTTTACAAAATAAATAACAATATGTTTTTAAGTGTATGTTGACGAAAAGTTCTAACACTTGTACTTGTTATTTGGAAACGAAACAGATGATGTGACGTGCTTAACGTTACAATCACTTAAGGCAGAGTTTTGTGAAATTTTTTTGGTTGGGGCGAGTCGGTACATCTTGCTAAATAATTAATGCAACCCCCCCTCCACCCTAAAAATAGACAGCGAGGACCACCCGACAAACGGACATTTTAGCATTTGCCCCATTGTGTTTGTTCCCTATATATAGTTGTCTTTCTTTTTTATTGTTGCTTCAAGTTACTCGCGCGAGTAAAATTTCTTCAAGGTTTATTTTTTCCCCCTCTTTTTCTATCTAGCGCTATATCGTGACATACGCTGCGACCTTATCCCTTCACGTGGCCCGTGACTGGCCTGCTCTATGGGTTGTTATAAATGCAACAAGTTTTTTTTTGTTCTTCCCCGCACAGCTCCACCCTCCATTCCACGCGTCAACTTGTGTCGAGTCACCAGCGGGAAAATTCGAGATACAACTCCCGGCGCCTTCCGTGCCCCTCAACTTCCCAAACGCAAGTGGCCTACGGTACGAAGCAGAAGAAGTGAGGAGATGTCTGCGTGAAGGTGAGAGATGGGTAATAGCTTCAGGCGCTTTGCGTGCCATGACAACAATATCAGTATAAGCCACAACGTTGTTAAGAGCTCCGGAAATTTCGACTACCTGAGACTCTTTAATGGGCACTTAGGTACACGGGCCCCGAGCATTTAGCTTGGGAGGACATGTGGGTGCCATGGCCTGAATAAAATCCACATCCTTCGGGCCATCAGCCAAACACCATCACCAATGCATTACCGCGGCGGCTCTGGTGAAAACTGACGACAAAGCTATTTCATTTAAAAAAAAAGTACAATGCAGTGTGTCCAAAACCTACTCTACTATACAGATATTGTGTACGTGGGTGTGTAAATGCAAGAAGAGCAACATATATAGATCCAGCGTTTGTAATAAAATGATTTAACTCTTGGTTTTGCTTGCATTTTTGTTTTACAGGTCTTCTCGAAAGCCCGAAGATGACACACCATGATTCGCTGCTGATCGCGGAGATTTTTGATGAAATCCTCAAGCAGATCGGAGTGCAATTTTAAGCACAGACTATCTACAAAGGGAATGTTTAATTCCATGACCCGCTCATAAACAGTCCTCAGCTGTTACCTCCTATAGGTGCTTAAAGAAATATGTGGGGTATAACACCCCGAAACTACCACATGATAATGACAGATGCACTTCCTATAGGTGCTTTTGGTGTTCTTATTATCCAAATATTAGAACATGTTTGCTTTTCGGCAACGAAGTTCTCAAGCCTCATATTCGAGTTATACTATCGCGGTTGTAATGCTGTAAACTGAGCATCAGACGTTGACTGTGCTACTGTAAGGCTTAAATAAGGTCACGAGGCTCTACAATACGAGTCAACCTTATATATAGTCACTTTGACTCCTCCCACTTTACACGGTTAGAACTATCATTACGAACTTTCCAAATGATTACCACAGAACAAACAATGATGCATAAAGCCACTGTAGTGAAACTTAACAAAATGGAACCACTTGGCGTATAGGCAGCTAAAAACCTAGAATAGAGAATGTAAAGTCCAGCGTCAAAGCATTCGTAGCTGTTTATGCCTTATCGTCAGTCACTTCGAAATAAAACCATCATTGATATTACATTTTTACCCTCATTCAATGACCAATGTGCCCAAACTAGCAGCTATAATTGCACTCTGAAAGTGAATTTCGGTAATTTGAGAGATATAGTTCCCAAATTAATGTCTCTTTGACTAATTCAGACAAAGTTACAGCCGTGCTTCACATTAAACATCTGCAGTTCCTCTACAATTACTTTTTTAGTGGTATATGACTCTCCATACAAGCGAAGTCTTCAGTAATGAAACACTTCCAGAAAGGTCACGGCCCCGGCTTTCTGAATATCCAGTGGCCACGCGGTAACACAATATCATTTACACTGTCTTGTAGCGTGCCTACACGTGAGTGGTGATGAGTGACAATTATGTCGGGGTGTGGTGCCGTGAGGTAGAGGTCCAGTACATACTGCATGCGGAATAGCACACAAGGGAACGGCTTATGCAGTGTTATATCGGGCTACGCACGAGTTCTTAAGAGCTCGCTGGCGCTTAGTTAAAAAAAACACGAACAACAAAAAAGGATATTCGTACAACACAACTAAGAAAAAGAAAACCAAGGGGGCGGGGGAAATCGCTTGCAAATTTCGCAACGCTAGAGCCACCTGTACCTGCATCCGAACTTTAATCCATGCTTGCGCTCCATTAGATGCACTCGGCGATCAAGCTTGTCTGTCTAAGCAACAAGGAAGCACATGATTCTCATTTTGTTCTCACTGATACAGCATCTCAGCATTGTAATAATAATGTTATTGAGAATAATTATATTTAGTGACTTCAAACTTAGTGGAAAAGAGTAGCAGATTTTAATGTGTATATTGCTTATAAAATATACTGAACGTACTTATTGGTGCGCCATAACGGATTTGTTTCAGCGGCATAGACCTGGGTATATTGTGTGTCAGACAATCATCAATCAACATTCTTCGTAAATACTCTCATATACGTATGATTTATTACTCAAATGTTGGAATATTTCACTAGCGGAGGACTGCGCAAAAAAGTGTCTTCCAAAAATAAATGAGTATGTTTTATAGTGGGCTGCTAAGAAGTCCACCCAGTTGACCAGGAATGTGCTCAGTAGTTTCTTGATATTGAGTGCGGGGATATAAACCTAACAACAGTCTGGACGGAACCAAAGTGAGTGGGATAACATTCTCATTCGACGCTTTGCAAGCAGGTGGCAAGGTGATCATCACCTTGGCACTGCTTGCACAGCGGTGAGCTAGTACCTCGCCGATATGCAGCGCCCTAATCTACAGTCATCGCCTGTCAGTCAGCTTTACTTTTCACGCGCACTATTTTGTTCCAGAGGCGATTCAGTGGGCCGCACCAAAGGGGATAGAGAGGTCGTGTCTGAACTGAAATATTGGCTCTTATTGCTAAGTAAAAGAAGTTAGATTATGACAGCCGGCACATTATGAAAATATTGTATTTTTATCTCGATATGTTGAGCTGGAGTGAAAGAATTCCTCAAACGATAGTCCAGGACAAAGCCAGGCTTGTATCCAGCCAATTGGAAAGCAACCAAATAACAGCATGAACTTGGAAATATATGGTTGTAAATGTTTTACCAGCCCATTTTGGTATCGGACGCTGCAGGTTCCGTAACACATTACCAGTTTTTATTCAGTTACTTTTCAAGATGGATACAGTCAAATTATATTCAAATGTATCCATAGGTTTTTCCTTGAGAAGAAGACATTCTGTGTTTATGCACATCTGAAATACAATTGTAAGCGTGGTATTTAGTTATTATTACCGTGACCCATACTAAATCACAATTGGCTATACTACTACACTTTAGTCGCTACAGGTTACTGTTGCCCAACAGCTTATTTACTACTTTATATCAGATTTCACTAATCATATGTTCAGTCGTCAGCTGGAAAGGTGAAACACGCCCTTTTGACCTGAATATAACCTGCGGTATCCTGTCAACTACGAATAGGTACACGTACACAGATCAAATCATTAGGCAGAGCTTACATCTTGATTCGCGTCGTAGTATGTGCACTACCTACCGCACCACAGGTACAGCAAACAAGGTACTAAGTTAAAAAGTCGCCGAAAAATTGGTGAGAAGTCGGTTATTTTATGACAAACAACATTGTCAGACAAGCGAAAGTAACGCGAAAGCACGAATAAAAATTAGGCACACGCACGTCGGACAACCTTATTGTCCTGAGCTTTGTAAACGTCTTCGCCCTACGTATGGCTGAAAGCAAAAGCTTAGAAATTCATTTGCTGATTTCATTGGCATGATTCCCTGTCCAAATGTTGGAGGTATGTTCCAAACATAATGAGGTCACAAAAGCGTTATTTGTCTTTTAATCCTCAATGTTTGTCAAAGAATTTATATATCGCACATCGTCCAACATCATGTCTGTCAGAAGACGGTGTATGTGAAGCCACTAATGCTCCCAGCTTGCCCTGACTTTGCAGCCACTGCAGCTCATCTCTGAGGGTTATAACACGTTCAGGGAGCTAGCGCAGCGGCCATTGATGGGCTAGCTGTAAGAGGGTATGACTAACTTGTTCACACCCTACCCTCTTATAACGCCATCATCCACTTGATGTCAAACATCTGCGGCTCAACAATTATTCCTTTCGATGCATGTATAAATATATAGCATTTCAAGTTTCCGTTACTGTGAGACAAAATAACTAGATGATGCGACGTTATTCTCCAGACCTTACCTTGCGCGGAGCGTTTCTATCACACGGAGTACCATCTGGCGCATCGTAGACTGCTAGCTTTTGAGGAATCCAATCGTAGCTACAAGTAATCATGCACCGTTGTAGCTTGTAGTGTGCTAGATGTTCCGGAGGCTGTAATGAAAGTTGCATGCTTGTCAATGCAAATTGGAAGCTTCTTCTTCAGCAAGGTAAATCTCGAAGATCACGATTAGCTTTTTTAACTTAACTGTTGGATTACAGGCGCGTTTGCAACCAACAGTTACCAGTGGCGACGCTATCCTGGGCCAGTTGGAGTGCGGATTGTTCTTATTTGCCATTAGGTAATAAAATCAGAGCTAATCCACGGGGTGAATGATGATAAGTGGAGTGAAGCGTCCGCCCGCCCGCCCGCCCGCCCGTTTGTCCATCCATCCATCCATCCATCCATCCATCCATCCATCCATCCATCCATCCATCCATCCATCCATCCATCCATCCGTCCATCCGTCCATCCGTCCATCCGTCCGTCCGTCCGTCCGTCCGTCCGTCCGTCTGTCTGTCTGTCTGTCTGTCTGTCTGTCTGTCTGTCTGTCTGTCTGTCTGTCTGTCTGTCTGTCTGTCTGTCTGTCTGTCTGTCTGTCTGTCTGTCTGTCTGTCTGTCTGTCTGTCTGTCTGTTTGTAATATGCTGTCCTGGCTACGCGGAAATATCGACATCCATATACGTATCAGGAAGCTTCGCCCGTAACACATAAGACATTTCGCTCGGCTTCCATCTCATCACCTCGCCTCACTTCGAACTTCCAGGCCCCACTCAGCATTCAGCGCAACTGTAGCTCAGCATTGCGCAGTGCTTCCATTGCACTTCACACATGCAGCACAGCCACCGATACCATTATGATGCCTACACCCACTCAAAGCCCTTCTTATAATTCCTGGCATCCAAAATAAGAAAACGTCGTCGCATCTAGCCCTGAAACAGGCCACATTACTTTTCCTGCAAGAGAAGCACAACGGACGCCTTCACATTTACACGGATGGCTCGGTGTCTTCAGTAAGCTCTGTAGGGGCGGTGGTTATTCCCGCGAGGCACATCACAAGTAAATTCATGACATCGCATTTGACGTCGTCGTCAGCTGCAGAACTTGCAGCCATACGTGCAGCTCTGGAGTTTATAGTGAAAGAACCTTCGGGAATTTGGTCTATCTTCTCGGACTCGAAGGCATCTCTACAATGTCTTATGTCACCCTTTCCCCATGGACGTAATGAACAGTTAGTTGCTGAAATAAGGCTTCTTCATCACCAAGCAATCGAAAAACAGCACAGCATAGTGTAACAGTGGATACCAGGTCATTGCGGTATATATGGCAATGACCGCGCAGATGAGGCCGCTAGATCTGCACACGATGGTACCCAAGACACAGCCATCCCGTTCTCAAGAACCGACGCAGCTACAAGACTTCGTTCGCTTGCACATGACCTCACACGGCTACAGTGGAACTCAACAGACTTCACAAACGCGCGCCTGCATAACTTGGATCCCGATCTGCAGCTTCGTCTTCCCCCAAGGATATCTCGAGCTGAGGAGACTCTTCTATGCCGCCTGTGGCTTGGAGTGGCCTTCACGAACGCATACTCTTATCTCATTGGGATGGCCAGCTCTCCTACATGCATTTACTGCAGGTGCGAAGAAACCATCGCGCACCTTCTGTGTGAGTGCACCCATTTCAACACGCAAATACAAGAACTCACTGCAGCTCTGGATAGACTAGACAATCGGCCTTTGTCGAAAGAAAGGATTCTGGGTCATTGGCCGAGCCCATCCTCAGCCCAGAAGGCTTTGAAAGCTTTGCTGCGCTTTTTGCGGACAACTGGCCTGAGAGACAGACTTTAGTGTCTTATACTCTTGGATGATGCCTTTCCTCTGTCACATTTTTTTTGTAATTTATCCCTCTCTTCACAACAATTGTTTTTAACATCTTTCATTCCCCTCACCCCTTTCCCCAGCACAGGGTAGCCAGCCGGTCTAAGAACTGGCTAACCTCCCTGTCTTTCCGCTTAAACTTTCTTCCTTTTTCTTCCTTCGCCCGTAAAACCGGAAATATTTCTTCAAGTCCGAAATGTGACTGGTTTGAAACCTTCTACAAGAGCTTGTTGAAGACGATAGTCTTTCTTGGAATACTTCAACGCAAAAGTATTGGTCTGTCTATCTTTGTGTGCGTCTTTCTGCTGCTGTCAGCTGATTCAGCAAAATAGCGAAAGTTTAGCCCATTCCTAAGCGACAAGTCATCTTGATCTAGATTTGCGTTCATACGTGCTGGTATTGTCTAACGAAAAAATTACTGCGCAAATTTTTGCGCAACGTAAGTAAGGGGTCACTAGATAGTGTGGTATTTTATTTTTAAAATGCATAGATACGTAATTGTAAAGACCACAGTGCTTAAGACGTGGTGCTGGCCATGCGACGCTATGACCGAAAAAAACAGGTCTTTCCCACGCTTCAGTAAAACAACATGGTGCTGCCTCTTCTGCGTTCTAGTAAAACTTCGTTTCTTCAAACTACTGCTAGAAGGCATCCGTATCTAACGAAGCACCTATCCGTCAACGTTCTCGCGCAGAATGCCAAATAAACGTTTTATTCTGTCTCTCTAAAGACAGAAAATTTTCGTCTTTCTGCGAACTTTGCCCGTGAAGCACGCAAATACGCTGGCATTTATTTTTAACTTTGCCCTCTAAGAATTTGCGGAAGTGAAAACCCTGCTTTCGTTAGACTGTAACGCCTAATCAAATTTCGTTTGACTAAGCGTTACAGTCTAAAATTGAAAAGCAGAATACCAGATATTTTAATAGTAAATGTCTGAGTTGGGTCAATAAATTTGAATTGAGCCGATAAAAAAGAAAGAAACGAATTCGGCAGATACCACGTATCTAGGAATCGGCGTTGTGCGAAGCATGCGGAGGGAAGGCGACCGTGTTGCAATTTTTTTATTGAGCGACACGTCATGAAATGACGCTAAACATATGTGCAAACGTTGCAAACGCAGACATATGTTGAGGAGTTGCAAATGTTTTTTTATATATATAACCTGTTATTTGCACTTGCGCAATGATGCCAACTGGAACATGCGTATTAGCAACACCAGGAGCTGATGTGAAGCGCTGATGCTCGCGAGGATACTGGCCCTGGACACTGCTACTAAACACAGTTGAGGTTAACCCGACGTGACGGCTATATCAAAGGAGTACATAATTGATATATATGTGGGGTTTATTGTTCCAAAACCACCATATGATTATAATAGACGCCGTAGTGGAGGGTTCCGAAAATTTTGACTCTCTGGGGTTCTTTAATGTGTTCCGAAATTCGAGCACACGGCCTACAGAGTTTTAGCCTCCATTAAAAATGCAGCCGCCACCGCCGCCGCCGCCACCGCCGCCGGGACTCAATCCCGCAACCTGCGGGTCAGCAGCCGAGTACCATAGCCACTAGACCACCGCGGCAGGGCAAGGAGTACATATGTAATGTGTATAAAATTGGGTTCGCAGCACTGCAACCACTATTGACGTTTCATGAAGATGAGCGTCTATTTGAAAAGTAGTTCCGAGACCAGGCGTAGCTCTGTGGTAAAATGCTTCATTGGTACGCAGAATGCTTGGGTTCGATTCCAGCTCGGACCTTGACATTTATTGTTTGCATTCATCGAGTCGACGCTACCGATGATGGGCATTTCTTAACGCTTGCGCGTTAAAATTGCCCATAAATGTTCTCGTCGTTCCTGGGTAGATGCTAAGCATCTATTACCCGTGGCACATACATTATACCAGTGGCACATACCTGCTCGTGGGTATGTGCCACTGTCCGATGAAAAGCGTTTGACGACGTACGCGACGACTTGGTGGCATTATTCATGTCTTGACCAGCGCGTCATATTCGTCAAACCATCTTAGCCTCCCGTGCTAATTCTGGTGTACATCAAGTTAAGGGGGCGGTCACGAGAGCACCCAAACGCAAGCGGCTAGATAAATACATACTCTCAAAGTCACCGAAGTGCCCTAAGAAATGCTTCGCATTAAAAAAAAAAGAAGTGGACCTAGGTTGCTGATTTGATTGATTGATTTGTGGGGTTTAACGTCCCAAAACCACCATGTGATTATGAGAGACGCCTTAGTGGAGGGCTCCGGAAATTTCTGGACCTAGGTTGCTCAAACCAAGCTGATTATAAGGCGTGACCAATCAGGCACTCGCAGTGCTGAGGCGGAGAGGAGTGGAGCGCAGAGGCACGTGCGTATGTGCAGTGGTGCAATGCACGGTTGGTGACCGAGGTTAGACGCAGTGCGCTATGATGACGTCAAGGTGCATGCGCACTACCACACAGCGGGCGGCGGAGTCGTCTGGGTCGTGTGAAACGAGCGCGTGGCTGCGCGCATCTGCAAGCAGATGCACTTTGGTCGCTAGGGAACGCGAGGTTATTTCATGGCTCCATGTAGTTTTTTTTTGTCCATAACGAACAGATAACGGCCAGTGTTAAAAGCTCCACTGTTAAAACAGGTAATAAAAAATAGACAGATTACGAGACGTCACTTCTGCGTACGCCCTCTAGGCAAAATGGGTGATGGACATCGTGAGATGACTAAGAACTCGCGTCGTGTTTACGTCCCATAAGGGGCACTCTCGGCTAAACAGATAAGATAGTGCTCAGCACGGCTAGCTACGTATCATCGTGTAACTTCAAACAGCGATTGATTGATTGATATGTGAGGTTTAACGTCCCAAAACCACCATATGATTACGAGAGACGCCGTAGTGGAAGGATCCGGAAATTTCGACCACCTGGGGTTCTTTAACCTAACTTCAAACAGCGGAGCTATTTAAAGTGGCTATTAGTCCATGCAGAGCAAACAAAAAACTGTCATCGTTAGGAACTGGCACACACTCCGCTAGACCTATTCAAATTTTGCTTTGATTCCAGCACATGTCAGCCGAATAGTCCGGCGTTGTATCCAGTAACTCTGATAGGTGAAAGAACGTGTTCATATAAAAAAACAAGCAAAAGAAGGAGTGAGAAAGGGAGGGAAGCGATACAGAAAAATAGAGACACAGTCAGAAAAATAGAGAAAAATATAAAAAGAAACAGCTACAGAAAAGATTAAAAAAAAGAGAGAGGGTGACACCAAGAAAGAGACAAGTAATGAAAGAGAGAGCAAGAAGTAGGGAGCGAGAAAAGAAAGAGTGAAATAAGACAGGCCACCCAGTTGTGTACGTTAAGCTTGACACGACCAGTGCGAAGTGTGGCGCACTTTGGCCAGGTATGGCCCTTGCGCCCTTATAATTGACATATGATAACAAGTGTGAAGCTGCTTTTTCTTAATTTTTAAGTTATCTCGCAAGCTTTCTCGCATTCGAAATTCATCATTACGAGGAAACTGCAGCAGATACTTGATCTAAGGTGGGCGTTATAAGCCATAAATATCCTTATCTAGTAAACCACTCAGATGTAACAAGCGTTAAAATATGCAGTTATTTAGAGCTTTCGCCAACTACTGCAACGGAAAGTGATCCCAATAGCCGGCGCATTAAGATTGAAATGAATTTTTTTTGCCACACATATTTCTCTCTTCGCAAGAAATAGTGGTTATGCTATAAGTATCGCAAGTCTGTTGCACATTTCATTCTTTTAGTATTATAGCTCCGCAAATATTTGTATCTTGTAGCAGTTTTTACGGAGAGGTCACGTAAACATTGTGAGATACAATTTTTGTATGTGACGGATGAGTGTAACATTCTTGGGTGACATTTATTGGAGTTATTGATACCATTGTTTTGATTATGTGACTTTCTTTCCGGAGTCAAATATACAGATTCATTAATTCACCCCCTCCACTCACCCTGAAGTCGGGTAACTCGTAAGGAGATAAGAGAGGTCCGTGGAGGTCAACGAAGAAACATCATAAAAACATGACACAGTGCCACTATTTCTCAGCCAAGTTCCTTCTCAACAAGATTGGCGGCCGTCTGGCTTGTGAGGTCAAACGAGAATGCGAACAAATTGGGGGCATGCTTGTGTGCATTCGCCTTTGAGATGAAAATTGGGCGGCAATCTACAGTGCTTCCTGACTGCAAAAGTATTCTATTGAGAAAGCAAACTTTTTGCAACTTCGAAGTATTCCGAAAAACGTCTCCTTGAATTCAATTTTTAACGTTTTATCTACCACAGTACGTGTACTTATATAATGGCCCCCTCCCCCTTGAAGTTCCCTCAACTGAACTCACTTCTTTGTAAAAAGCGCCCTGGACTTCCCGGTACCGACGTTGACAGAATTCATCCAGTGTCGGTCTCGTTTTATTAACATCGTCGTAAGTAACGTTCCTTGTTTTCCTTATTGTAGCATTGGTGAGACAACGTCCAGCTGGGCTTCTGTTAGGAATGAGAGCGGGTTGAAGAAACGTGTATATATATATATACACGAGATACCAGTAACAATAAGCATATAATAAAACGCACTGTAAGAGCGGGCTAGATGGTATTCCATATTTTGGGTTTCAGCTGTGAAATAAAGAAACACGCCGAAATATTTAGTGCCAATGCAGTACGGGGCCACCACATAAAACAAAGGGAGGAAGGAAGTTGCAGAAGGGAAAGGAAAGGCAGGGATGTTAACCAGTCTGGAAGGACCGGTATGCTACCCCACATTGGGAACAGGGTGAAGTAATTCGAAAGATGGAAATAGACAGAGAGGAGAGCACACGCACACAAAGTCGTACTTCACACTCATCATGACAGTATTACAGTCTACAACCACCAGTACAAGTCTGTTGCCATTAAAAAACTAAGGACTTCTTTCGTCACCTTCACGCATGATAACCTCTCTAGACGACAATATAGAATCAATTCCGCCGTCATCGGTCAGCAATCGATGCGAGCTAGCGTGGCTGGAAGTGTTTTTCTCTGCACATTGTAGCCAGGTCTGTCGCAAAAGATGTGCTGTAGTGTCTCGTCGCTACCGCAGTTACCTCAGAAAGAGTTGTCAGCCGTTTCGATACGAAATGAGAATGACAGTGGAATTAGAAAAGCAGACTGCGCAGTCAATGCCACTAATGCCCAAACACTTGACGTCTACAGACACCTATTGGCTACGCTGGAATGAAGTCACTAAGCCGTTTATGGCTAAGAGTAACTTTGACATCAAAACAAAAACATCAATTATTGTAAGGGCCTGAGTGTAAGCATCTGTGAGTGCGTACCGTGCAGTAAGAATGGACTGTCTACACTTTCTAGTGCAATTGATTGCTGCTACCAGATATTCGCAGTAGAATTGATTGATGATTGATTGATATGTGGGGTTTTACGTCCCAAAACCACCATTTGATTATGAGAGACGTCGTAGTGGAGGGCTCCGGAAATTTTGACAACCTGGGGTTCTTTAACGTGCACCCAGATCTGGGTACACGGGCCTACAATATTTCCGCCTCCATTGGAAATGCAGTCGCCGAAGCCGGGATTAAACCCCGCGACCGGCGGGTCAGCATATTCGCAGTATAAAAAATACAATGATGGTTGTAGCAGTTAAAGTGCACTACCTCGTTGCTCATTTGCGCTTCATAAAATGCTTATCTGCATCCACACTCCTTAAAACGGCAACTTTAAACATGCTCCGTTGGCACAGCAACACTTTAAAAGCACATTCGCTGGTAGCTTAGTGGTAAATACGAGAAAGTACTGTTACTTCAACAGGTAATCTTAGATACCTTATTCAGCTTTAGCGACTTTGATAGCCACGACTTGGAACAAAAGTACTAACTTAGCGAACAGTGCCGGCATTATTGAAGCAGAAAGAAAGAAAATATATAATTCATCTCATTTTGTTATGTGTTGTAATGCTAAATCACTGATAAAATATGGTTACAAAGGCTCTGAGCCCAAAAACTGAAATAATTGAATCAAATATTTGAAGAACAAAATAACGAGGCAATTACAGCATAAACTGTACAAACTGCAGGAGAGTGCAGTAGGAGAAGCTCGCCTGCATTCCGTTGGTCAAGAGGGGTGTCATAAGATGCTTTTCTTGAGGAGAGCACGCGCTGGGGTCTGCCTCGTGTGGTTTCCTTCCGTTAAGTATGGATCCGTCATGGTGTGCACCGAGTCTGCCGAAAAAGTACGAAGCTTAAACTATTTTTTAATTTACTCTTCTCCTAACTACGATGTGCAACAAAATTCTTTCTTTAAAAATATACTTTTTAGAGTGAAATTGCCCGCGATTGGTCGTACGAAATTCACGGCTTGTTAAACTTTGCGGGTATATCGGTGCTGAGTTTCGCAACACTAATTGATGCGGCGATATGATTAGTTACCTGCGTATGCAGAGCATTTACAACACTGCGACGGACGTTAGTTTACATTCGAATCATTAAATGGGCCTTGTAAGAGGGGATTACAATTTGTGAAGACGTTTGCATTTTCTTTTTACAGTCGCGGCGCAAGGACATACTTGTACGGTGAATTCAACTCTCGTAAGCACTCGAAACTAACCATAAATGCACTTGAAACTGACCATTGACCACAAATGCTGACGGACGTAATCTGAGGACACCACTTCTGTTTTTCTGTCGCTGCGGCTACATGCATGGCCTGGACCGTGGCGCCCACCTGATCATCTTGAGAATCCTCAACATCACTTAGTGACCACCTGTGGAACCCTACACAGTGTGTGTGTGGAGTGTGTGTTGTGTTGCAATGTTTATCTCCTCCTGCTTCCCCCTCTCTCTCTCTCTCTCTTGTACTTCCTTATTCCCCTGTTCCCAAGTGTAGGGTATATTGGACTTAGGCTAGTTAAATTCCCTACCTTTCTTATATTATTTCTTCCTCTTTTTCTGCTGTGGTTCACTTTCTGTAAACTAACTGTCTAGGGAATATTTCAGAGAAACCTGCGACCGCTTTCCAGCCACTTGTCCCGACGGCCCCACGTTTTGCCGGCGGCAACATCGCCCATCAGTCACGGTCTAGTATGTTGCTCGAAAACATGCCGAGCAGCAGCCCACTTACGCATTCTTGGGCAGCGATTTCTAAGTGAGGAGTATGACAACATGCACAGTTCAGTGGAAGAAGGTCTGACGGGGTCACGAAAGCCCGCAAGTGTAGGAAGGATTCTCTGGTTTCGCTGTCATTTACAATTATAATTACTAGACACCAGTTGTAGAGAAAGTGATTAGTGAACAGTTTCAAGCTGTGGCGAAAACACCGTAAGCCGCCACGGCAATCCATGGTGGAGAGTGTCGAAATGTCGAGCTCAGCGTTACGAACTTGCTTCCTGCTGCGACATACGCATTCAATTGGGGTGGTACACAGAAACGCTTGTGCGCCTATATGTTAGGTGCACGTTAAAGAACACCAGCTAAATAAAAAGAAATTCCAAGTCGCGCGCTGTGGCACCTCCCATCTGGCCATAGCTTCACGCATAAACTATAACTTGCTAGAATGAAGTAAGAATGAAATATTGCGGTGATAAATACCATCAAATCACAGGTTGTTTACGAGCCGTCTAGCATATTTTTTGAACACCTAATCGTGTTTTTCAAACAATGGTAATAAGCGCGCTTTTGCTGTGAGCTGAAAGGGAACATCTAGTTCGGGAAAAATGTCCACGGACATTCAGCCGCACTTACAAGTGCCCGATCTCGTGCACAGTGGTATGAACACTGCTGTACGTCAACGACTTGTCTTCCACAAGCGCCGCCTTCAACCAACCACATGCCCCTTTGACGGAAGCCAGACCTGGGAGTAGAAAGTTTTCAAATAGCCGGGGATTCAGCTGAGAAAACAAAAACAAAAATCAGCTCGTAACACTGCCAAAATCTCTAAACCGAAGTAGAAACACATGAACCGGCAAATGATAGGGCAAAAGCTAGGTTGGGCATAATGACTTCGTAAGCCTTTTTGAATGTTTGACCTGTATAGTGCAGTCGAGCTAAAGTTTTGCAACGCAAAGATATTTTAAGACTTTCTCCACTAGCGTTGACTGAGAGCGTTTTCGTCAAGGAAGCGATGTTAGTAATAGAGCAGGCAAATCTCTCTCTCTCTCTCACACACACACACGCACACACGCACGCACACCAAATAGTCAGAAGGAAGCTTCTTCGTATCGAGAAATCGAACCTCTGACACCTCCGTCAACGGACGTAGCTGCACGTTGCGCTGACAAGTACACCTACTCCCAGTTTTTTTGTTTGTTACGTGCACTTATTGATTACGAAGCATGCGGCTCAGGCCATTACAGGATGACAAGCATGGGAACGGTGGGCCTCGAAATGCTGTGATTTTGCTTGA
This sequence comes from Rhipicephalus microplus, assembly GCF_043290135.1. NCBI lineage: Eukaryota > Metazoa > Arthropoda > Arachnida > Ixodida > Ixodidae > Rhipicephalus > Rhipicephalus microplus. The sequence goes on along the minus strand of NC_134703.1, from coordinate 97,153,246 downwards.
CCTTCGCTGTATATGAAAGTAACAAGTGGCGGTGTATCAACAGCAAGTTCGCGAGTATATAGCTTCACCAGACGAACACTTTCTAGAAGACTGTATAGAGACGCCCAACAGCAGAAGTTCTCGAAAAGCGTGACCTACTTGTGTGCATGAAAGATTCTTAATATCTCTCATGCTTCTAACGTGAACGGGCAGTACCTTTACCGCTGCATGTACTGAAGCTACTTTTTTGCTACCATTACGCTTCTTGGGAACAAACTATGTTATGTTGTTATGCTGCTTGAACGTAACTCAGTTTGAGCTTGGATAAAAAAAACCTGAACAAGAAAGGAAGAATACAGGTGACAAAATGAGTGACAAAATAGCTAATATCTTGGCCGTTGTCTTCCTCCTGTCTTGCTGATGTTTCTTTTCTTCATATCACACAGAGTTTGACTAAAGCGCCTATGTTTCACCGATTAAGAAATCTTACCCAACTACACCCTTTTTTTCCTTACTATTGACCGAAGCAATGCCATCATGGGTGTGCTATTTCTATGAAGGGCGTCAAGGATCTGTTCAGTGAACTACTGTGCCACAACACTAACGAAGCCGGGCACTTAGCGCCGTTTGAGTAGCTGAGCGCAGTAGCTTTGCGTATACATGGCACGCTTGCTCGAAATATAACAATGAACAACAAAGCTAATGCGTTAAGCTCTGCAGAAATACATCGAAGTTGGCATATAAATGTTATAAAAATTTACGCAATGAACCTGAGAAAGACACGCAAACTGGAAGCATCATGCTTTTGCGAGTCCTTGGCACATGGAGCGAACTATGTCCTTCGACTTTGCTGTGAGTTTATTGGACTGCCACTGACACTTCTGGAAGAGAGGGAGACACATGAAAAGGAAGGCCATGAAGTTAACCAGATATTGTGGCATTTGCTTGTGCAAGTTTGTAGTTATTCATTGCTACGTTATAGCACACCACTAAAAGACTAACATTTGGAACATGTGTCCATCTAGTCATCTATCAAGTGTTCATCTTTTAGCGGCACGCAATGACGTAACAAATATTAGGATACAGTTCGCTTGCTACCGAGTTGTGAGGTAATAAAGGGGCAAAAATGAAGATGTAGAGGGGAGCCCGACAAAAAGGGTTGTGCCGTCTTCGAAATTATTCGAGACCATAATTTCACACGTCAAGTGAGGGTGCAAATGGTCTATACGCACCACATCTTAGTCTTCGAAGACCGATTGATTGATTTGTGGGGTTTAACGTCCCAAAACCACCATATGATTATGAGAGACGCCGTAGTGGAGGGCTCCGGAAATTTCGACCACCTGGGGTTCTTTAACGTGTACCTAAATCTGAGCACACGGGCCCACGACATTTCCGCCTCCATCGGAAATGCAGCCGCCGGAGCCGGGATTTGAACCCGTGACCTGCGGGTCAGCAGCCGAGTACCTTAGTTACTAGACCACAGCGGCGGGGCAGTCTTCGAAGACCGTTGGCGAGCGCCCGTGGTTGCGGCATTTATGATTGGCGGTGCCTAGTTGTTGACGATTAAATTTAGCTACCGTAACATTTCAATGGCCGATAAGTGTATCTGCCCGCGCGTGAGAGCTGTAGCGCGAGAGGTCAGTGAGCTCGCACAAACGTAGGTCGTCGAGTAGGCGGCCATCTTGTTGTCAACGCGAGTTGCGGCAGCTCTTGCTAGGATGGTGTGGGCGGGACAGCGCACTGTGGTTGTAGGATGTACCAGATGCGTCAAAAGTGAAGCGAAGGCGTTGGAGTTAAAGAAAGATCGTGCTACTTCTCACAACCACAAAATGCACGATCGCAACAGTGCCGTTCGAGGGTGAGCTGTTGCTGCGTGTTTCCCCGATGCCGGCTCTACTCGCTTTAACAACAACACCACCACCTGACATGGCCGCCTAGCACACCACCACCCGAAATCAGTTCCCGTTGTAAGAAAATAGTCTAAGCGTCCTGTTAAGGCGAAACTACTACCATTTTTATTGTTATTACTAATTTATATTAAAGTCGAATTAACCATAAATATTTAATTACATAATGAACTCACCGAGTGCACTTCTTCGGGGAGTTGGCGGATTGGAAGATGTAATAGCAAAGTCTCGGCTGCAAAATGAGTTAAAAAAAGGCACTTCAGAGAGTGGTGTCTAAAAGCGTGGCCATTGTTTAAATAAGCCGAAAACATGTACTTTGATGGCATTCTAAATAAACGCAGGCACTTCAGTTTCTGCGTATCACGTGGAGCCCGTATAGTTAATCAAGCACTCGTTCTGAAAAGCTCCTTTCGAAAATGCTCCGTCCCATTATTTAATACAGATTTCCTCTGTAATGCTTTGGAATATATGAACGCTTAGAAAAACAAATATTTTTACAGCTGTAAACCATTCAAAGTGAAAATTGACGTATATATTTTTTGCTGGCCATTGAGAATAACTGTACGTAGAGACTAGTACCTATAATTTGTGTCTGCATGTTGATGCGGTCGTTAAACACCTGCGATGCCGGTAAAATATGAGCCGCACAAAGAAAAACAGAACGAACACTGCCGAAGAAGCTTAATACCAGAGCTTCTTGACTTCCTTCCTCTCAGACTGGTGAACGCAGTCAGTGAACATGCGATCTGTCTTGCTGCAGAGTATTCTTTCATTTTTAAACGGGCATAGATTTGACCACGACTCTTGAATGTGTGTGATTGCGTTCGAATATCATATAGCAGTTACCAGATGACCCCTACTATATTGTTTACTCAATGTGAAAACATGTGCGCCACATTTAATTGTCTTGCTGGTGGGTAGTTCTGACTTTAATGGCGGAGTGGTCGAAGCTAGAAGTCAGGCCGATGTCGTAGCTGGTAAGTGACAGTAAGGCTAGTGTCGTAGATTCAAGTGGTATAGACGTCAGACTTTCCCCAGGCGGCGCTGCGAAAAACACCGCCATCAGCGCCCCCATCAACGCACCCATCATAGATGGGTAGTGCAAAGTAAGCCATTCGCAAGTGAACGTGCATGGACCCTCCTTTGCTTCCGTTTGTGTGTCCATGTCACACAATTCTTTAGTCATTGTTCGCTAATACAATAGCATGGCCGCCATATCTTTCCAAGAATTAATTTCCAACTCGCCCAAAAACAACACTCAAGATGCCTTAATATCCGTTTTTGTTGAACACCATGTGCTGGCGCTGGAAATGATGATGATGATCCTCTTATACTGCTGGCACTAGCCTACAAAGGGTGATCGGCCAAGAACCAAGCCGAAAGATGTTTAAGTTGGCATATCATGTATTTAAAAGCATCTAACAAAATTTCAGTAAAAACATTAACGAATCGTAAATGATGTATAAAAATGCTACACAAGTTAGCGGTCAGGCAATCAGATAGCCTCGGAGCCGAAAATAATAACGATAGACTAACAATGTAATCTTTTTGTTTCCATTATGTAAGCACACACAGCAGAGCAAACTTTCCAGTGGCTATAACCTAATGTAATCCCTCCAAAGAATGAAATTACTGCCATGTTTATTTAGTTACTGCCATGTTTACTTAATTACCATGCTTGAAGCTATTCAGAATAGGGCGGCCCGTTTCATTTCACGCAATAATGACTATCGCAGCAGCATAACGCAAATTAAAAACAATCTTTTTCTTCAACCCCTGAGCACTCGTCGCGACATTTCCCTTCTTTGCCTCTTTCACAAATACGTGTACACCAACAGACCCCTCCCACTCCACCTCGATGTTGCTTCCATTACTTCACGTAGGTTGCATAATCACTTCAGTTTCAAGCGATTATACGGGGCAACTGATTCATTCAACTCATCTGCTCTTCCTCGCGCCATACGTTTGTGGAATGGTCTTCCAGATAACATCGCATCTGTATCAGACAATAATTCTTTCCGTCAGTTGCTGCTTACTCTCTTCTCACAATAGACTTGCCACTGTTCTGCACGTGTCGGATTTTGTGCCCAAATATGTTTGTTGCACACTGGAAATGTTTTCTGTATATGGGCATAGGTTCTGCGTTTTTTGGTGCTTTTTCTATTGTATGTTCTGCAACTTATAAACAAATAACGGCACGTCGTTGAGGTAAACCCAGGTGGCTATCTTTGGCTGATGTCGCCTTCATATGCTATAATGACTGTATTCAGTTCCCACTGTCGTGTGTGCACTATGAAATCGCCTTTTCTTTTTTCTTGTTATCGCCTGTTAACTTCAACTTATATTGCAATCCGCGTCATACTTTCATTGTGCTGATACGCTTTGTAACGCGTGAATTATTTTGTGTGATCTGTAAAACTTCACCAATTACCCCCCTTACTCAATGCCCTGTAAAGGGCCTGTAAGGATTTTTCAATAAATAAATAAATAAATAAATAAATTTCTAAACCTAGCGTCTCAATCGGACCGACAAGGTATCTTTCTTTTTGATAAGAATATTGGCGACAGAATAAAACGTAATTATCTATTGTTTCTATTTTCTTGAAAAAGAGACATAACGGAGATGCTGAGAGTCCAGCTTCATGTAAGTAATAATTCAGGTGCGGAATTCTACAGCCAAATCTGGTGATTGTAATTTCTAACTGCCGAAATACGCACCACTGTTTATTCCAGCAGAATCTCAGATGTACTAGGTCTCTGACTTTATCTAATGACAATTGATCTATTTCCTTGTGCACAAAACATTTCTGTATCTCAGTGCTGTTACGTAAGCGAAATCAAGTAAAGGGAAGACTGGTCCGCTTAAAGATACTTTGGCTAACGAGTCTGCCATCTCATTCAGATGAATCCCGCCGTGGCGAGGTACTCATAGCAAGTGAAATTTTTTCAGGTTTGCTGACGATAAACTACATACTCATTAATGTTAACTTTGTTGCTGCATAGAGTGCAGTAAATCAAGTTAACTGTCAATATTTGTTCTTTTACTTCACATTTCACGTTACTTTTTGTAGAAATACGGAGCAACTGAAGCAAGTTCTAAGGAACAAAGGGAACTGACACAACTACAACAAGTGGCACTAAAATAATAAAAGCACCACCTACATTGTAACACGGCCTTTTGAGTGCCCAAACAAGAGCAAGACATTCGCACTCTGTAATGGAGTAGTTGCGCTCAGCAGCTGTGAGGAGGCGGCTAGCGTAGGCCACAACTCGGTCGTGTCTCCGTTGGCGTTGGGCTAGGACGGCTCCGATTCCGTGACCACTAGCATCGGTTCAGACTTCTGTCGGAGCGGACGGGTCGAAGGGAGCCAATATAGGTGGAGTCATCAGTAGCGTGATTAGGTGAGAAAAAGAAGCAGCTTGGTCGGTACCCCACGTAAATGTGACGTCTTTTTTTAGAAGTTCAGTGAGGGGTCGAGCGATGGTTCGGAAATTTTGCACAAACCTAAAATAGGAACAAAGTCCTACAAAACTCCGAACGTCTTTGACTGACTGGGCTACAGGAAAACTGGTGACTGCACGAATTTTCTCGAGGTCCGGCTGCATACCAGAGGCGTCAACAAGGTGGCCCAACGCTGTAATTTGCCGGCGTCCGAAGTGGCACTTCGACGAATTTAATATAAGGCCTGCAGTTTGGAATATGTCGAGAACAGCTGACAAACGCTGAAGGTGGGTCTCAAATGTTTGGCAATATACAAGGACATCGTCAAGATAACAAAGACATGTTGACCATTTGAACCCTTGTAGCAGAGTCCATCATGTGCTCGAACGTTGCTGGGGCGTTGCATAGCCCAAACGACATAACCTAGAACCGATATAGGTCGTCTGGAGTTACAAACGCGGTCTTCTTTTGGTCTTTTTCGTCAACAGCAATCTGCCAGTAGCCTGAACGTAGGTCTATTAAAGAAAAGTATCGGGCGCCGTGAAGACAATTGAGAGCGTCATCGATGCGGGGTAAAAGGTAAACGTTCTTTTGCGTGATTCTATTCAGATGCAAGTAATCCACGCAGAAGCGCCACGTGCCATATTTCCTTTTAACGGGCCCAACGGGGGATGCTCAAGGGCTCGAAAAGGGTTGAATTATTCCTTTGGCTAGCATCTTGGTTACTTCTTGTTGAATTCATAAGTTCTTTCACAAGTCACCCCAAGCCGATCTCATTGCTCCCGCACACCGCCACTCAAACCAGACCAACCACGAGAAGACCGTATACCCCCCTCAAGCCCACACTGTCTCCCATGCCTCCTATTTCTTCAACCAGACATCAAGGGACTGGAATGACCTTCCCACCAAGACAGTGCTTCATTGCGACCAAGCCATCTTCAAACACATCATAGAAGAGCTGTTTTTGTAGATATGCCCACCCCTCATGTAAAACCCCTTCCTTTAGGGGCCTTTGAGGTGTCATAAATAAAAATGAAAAAATAAAAAAAAAACATACTTTACGCTTGGTGGCAGACACCGGGTACGGTCACCGATGAATGGGATGAGAATCATCTGTGTTCTTGCGGTGCTTGACGAGTGAAGTCTGGCCGAGTGGATGGCTGTCGATGTCGAATACGTCGTGGTATGAAGCCAGAAGGCGGCATAGCAAGGCTGACTTTTCAGGTTTGAGGTCCGGGGCGATCATTGAGCGTAAGGTCAGATCGAAGCACGTGGCATCCTGCGAGTGACGTGGGTGACCCGGACATACGTCTGCAGTAAAACAGGTGACATGGTCGTCAATTAACGGTCTTGGCATGGCGATTGAAATTTCTTGGGGTAGCACTTGTGTAAGAAACCGAAATTGATAACAGGTAAATATGTTCGGTTAGAAGCCATGGATACGATGGAGTGTGGAACAGTAATGTCACGCGCAGTAATATCAAGTGTATATGATTTATTCATCATATACAAGTAAAGCCATCCAGCGGACAATTGAATGAATAAGAGTATGTGCCAGAAGAGTATGTACCAGAGAGTATGTGCCACATTTCTGCTGTCAGCGCTTTGCTAACAGCGAGAGCGTGATAATGACGACGTGCTACGTTTTTCGTAACATGTGGATAAGCAGATATGGGCCCGAGGGCGGGTATGTGACACTGGTATGCGGGTGGCTACCTACTACTAATACATCTACATACGTAATCATGTACAGACCCACGCATTAAGGAGCTTCGCCCTTAAATTCGCCGCGTGTGGTTTAGCTGGGAGCGAACTGGGGGTCTCTCTGTCCGATCGGCGTCATTGCCTATTAGCAGCGATTGGCATGTTCCAGCAGAATACACCGGCCCATCACTACGTGCTTTGCGCCTCCCCATGTTTCTCCCCGGCGCAACGTAGTGAGGGGCGCCAGCGTCAACGCCATCGCTAGCGTAAGCGTTAGCGTTTACTGCTTCGCATCTGCACATGGTGCCTTTTAGCGGAAGCTGGTGAAATTGTTTTTACTACAGATAGATAGATAGATAGATAGAGTTTAACGTTCCAAAACCATCATATGATTATCAGAGACGCTGTAGTGGAGGACTCCGGACATTTCAACCACCTGGGTTTTCTTTAACGTGCACCCAAATCTGAGCACGTGGGCCTACAACATTATCTATCGCCTGCATTAAAAATGCAGCCGCCGCCGCCGGGATTCAATACCGTGACTTGTGGGTCAGAGCCGAGTACCTTAGCCACTAGACCACCGCGGCGGGGCTACTAAAGATTGCGTGCTGTTGGACATGCAGATTACACAAAGGCACCTTCTCGTCATGCGTTGCTAAAATTACCACGAGGCAATATAGATAATCAAGGTAACTGAAAAGCGAAGTTTCTTAGGACGACTATATGAAGCTGGCAAGTGTCAAGCTGGAAAAAGATAGACTCTACGACTTAATAAATTGATCCATAGAACAATTGTTTACTGCGCATCATTCACCTAGTATTGTGCGCTGTTTGCCATGATGAACCTAAATCAACTAAGAGGCTTCGATCTCTCACACAGAAACCCAGTTGCTTGAGAACCGAGGCAGGACTGAAGGTCAATAACATGTGGGTACATTGAAGACACTGCTTTCAACAGAAATCTCTCAAATATATAAAAAATTATTTTGCCTTAAGGCATGCCTAAGCAATGAGAATTACAATAAGCGGAGCAATGACTGCTTCGTACTTACATACATCGTAAATCACTTTTTACGATTGTATTACATACAATCGTAAAAAGTGATTCCAGGTCGTCCAGACTAAATAGATCCAATGAGATGGAGCTAAGTTTGTTTGGGACAAAATTTTAATGGAGGTGTGTATTGCGGATGTACACTCACGCCGAACATGAGTTGCAACATGCCACCCTTTATCAAAGCGTCACTGCGGTGGCGTGGAGAACAATGTGTTACATAAGCGCTGTGTCAACTCTTGGTGCTTATAAAACCAATGGCACGTTTGTCGGTGTTAAAATATAAAATTGAGAGGCCTTGAACGATGGCCACCAAGTTGTAGCTCATACCGGATGCCCCTGTACAATCAAAATACAGTGCATAATGAAGGTACACAAAGGATGATGTAATGCACGATGTAGCCAAGAAAACCAGAGTGATTAAGTTGTTACATCGCTACAGCGTAATGTATATTGTAATTATGTATATGTATAGATTGAGATCAAACAGGTCTGCTCCGACACTGGACAACACATGCAGGCACTGTGGAGCCGCTACCTGCCCACCTACAATCACATGGAGGAGCTGCCTAAAAAGGGCACCATCGAAGAAGTGCGCTACGTGCATTTCACCTTCGGGTATACAATGGAGCACCAGCCTCGCATGTTCATGAAGGAGCTCGGAGGATCGGTTTTGCTCACGCTGGGAAACTACTGCGTGAACATTGTGCTCCAGGTCTTCGGCGGTGAGAGGCCGGTAAAGATAAGCGCGTGCGGTGATCTATCACCCCAAGGTAAGATACTCGCGAATTTAGTTGTTTTTCTAGTTCGATTTCTATCAGCATAGTCCACTGTATTGTGCGTAAATGTGCGACTATTTGTCTTTTCCAAATTATTTGAATAGTGGTAGTCTTCATATTGAAGATTTAAAAAAAGTTGATAAAAAAAGGTGCTTTCGCATCACAAAGAAGTAAAAGCCTCCTAGAGCTTTGCAAATATATACATTAACCACTGCGACAGTGAGAATTTTAAGTATGATACCCGTTTATTACTGTGTGAGCCCCACGCTCATTAGAAATCTTATTGAAAAAAACAACAACATGGAAGCTTTACAGTATATTGCTTATAATTCTGAAGGAAGCGTGGTGCTGGGTGGTCTTCATTGCTTCTTTCTTCTTTTGTTTATTTTTTGCTTTTTCTTTTTTTTCTGACACCTATCGCAAGGCATTGTTATCTGATTCTTTCTATTTATTCTTTTCTCACGTTACCTATCTCTGTGTCTTGCTCTCTGCGTATTTCTTCCTTTTGTTGTTCTCTCTAGTTATTGCTCTCTTTTTTTTTCTCTCGTTTTGTATCCTTTTTTCTCTCTCTCTTTTTATTGCCAACGTGTTCGTTTCACATTTGTATCTGCTATGTACGGTGGTGGGGCTTGCTCAATTCCTAGAGAACACACATACCTAAAAAGTTTTCCACAACACGATGGCGCACAATTCACTGCTAGCTTCTCTGTAAAAAGAATCAAGAGAGCATGCGCGTATTCACAAAGATGATAGTATTTCATGACGGAGAGCATGTTAGCGATAGCTTAAACACTTTCGCTGTTAAATCCTTGTGCGAGAAACGTATGAAGCATCAAATCTATATGCTTTTCTACTGCTTTTAATATTACCGAACTGCAACTAACATTAATTAATGCCCTCACGGCAATGCTTGCCCAAATTCGGTAATAAAATAAATCAGCCACCGAACACGTGGTAATATTATTACAAAGGTTAAATGTTTATTCATTTGTTTCACTCGCAAACTGCTGTAGACGTGTCAGTTTCAATAAAGTTTCATCGTCTTCATCGTGCCTCTCGTTATAGTTTCTCACAGAAATCACTACTGTCACGACGACTGCCACCTCCATAATTCCCTTTGCCACGAACACTTTTGATGAAGTGGCGTGCAGGGTCACTAGTTTAGAATGGCGCTTTTTAAAATCCAGTTCCAATATCACAAGACCGGTCCGAAAGAGGTCTGTAAACATGTACCGCAACTGCCCTAATTCCAACTGTCGGTTTTGTAATTCACTGATTTATAGGGTTCAACGTCACAAAACAACCATATGATTACGAGAGACGCAGTACTGGAGGGCTCCTGAAATTTCGACCATCTGGGGTTCTTTGACAAGCATCCAAATCTGAGCACACAAGCTTACAGCATTTTCACCTCCTCGAAAATGCAGCCGCTGAAGCCGGAATTCAATACCGCGACCGGCAAGTAGGCAGCCGAGTAATTTAGCCACTGTGACCGCGGCGAGACCCGTGGATCTTCTATTGGTCCTGCTTAGCTGTCATCACTGCCAATCAGTCGCTACGATGTGCTATTTGTTTTTTAATTGCTCCACAGTATCTTTACCAGCATAATGGGGCTGCCTTTGTCGCGTTGTGCATTTCGTGCTACATCAGCAACAGCGCATACACCTTCGATGTAGGTTCTGGCCATTGCCTAGCGCTCTGCTTACAATGCAACGCAATGTCCTTATAGCACTTATTTTCTTGATGTTGATATGCTTTTTTATGAGCGTCATGAATCTCTTCGTTTTAAGCTTTGCGTTGTTTTGTGTTAGATTGCATACCACTCAAGTCTATTTCCTGTCATTTTTCTTTGAATCTCATCATTGTACTTGATACCCCACCATTTTGCATAATTGCGCTTCATAAACATAACTGCTTCATTAATTGATTTTATATTTTCTAGGCACCGACCAAGGCGTTGCCGTGTCAATGGAATTCAGCGGAGGTCGGCTGGCCATGTTTACCTTGTCAGGCGTTGTTAAGTTGCCCGGAGTTGCAGAGGTCTTTGGCAGAAAAGGCAAGATCACCGTAAGTAAATATCGACCTCATGCGTAGAAGCGAATAGCCCCGATACCCACACAGCAGTTTCACTGCAGTTTAATTTTTGAATCTGGGCTGGTAGTACAGCCCGAATCCCACTTGTTCCGAACGGCAGATTGGGTGGCCCTCTTGTGTTAAGATTGGCGCCATAAGCAGCTTCTATCTCGCGTTAACTCTAAGCTTCTGTTTATGCTTCATCGTCATCATCATTTATTTGACCTTTAAGGGCCCCTTATGGGCATTACTTAAGAGGAGAGAACATTTTACTAAATACAGAAAAGCAAAGAAAATAAGAAAGTGGTATGAATACACGAGCAATACTTTTGCAGGATCCGAGAACAGACGTAAATAAATGTGCTTGTACAAACATAAAACATGCCTGCATAAACTTTACACGTACAAGAGCACGAAATACAGTGGTAGAGCTTTAATAGGCGTCCAAGTTTAAGTGAGCTCTTAGTAGCTGTTTGAATGCGCATGAGACGCACCTCGTGACGAAGGCTTCCGGTAAGTTATTCCATTCTTTAATGGTGTCATGAAGATACTAATTGTTAAATGATGTGGTCCTACCACAAGGACGTGGCAGGCTTCGGGAATTAAACAGCCAGTGAGAGTACGGACGGCAGGAAGTAAGAGAGTGCCTTGGAAGTGAGGAAAAGACTTGCATAATATATGAAATAAAGAAAGTAAAAAAAAACATACGTCTGTTAGCTAGATCCTGTAAGTCTAAAGACTCCTTAATCAAAGTGATGCTTGATGCGTGATTGTAATCGGACGTGATAAATCGGGCAGCCTTATTCCGAACGGATTACAACAGCTTAATAATCAGATAGGTTTGGGGAGGGCTCCAGATATAAGACGCGTATTCGAGCTTCGTATGAACGAAGGGTACGTACGCAATTTTACGGACTGTAGGAGAGGATAGGCGTAAAGTTCTTCGGATGTAACGAAGTTTTTTTCATGCGTCAGCGACTAAGTGTGTGATGTAATCCTACCATGTGAGAGTGTTAGAAATGAGCACGCCAAGGTATTTGTAATTGATTGATTGATATGTGGGGTTTAACGTCCCAAAACCACTATATGATTATGAGAGACGCCGTAGTGGAGGGCTCCGGAAATTTCGACCACCTGGGGTTCTTTAACGTGCACCCAAATCTGAGCACACGGGCCTACAACATTTCCGCCTCCATCGGAAATGCAGCCGCCGCAGCCGGGATTTGAACCCGCGCCCTGCGGGTCAGCAGCCGAGTACCTTAGCCACTAGACCACCGCGGCGGGGCGGTATTTGTAATTGTCGACATATATTAAGTTCGTTCAATTTAAATTGTACACGTATTCCAAGTTCAACTGCTTGTGAGATACGCGCATGACTTTGCATTCGGAAACGTTTGCTTGCATCAACCACATTGAACACAAGTTTTCAACTAACGATGGGTCATTTTATAAAATTTCGTGATCGCCAGGGGTGGTTACTTGGCGGTAAAGGACGAAGTCGTCCGCAAAAAATTGAACTGATGATGAAATTCTTGATGGTAGATGATTCACCTATATAAGGAAGAATAAGGGGCCGATCACTGACCCCTGAGGAACACCAGATTTAACAGCAGCCGCAGTAGAGTGAAGACTGACTATGTCACTGAGCTGAGATCGATGTGATAGGAAGCATCGGATCCACGATAGGGTTAAAGGGACCAAGTTCAGACTAAAGAGTTTGTTTATCAGTCGTCGATGAGCGACATGATCGAGAGCTTTAGAGAAGTCAATGTATATGACGTTGGTTTGAAATAGAGAATCTGTGTTATGTTGGAGGTCGGTAGTGGATTCGAAAAGCCGAGTTTCGCAGGCCAAACCAAGTCGGAAGCCGTGCTTATTTTGAAAGAATTGGTTACTATTGAGGTGGTGGGCAACGTACGAATAAATAATGTGCGCGAATATTTTGCAGGCAATGCATGTCAGTGAATTATGACGATAATTTGATGGGTTTCAACGGTCACCTGATTTGAACACCGGAGTTACCTTGGCTACCCTACAGTCCACAGGTATAGTACCTTCAGAAAGGGACTGAGAGATTATGGTTTGAAGAATGTGGCTCGGAATAGCTCCAGTGGATTTTAGCATCTTTGCCGGTACGTTATCGGGACCAAGGGCACTCGATGTTTTGATTTGTTTTATAACTTTTAGGACATCTTCAGCATTAATAGTGACGGGTTGCATCTGGGGAAAGTAATACCTGGAGGCATACGAAATAATGACTGATGGCTCATGAGCGAAGACTGAGGTAAAATAAGAATTCATCAAGTCAGAGTTATGCGGTGCGGGTACCCGTGGGCCATCAGGACTGCACAGTGAAATATTTTGCGATAAATTGTTGGGGTTGATAATGTTTCAGAATTTTCCGGCTTTTTTGCGAATGATTTTTAGGAGATATTTATGGTAATGCTTTTATAGCTTTTTTCGAGTGCGCTAGTATATTCCCGAAGTCAAGCAAAATATTTGTCTCATTTTGATTGAGTACTGCTATGTTTTGCATCGTGGAAAAGGCGGTTCTTTTTTTGCGAGATTTTTCTCACGAAACTTGTATACCAAAGACTACCATCGTCAAAGCGAACAGACACAAACAGAACTTATTGTTCTATATGCTTGAATCATACCACAAGGACATAGCACAAGGTATGAAGCAACAAGCCTGAAAGAAGGTAGTATTGGTATGAATGTTTAGTAATATTACGCTATCGGTCTCTACTTAACACTGAATAAACAAAAACAAAATAGTTCGGCCGAAGCGGCTGAGGTTGCTGTAGACAATCGTGAGACATAATGTACAACTTTTGTGAAAACTATACTGCGCAAATGTGCAGCACCGCAGATAATGATATTTTTATATATTGTGTAGCCATTCACAGCAGTGTGTGATCACGATGAGTAACTTGTGCCAAAACCTACGCCACGGTGACGTCTCATCTATAAATAACGAAAGCGAATCACAAGGTCTATGAGTACATGCATTGGGCGCGATTCCGGAGTTGAAGACACCCTGTATAGGTACCATTTTTGAAGCCGCAACTTTAGTGGCAGCCTCTAATGACACACGACAGCCTTCACAACCATAGATTTTCATACCCATTAAAAAAGACAGCCAGCTCTGCGCAGAACGTGCAGCACAGTCTCAGCGAAAGCTGGAAAAGTGGCCTTTCCGAGCCTTTTTAAACACTATTTCGGAAACTTCTATAAGCACACTTATAGGGTACCCACTATGCCAAAAATTATCATAATTTTTGTGCAGGCATTCGCTGTGCCATCTTTCGTCATTCTTCGGTGAAGCGTGATACCAGTAACACAAGTGCAAGAAATATTGGGCAAGGTTTTAATACTGTGACGGACGACTATGAAGAATTATGCATAGCGCTACTGTAATGGGTTGTGCCATTCGACAACTCACTATTTACGCAATTAGCATTGTGTGACACGTGACTGTTCGTATGCTGCCCTAAACGCTTGTTACACCCAATAATGCGATCACTTTCCCGCTATAAAGATTGTCTAGGGTCAATTTGCCAAAGAGTTCCAAGCACCAGCATAGCTCAGTGGTAGAATACTGGGCTGGTACGCAAAAGAACAGGGTTTAAATCCTATTGTGTCCTTGGTGTTTTTTATTTACTTAACAATTTCTCGCTTTGCGCGATAGTTTTATGGACAACGGCGGCGGCAACGGCCAACTACGATGTACGTGATTTGTGTTGTGATCTCATAACAGCTTTCGATGTTAAAGTTCGCGCTTTTAAGCCAAGCTAAATGTCACTGTCATGTAGAAAAAAAAACAAGTGGTGATTCGAAGAGGGGAGGTGACTTGGCACATTATTCTTTGCTTGAGCTGAGTGTTTCCAGGAAAATAAAAACATACCAGGATGTTTGGTAGAGCTGCGTATTAGGAAAGAGACATAGACATGAAACCATGCAATAATTATGTCAAAGTGTAAAAAGGTGTTCGCTGTAGAGTGACAGGTAAATATGAAAGAAAGTGTGCGAATAGGCAAGCTGTAAGTCTAGAAACAGCGCAACTGCAGACAACGTATACAATCAGGATGACAAGAAGAAGCACTTCTTACAAATAAGTGGCGGGGATCACAGGCGGTGGCTCGTAGGCGCTGTGTACAATGACAGCATTACCACATCTAAGCATGCTATGCCCGTCTAAACAAGTGTGGTTTATAACTTAAAATAACTTGTTTAAAATTATTCTTCTATCCATAGTTCATCACAGCGACCCTGCAGTACTTATCGATGCCACGGCTGGTAAGAGAACTCAAGTGTCCAATTGAAATTGATCTCTCTACAAAAGATCATAGTTTCATGGCCATCAATATTTTATCCATTCAGCACCTGTTCATGTGCATTTCAACTCCTTTAATAATAGTTCAGAAACTTGGGTCAGTAGTAGCACTTAACGAGGGTTAGACAACGAACGCTTCGATTACTGTAACCTTCTAGCTTTGCTCATTTATGGTACCTTTACAAAATAAATAAAATATGTCTTTAAGTATATGTTGACGAAAAGTTGTAACACCTGTACTTGTTATTTGGAAACGAAACAGATGATATGGCGTGCCTAAAGTTACAATCAATAAAGGCAGAACAGCGTCAAAACTGAAACGACCTCTGAAATGTAGAATTTTATGATAAGATTAATTTGTTAGTTTCAGTGAGTCGGTGCATCTTGCTAATAACTTAATGCAATCCCCCCCCCCCCCCCCCACACAAACAAAAAAAAGTAGACAGCGAGGAGAAACCCGGCAAACGAACATTTCAGCGCTCGACCAAATGTGTTTGTTTCTTATATTTAGCCTCTTTAATTCTTGCTTAAACCTATTTGAGCGAGTGCTATTGCTTCGAGGTTTCTTTTTTTTCCCTCTTTTTATCTCGCGCTATATCGTGACATATCCTGCGATCTTATCCCTACACGTGGGCCGTGGCTGGCCTGCTTTATTGGTTCTTACAACACATATCACGGTTTCTTTTTTGTTCTTCCCCGCACAGATCCACCCTCCATTCCACGCGCCAACTTGTGTCGAGTGACCAGCGGGAAAATTCGAGATACAACTTCCTGCGCCTTCCGTGCCTCTCAACTTCCTAAACTTGAGTGCCTGCGGTAGGAAGCTGAAGAAGTAAGGAGAAGTCTGCGTGAAGGTGAGAGATGGGTGATAGTTTCAGGGGCTTTGCGAGCCATGACAACAATATCAGTATAAGGCACACCATAGTTACGAGCTCCGGAAATTTAGACTACCTGTGACTCTTAAATGGGCACCTAAGGACACGGGCACCTAGCATTTCGCCTACGAGGACATAAGGGCGCCATGGCCTGAATCAAGTCCACATCCTTCGGGCCATCTGCCAAACACTAGCACAAATGCACAACCGCGGCGGAACTGGTGAAAAATCATGACAAATCAGCTATTTCATTTGAAAAGAAAGTACAACACAGTGTGTCCAAAACCTGCCCTACTGAACATAGATATGTGGGGTTCAGCGTCCCAGAACCACCATATGAATATGAGAGACGCCGTATAGCAGGGCTCCGGAAATTTCGACCACCTTAGGGTCTTTAACGTGCACCCAAATCTGAACACACGAGCCTACAACATTTCCGCCTCCATCGGAAATGCAGCCGCCACAGCCAGTATTAGATCCCGCGACCTGCGGGTCAGCGCAGAGTACCTTAGCCACTAGACGACCGCGGCGGGGCTGCTCTACTATACAGATATTGTGTGTGCGTGGCTACAGCTATTACTCTGTGGTGTCGTTACAGACTATTATCTTTTTTTCGTCACTTTACACGCTCTTCCCGTAGTTAAGTATAAAAGAGTAAGAGAGAAACCTCATCTGGTTAAACTCTTTAATTTTCCCTGTAAATTTCGTTCAGTGTTAAACCAAAACCTGCTCTTATTAGTTTTACATCGAGACATGTGTAACGAACAAAAAAAATTTATGCACAGAAGCGATTGCGTAGTGAATAAGAAATAGTAAATCGTGGGGTATATAATAGCTGAAGCACGTATCTTTGTCAAGTACGCGTTCTTATTTTAGAAAAAAATAGAGTGTTTTTTTGCGAGCAGACATTTAAGGAATATTCTAAAACATTGTATAATAAATTGTGGCACAGTTATCGACGAGCTTAAAATGAGGAAAAACTACACAATCATACGGCGTTCCCTTCAGGAGCATTCTTGTGCACTCAGTGAGTTTTCGTTTTTCGCAGCTAATTTACAAAGCTCGTAATAATTACAAAGAAACAATTTCATTCCATGAATTTGCACTGCAATCAATGGTGTGCACGCTCCTTTATGATTTACGTATACTTGAGGCTTTATAATATATAAATCTTAATAATTGTTCTGTTAGCGAAGTCCCGAAGTCCTGCTAAATTGACAAAAGTACGTGGATGCGAAAATTCAAGAAGAGCAACATATATAGATCCAGCGTTTGCAATAAAATGTCTAGCTTCTGATTTTGTTTGCCTTTTTGTTTTACAGGTCTTCTCGAAGGCCCGAATATGACGCACCACGATTCGCTGCTTATCTCGGAGATTTTCGATGAAATCCTGAAGCAGAATGGAGTGCAATCTTAAGCAAGGGCGATCTACAAAGGGAACGTTTCATTTCACAATACGCTCATAAAGGGTCCTCAGCTGTTGCCTTCTATATGTGCCTGATTGATATGTGTGGTATAACACCCTAAAACCACCATATGATAATGACAGATGCACCTCCTATGAGTGCTCTTGGTGTTTTTATTATCCAAATATCGCAGCATGTTTGCATTTCGGCAACGAAGTTTTCTAGCCTCACATACGAGTTATTCTTTCACAAATGTATTGCTGTATACACTGAGCATCAGACGCTGACTGTGCTACTATAAGGCCTAAATATGTTCACGAGGCTCTACAATACAGGTGAGTCAACCTTATAACTGGTCACTTCGACACCTCCCACTTTACACGGTTGGCACTATCAAAAGGAACATTCCAAAAGATTACCATGGAACAACCAGTGTTCGCGTAAAGCCACTGTAGGGAAACTGCACTAAATCAAACCACTTGGCGTATAGGCAATTCAAAACATAGGATATAGAGAAAGGTAGAATCCACTGTGAAAGCATTTGTAGCGGTTGATGTCTTATCGTCAGTCACTTTGAAAACAAACCATCGTTGATAATATATCTTCACCCTCATTCAATGACTAATCCCCCCAAACTAGCAGCTCTAATTCCGCTCTGAAAGTGAACTTTAGTAATATAAGAAATATGATTCCCAAATTAGTATCTCTTTGATTATTTCAGACAAAATGACAGCCGTGCTTCACATTTCAACATCTGTAGTTTTTATCAACTCCTCCCTCCCTCCCTCACCGCCACTGTCTCCTTTCAATCTCTGAACCATGGACGCTTGATCTCCCCCTTTGGGGCAGACGGCCGAGTGTTCCTCTCTGCCTGTGAGAGCTCCAGTTCTCACTCAACCTGCCGCATATGCTATGGCACTATAGCTATCGGCGAAGCAGGTGTTTTTCCCCAAGCTCTTTTTAGCCTCAGCGACCTATCTGCGCAGGTAGTTCGATGTGGTTCTGATCAGTGCTCTGTCATGCTCCACTTTGAGATGCTCTCGCGAATAGGCTGGAGTCACTTTAACCGAATTATAGGCGGGTGACTGGGTGAAATATATTAGAGCTAGGAATACGGCTAACTCCGAAAAGACGAGGATATTGGTCGCAGGGGTAAAAGCCTGTCTACTGTGGGATGTAAGTTCATGTTAAAGAACACCAGGTGGCTAAAAATTTTCTAAGTCATCACTTGTCAATAAACTTCACTTTTTCACGTGCGCTCTTTTGTTCGGGAAACAACTGGGCAGGCTGCACCAAAGGGGGGAGATCGAGCGGTCGTGTCCGAAGTGAAACATCGGGTTTCATTGCTGAATAAAAGAATTAAAATTCTGACAGAGGGTCCAGTATAATGACACACACACACACACACACACACACACACACACACACACACACACACACACACACACACACACACACACACACACACACACACACACACACACACACATATATATATATATATATATATATATATATATATATTTCTTGTTGAACCAAAGATTAGGATGAGCTTGGCAGCGAAATGGTTGTAAATGTTTTACTAGTCTTTTTCCGTATCGGAAGATGCACGTTCCGTGACACATTGCCCGTTTTTATTCAGCTACATTACAAGACGGACACAGTCAAATTATATAGAAATGTATCCATAAGTTTTTCCTTGAGAAGATGACATTCCGTGTTTATGCACATCTGAAATACAATTTCAATCATGTTATTGAGTTATTATTGCCGCGACCAATACTAAATCACAGTTGGTTATATCACTGCATATAAGCCGCTACAGGTTACTGTTGCCCCACAGCGTACTTGTTTCTCTATATCCATTTTCACCAGCCATATGTTTTTCGGGCGTCACCTAGAAAGC
The DNA here is from genome assembly GCF_043290135.1 of Rhipicephalus microplus. Classification (NCBI taxonomy): domain Eukaryota; kingdom Metazoa; phylum Arthropoda; class Arachnida; order Ixodida; family Ixodidae; genus Rhipicephalus; species Rhipicephalus microplus. The sequence continues at coordinate 97,133,782 of NC_134703.1, read as the reverse complement.
TGTAACGCGCCCATTATATAATTCGAGGTGTCTGGTCAATTACGAATAGGTACACGTACACAATGCAAATCATTAGACAGAGCTTACATCTCGATTCGCGTGGTACATTAGTATGCGCACTCCTTACCGCACCGCAGGGACAGCATACAAGTTACTAAGTTAAAAAGTAGCTGAAAACCTTGCGAGAAGTAGGTTATTTCTTGACTAACGACATCGTCAGACAGACGAAAGTAACACGAAAGTGTGAACAAAAATTATGCACCACCAGACAACGTGAGCGTCGTGAGCTTTGTTTAATTTCTTCGAACTGTGTATCGTTCAAAGCATGAGCTTACAAATTACTTTTATCACTTAATTGGCGTGATTCTCTGTCCACATGCTGGATTTACTTACAAAAGATAATGAGGTCACAAAAGCGGAATTTGTACTCCAATTTTCAGTGTTTGCCAGCAATTTCGTACATAGCCCAGCGTCAAGCATCAAGTGTGTGGGAAGACGATGATTGTGAGGCCACTAGTGCTCTCTGCATGCGCTGCTTTTGCACCCGCCACAGCTCACTTCTGTGACAACACGTTCAAGGAGATAGCGCAGCCGCCACTGGTGGGCAAGCTGTAGAGGTTATGAATAACACGTTCGCTCCCTTAGCTCTTACATTGCCATCATTACAGTGTCTAGAAATCCATCATCCACGTGCTGTAAAGCAGCCGCGCCTCAACCCCTATTTTTTCGATGCATGTATAAATTATTTGCATTTCACGTTTCCATCAATGTGGGACAAAAAAGGCTAAATAATGCGGCGTTATTCTCCAAACCTTACCTTGCGCGGAGCACTTCTATCGCACGGAGTACCGTCTGGCGCATCGTAGACTGCTAGCTTTCCAGGAATCGATAAGGAACTACAGGTAATCATGCAGTGTTCGAGCTTGTAGTGTGCGAGGTTGTCCGGAGGCTGTAATGAAATGTTCATGCTTGTCAATGTGATTTAGAAGCTTTTCTTCAAAAAAAAAGCAAATCTCGAAGTTCACGCCTTGCTTCTTTTACTTGCCTGGTGACTTACAGGCGAGTGTACAATGCACGCTTACCACTGGTGACGGTATGCAGGTGCCAGTAGGAGTATGCAATGTTTCTATTTGTCATAAGACAATAAAATCATAGCTAATTCACGGAGTGAATGATAATAAATGGGGCGAAGCGTCTGCCCGTCCATTCGTCTGTCTGTCCGTGGTGTCGTTCCCTCTGTGGATACGCCGTGGTGGCTACGCCGGAGGAATGGATTGTCCTAAGCCACAGAAAACTTCGCCCCTAAAACGCGGTGTATTCGGTCATTTCAGCGACGCAGACGGCGCCATGTTGCCGTGCTACGAAGCTGTCACACGGTGATAAAACAGCGATGCAGTTAAGTCTCTCAGTAGTCATAAACCCGTGAACGCATCTTCACGCTCACGACGCTGACGTAAATGCTCGAGGCATCAACGTCTCGTCCTCTATTTCAACCTTGAACTGCACCGCCTATAATCGCTGGTATGGTTGAATTTCTTCGAGTCAGAAACGTGACCGGTATAAAACCTTCTACAATAGCATGTTAAAGATGGTATACAGTCTTTCTTGAGATCACTCAACGCAAAAATATGGTCTGTCTGCTTATCTTTGTGTCTGTCTTTCTGCTGCTGTCTGAAAATTAAGCAGAGTGGCGAAACTTTATCTCTTTTCTAAACAATCAGCCATCTTGATTTAATTCTTGTGTTCATACGTGCTGATATTGGCAAGTGAAAAAAATAATACTGCACATATTTTGGCGCAACATAAGTACAGGGCCATTAGATAATGTGGTACTTCATTTTTAAAATATATAGATACGTAATTATAGAACCGCAGTGCTTATTACGTGGCGCTGGGAATGTGACACTATGACCGAAAAGTAAACAACAGGTGTTTCCTATGCTTCTGTAGAACTACATAGTGCTTCCACCTACCAGTTACTTTGCGTGCTAGAAAAATTTCGTTTCTTAAAATTACAGCTGGATGGCATCCACATCTCATGAAGCACCTACTTGCCAAATTTCTTGCACTGAACGTCAAATAAACGTTTTATTCTCTCTCTCAAGAAAGAAGACTATTGTGTTTCGATGACCTCTGCCAGCGAAGCACGTAGATACGCTGCCATTTTTTCTAAAATTTTGCCTTCTAAGAATTCGCGGAAGTAAAAACTCTGCTCTGAATAGGTTTGCTAGGTTCCTTCATTATTTAGATTTATTTTGATTAGGCGTTACGTGTGGAATTGAGAAGAGGAATACCAGTTTTTTTATAACAAATACCTCATTTGAGCCGATAAATGTGATTTGAGTCTATAAACATATATATAAAAAAAGAACTGGACATAGCTTGCTCAAGTGGCGCAAGGTGAAAAGACGAAGCCGAGCTGATTTTAAGGCGTTACCAATACGGCGCCAGCAGTATCGAGGCGGCAAAAGGAACTCAGCGCAGGAGCGCGTGTGCATGTGCAGTGCTGCAGTGCCCGGTGGGCGAGTGACGTCAGGCTAGTCAGACGCCGACGCGCCATGATGACGTCATGGGGTATGCGCAGTACCACAAAACTGGCGGCGGAGTCGCCTGAGTCAACATAGGAGGATTAAGGAGTCAACGTTACAACAATAAACTCATTGGTCTGGGTCGTGCGGAGTGAGTGCGCGGCTGCACAAAGATGCACATGTGGTCGCTAGGCTACGCGAAGTTATTTTATGGCTCCACGGAGTTTTTTCTTTTTGTCGGTAGTAAAGAGATCCTGGCTAACTTAAAAAAAAAACGCCAGGCTTGCACGGAAGGCGCAGCAGTCACAGAGAAAGCTAGAAAAGAGTGGTCTTTCACAGCCTTTTCTAAACAGCCATTGGGTAACTGCTGCAAAAACACTTGCTGTGTGCCCCCTACGTCATTATTAATAATAATATTCTTGTAGTAGGCTAGTAGTCCCGATGCTTCTTTTCGTCATTCTTTCGAAAAGCGTGATATTCTGAAAACGCTTGCAGGGAATTTCATGCGAATTGTTGATGCAGTGGCTGACGACGATGAGAAATTATGCCTGACGTGTGTATGTGTCATAGGGAAGAGGTGACCAAAAACAAGCTTTTGTAATGGGTTGAAGCATTTTACGACCCACGCATTACGATATTGGCATTGTGTGACGCCTCGTTGTTTTCTTTTGCTGTTCCAAAACGCTTTATTACTCACATTAACGCGATTCCTTTCGCGACATCAAACCTGCCTAAGGCAAGTTTGCCAAGAAGTCTCCAACCTCAGTGGGGCTCAGTGGTAGAATACTGCTCGGGCAAGCAGTAGATCCGGATTCAAGCTCCAATGAGTTCTAGGGACTACGTTTTTTTATTATTTTGCGCGATAGTTGTTAGGGACACCGACAGTGGTGGCTGTGGACAACCCCGCATCTATGGTGCCACAACTACGTGACAACTACGGCACCACGCAGCTTTCGCTGTAAAAGCTTCATAATTGAAACAGGTAATAAAAACGGACATATAACGTGACGTCCCTTCCTCGTACGCTACCTAAAGAAAATGGCCAATGGAAACGGTAAGAGGACTAAGAACTCGAGTCGTGTTTACGTCCCACAACTAACACTCTCGTCTAAACAGGCAAGCCAGTGTTCAGTACTACTAGTAATGTTTATGCGTGTAACTTGAAACAGCGGAGCTATTCAGAGCAGCTATAAGTCCTTGCAGAGCAAACATAAAACTATTATCATTATGAACCTTAATCATTATGAATTGCTTTAATCGCAGCGCATGTGAGCCAAATAGTCCGGCGAAGTACCCAGTAACTCTGATAAACGAAAGAACCTGTACACAAAGAAAAAAAGTGCAAAAGAAAAAAAGTTAGGAAAAAATGGAATAGAGAAAAATATAAAACAGCCAGAAAAATAAAAAAAGAAATAGAAAGAAACAGTTACAGAAAAGATAAAAAATAAAGACAGTGTGTAACCGAATATGTGAGACGCATTGAAAGAGGAAGCAAGAAGTAGAAAGAGAAACAAAAAGATAAGGAGAAAGAAAGAGTGAATTAAGACAGACCACCGTATTTCTCCGTATTTCGGTCAAGCCTGACACCACCAGTGCGAAGCTTGTCGTCCTTTGGCCAGGTAAGGCCCTTGCCGCCAGTCCACATATGATAACAAGTGCGAAGCTGCTTTTTGTTTCTTGTTATAGCTTTTTTTAAAGTTAGCTCGCAAAATTTCTCGCATTCCAATTTGATCATTACGAGGGAACCGTATAGCAAGTATTTCATCAATGGTCAGCGTTATCTGTCATAAATATCCTTATTACGGCTTAAATGGAACCAGCTTTAAAATAATATGCAGTTCTGCAGAGCTTACGCTGAGTAATTACTGCGACTAATAGTTGTGACATTGGTGCATTGAAATTGAAATCAGATTTTTTTTTCTGCCACACAAGTTTCTGTCTTCGCAAGAAATAGTAATTATGCTATAAGACTCGCAAGTTTGTTGCACATTTCATTTTTTTAGTATTATAGCTCTAAAATAATGTTTTTTGTGTGTTAGCAGTTGATTACCCAGAGGTTGCGTAAACATTGTGGGATACAATTTTTATGTAAAGAAGTAGAACGGCATTCTTGACGTTTATCAGAGTGGCTGATACCATTGTTTTGGCTATATCTCTTCAATTTCTCGAGCCATTTATATAGCTTTGCTCACTCATTCTTTCCACTCAGCCTGAATTCGGTTAACTCGTAAGGAGGTAGGAAAGGCCCCATGGAGGTAATCGAAGAAACAGCATAAAAACTTGATAGTTTCACTATTTTTCGGCAAAGTTCCTTCTCAACAAGATCGTGACATCAAGCGAGAATGCCCACAAATTGGGGGCGTGCTTTAGTGAATTTGCCACAGATGTGAAAATTTAGCTTCAATCTACTGTTCTTCCCGACTGAATAATATTTAATACAGAAAGCGAACCTTTTGCAACTTCGAAGCCTCCCGAAATAAGTTTCCTTAAACTCAACTTTTAAGAATTTATCTATCGCGATACGTGCATTCATAATACCCCCCTTCCGTTTAAAGTTCTTTCAATTGAACTCACGTCCTTGTAAAAAGCACCTTGGACATCACGGTACCGACGTTCACAGAATTCATCGAGGGTAGGTCTTGTTTTATTAACATCGTCGTAAGTAACGTTTCTTGTCTTCCTTATCGTAGTCTTCGTTAGACATTGCCCGGCTGGGCTTCTATTATAGAAACGAAAACGGGATGAAGACGCATGTATATATATATAAAAACCAATAATAATAGATGTATAATAAAACACACTGTGAAAGCGGGCTAGATGGTATTGCATATTTTGGGTTTCAGCTGTAAAATAATGAAAAATGCAGTACGAGCCGCCACATCAAAACAAGGGTAGGAAGGAAGTTACAGGAGGGAAAGGAAACGCAGGGATGATAAGCAGTCTGGAACGACTGGTATGCAACCCTACACCTGAAACAGGGTTAGAAAATTCGAAAACTGGAGAGAGTGCGAGAGGAGAGCACGCACACAAAGTCGCACTCCACAGTGATCATAACAGTATTGGTCTATAACCGCCAGTGCAAGCTTGTTGCCATAAAGATGCTGAGGTCTGCTTCCGTCGCCTTCACCTGCGGTGACCTCTCTAGACAATATTCTGTAACCGTTTCAAGCTGGTCTGCAAGATATGTCAGCTAGCGCAGCTGCAATTGATTTTATCTGCGCCTTGTAATGAGGACAATCGAAAAAGATGTGCTGTAGTGTCTCCTCTCTACCATATTTGTCACAGAAAGGGTTGTCAGCCATATGAGAATGACAGTGCAATACAACAAATACATTGCGCAGTCTACGCCACTAAAGCCCGAACACTTGACGTCTACAGACGCCTACTGGGCTCCGCCGGAATGAAACAACTCAGCCATTTAAGGCTAAGAGTGCCTTTGACATAAAAACAAAAAACATCCGTTATTGTAAGGACCTGAGTGTAAGCATGTGTGAGTGCGTAGGGCGCAGTAAGAATTGATCGTACACACTTTCTAGGGCAATTGATTGCTGGTACCAAAAATTTACAGTAGAAACAATACAATTATGACTGTGGCAGTTAAAGCGCATATTCTAGTGGCTCATTTGCGGTTCATAAAATGCTTATCTGCATCCACACTCCACTAAACGGCAGCTTTAAACGCGCTATGTTTGCCCAACAACACTTCAGAAGCACATTCGCTGGTGGCCTGGTGATGAAAACAAAAAAGTCACATTACCATCACAGGTAATCTTAGTTACCTTATTTAGCTTGAGTGGCTTTGATAGCCAACACTTGAAGCAAAAGTACTAACTTTAGCGTACAGTGCCGGCATTGTTCAAGCAGAAAGAAAAAAAAAAGATGTAGTTCATCGCATTTAGCCCTTTGTAATTATGCCAAATCACTAATACACAACATATGGTTACAAAACACCAAGCCCTTCAATTTAAACGTGTGCTTTTTCATAAGAATCATATCCTATGATGTTTTGGTAAGGCTGGTTGGTTTCTCATGATACTGATGTAACAGCGCCAAGTGTAAACGGGAACAAAGTGCAAGCGAAGACAAAGGCTGCGTTCTCGTACCCTCCGTTCATGCACGTCTCATTCTCTTCTTGTCACACTAATGCTCTTTGGAGACAGAGGGTTAACTTTATGGAAAGGTGAAATATCTTGACTTTACAACGTGCAGTACATATCTCTTGGTTTACAATTCCACCGCGGAGGCGCAGCGGCGGCGGTGCTGACCCGCAGTTCGCGGGTTTAATCCCGGCTACAGCAGTCGTATTTCAGTGGAACCAAAATGGTAGTTACTTGTGTACTCTGCAATGTCAGTGCATGTTGAACAACAATAAATAGTTGTAATTTCCGGAGCCCTCTACTACGGGATCCCTCATGATCATATCAAGGTTTTTGGACGTAAAAGTTACAATGGTATTTAACTCTTTGACGTACAATTTGCGAGGCAGTCACTTACAGCATGAACTGTACAAACTGCAAGACAGTGCAATAGGAGAAGCTCGCCTGCATTCCGTTAGTCAAAAGGGGCGTCATAATATGCTTCTCTTGAGGAGAGCACGCGCTTGGGTCTGCCTCGTGTGGTTTCCTGCCGTTAAGTATGGATCCGTCATGGTGTGCGCCGAGTCTGCAGAAAAAGTACGAAGTTTAAACAACTTTTTTACTTAATCTTCTACTAATTACGAACTGCAACGAAATTACTTCTCTAAAAACATATATTTCAGAGTGAATGTGCGTGCAATCGGTCGTACGAAAGTCACAACCTATTAAACTTTGCAGGAGCTTAGGTGCTGAGTTCTGCAACACAAATGGAAACGGTGGTAGGATTAGTTGTCTGCTTATTCAGATCCTTTACAACTGTGTGACGTACGTTAACATACATCGAAAGCATTAAATGGGCCTTGTAAAAGGTAATAATTATTTGCGGAGACGTTTTAATTTTTTTAGAGTCGTGGCACAAGAACATATTTGTATGGGAACGTAAACCCTTCAAAGCACTCGAGACAGCTTGAGGTCACGTAAGTGAACGAATTTAGTTGGGTGGGGCTTCTACACGAATTTTCTTTGGGTGAAGTTGGATTAGGGATGGTATCGACAGCCCCTCGATGACCCGAGAGCACGCTGACAACGCGAAAGAAGAGCCAGAGTCTGGTTGAAGCTCGGTCGTCGTTCATGCACGATGACCCTCCCCACGGGCTGCGAGCTCGCCCAGTCCTGTCTTTCCACCACATATTGCCCCCTCTCCCTGCACTCAGCAAGACGAAAATGAATTCGCGCGACCTTCTTGCAGCAAAGCAGCCTACATTGGCCATAAACACTGATGGACGTAACCTGATATCCTACTTGGGACACCGCTTCTATTTTTCTGTCGCGGCAGCTACATAGCCTGGACCATGGCGCCCATTTGACCATCTTGAGAATCCTCAATATTACTGAGTAACCCCTGTGAAACCCTGCACTGTATGTGCGGTGTGTGTGTTGTGTGTGATCTTCATTTTCTTCTCTCTCTATCTCTCTTATTACTTTCCCCAAGTGTCGGTCCCCAAGTGTCGAGTAGAAAACTGGACTTGGTCTAGTTTTCTCCCTATTTTTCGTACACTCTTTCTCTCTCTTTCTCTTTCTGAGGTGGTTCACTTTCTGTAAACTAACTGTCCAGGCATTATTTCAGAGAAACCTGCGACCGCTTTCCACCCACTTCTCCTGACGGCCCCACGTGACATCGGTGCCAAGCACGAGCATCAGTCGCGATCTAGTATAGAGCTCGGAATTAAGCCGAGCAGCAGCCCGCTTACACTTTCTTAGGCAGTGGTGTCTAAGTGAGGGGCATGAATAGATGCACAGTTGTGTTGAAAGGGGTCTGACGGGGGGCACTGAGGTGCGCATGTGTGGAAGAAGACCGTGGTTTTGCTGTAATATACAAACATAAATACTAGACACCAGCTGTAGGGGACGTGATCAATGAGCAATTTTAAGCTGTGGAGAAAACACAGAACCGCGTCATTATAGTGGTGGAGGGCATCGCAATGTAGAGGTAAGCGTTACGAACTTGCTTCCAACTGCGTCATACACATTCAATGGCGGCGGTACACAAAAAACGCTCGTGCGCTGCAAATTAAAAACTTAAGAGAGTGCTGGGCACTCACTTTCGGAGAGTAATTTTTTGTCCCAAATTTCACTCTCTTTTTCAGAGTAAATCATCTGTTTTTGAGGCAGCAGAGCACAGTGATTCTCCCAGAACGGGTGAAAGCACCCCCCTCAACAAAGTAACATAACGCTGCCTACAGCAGAGTAGCATGACCCCACCGAAGAGAGTAAATGTACACCTCGCGAAAACAAATAGCAGGAGTTGAGCCGAAATTGGTCTTTTTAATTGTTGTTGACAAATTTCCGCGCGCGCTGATCGAAATGGCTAAATATGAGCACTAAGACAAAAAGGTAAATAAAAAAAGAGCATGGTTAAGTGGGACTCGAACCTTCGTCCCCAAAACCTACTATACACTGCGAGTTTTACACCCTAACCACTACACCGCACTGAAACTTTTTTTCTGCACTGCACTTTTATAGATTTTGTGCATATTGCCAAGGGAAACTGCCAACGCTCAGTGTAAGGTAGACATCGTGAACAGGACAAGCGCTGCCGGCACCGCTACAAGAGACGAAGCCAGCCGCAATGAGCGAGCGGGTCCTGCATGCGCAAGAGCTTCGGCCGAGCGGCCAGCGCGCGCGAGGACGAAAACGATGGTGCTTGAGACACAGGTTCGCGAGGACTACGGACGTTCGGTTTCCTTTCCCAGCTGCTGTGTCATTTCTTCGGCTTTGGGCACAAGTTCACCCTTATTAAAGCTTGTAAATAGGACATCCTTGTTGTGAGGCTGTTATATCTGCTACGATATAGACATAAGGTGCACATCACCCACCAGTGTGTGCACGGCTGGCTGTATTTACTTATGTACTTTTCAATGTTTCGTTGTGTCTAATATGCTAAACATTTTATCGCTTGCCCCTCGGTGTTCCAGCACTTCTCTTAGCTTCGTTACCTGTTCAACAAAATGGCCGTTAACCAATCGCGCTCGAAGTTCAGCATTTTGTACATCCATATGTGACCTCCAACTGCTATGAAGACTTAGAAGCATAAAGAGGTCATACAAGAGACAATTTCCTTGAATAGGCAGAAAACGAATGCCGTAGGCATTGATTGGTATAGCTCCTTCTTCAAAGTTCTATGCAATACATCCCAATAAAATGCAGTGTTCTAACAGTCAATAAAAACGTGTTCCTCAGTTTCTGCTTTGTTACATGAAATACAGTTCACTCCCCACGGCACAAACATACCTTGTTGTTCAAGCCATGTTTTCACAGATAGGGTGCCCGTGTGAAGTTAATAGAAAAACGTTTTAAATCCAAATGAGATTAACATCTTTTCGACGCGTTTCAGGACATCGCTACTCAATCTATCCTCTTAAATTTTTCTGTAGAGTGGGGTTGGAAAAACTATGTTTATTAGGTCTTTCCGTAGGCGCTTCCTGGGCACATTGCTCAAGTATTTCATAGGAAATCTACTTATTAGAAACCTACAGGAAGAGACTACTTTGCATAAGAAGCGCGATATTTTATACGGACTGTTGTCCATGGTGGAGGCAACAAACTCTGATACAGCTCCCGGTAATATAACCTTAATTATTGTACGAATGAAAGGATTTTTCTTATTTTTCAAAATCAAAAATCCACTGATCAGCCTTTTCAAGGACAGGTGACTTAATCTTAGCCCACTTTGTACGACCTTACGGAAAAAAATAGCCCTAGACGTTCACTCACATGATGAATTCTAGACAAATGTTGCGAAAATTCCATTAAACAGCTGAATATTACTTCATGTGCAAAGAAGAACCTGGGCAACCTACCATTACTTAGCTGCCAAAAGAAAAATATAACGTTACATGCCGTGAATCTCGCGACGATTGACAAATCCCGCCCACCCCAGCATAAAGTCTTCGATGCCATTTCATCCACTTTGTCTCTCCAAAACTGCATATTTTCCCTATATCTATCTAATGGCACTCCTACGTATTTGTTGGGTACAGTGATCCACTGCAGTTTCTCAAAGACAGCAGGAGCGTGCTGCCACGAACCATTAATATGTAACGTAGGTGATATGTCTACATTTCCTTTGTCACTCGAAACTGTTTCCGCACTTCTCAAAACCAACCGAGCGGTCGCTAACATGATTACGAAGTTCGATTTGTGCGTCGTAAGATCAGAACGTCCTTGCGACACATTTTTTGGAGTAAAAAAAAGAAGATTACATAGTTCAACCTATTATATGAACGTCATTTGCACTGAGTCGCTAAGTGGTTACTCATTTCTGCGTACGAGACATAGCGCTTTTGCAGAGTACACTAAACAACTTAGTTTTTTTACCCCCTTGGACATATTTTCGGCCATTCTTGTTCTCGTTCTACGACTAAAGCGACAATACTTCACTGCCATACCGTACGTTAGGCTTACAACACCATTGCCCGTGTGCGATGGTCGTAGCAAAAAACATGAATATTAATATAAGGAGAATGTCATAGACGTTTGCGTTGAGCTTCAATCATGACTGATTGAATGAGATAGCATTCGCTTATATCACTACACAGATGCAAAGCTCAAAACATGAATATTGAGAATACCAAGTACCTTCCAGTGCGCTGAAATTCTCTGGCACACGCTGGAAACGCTGTTCTTTTTCCTAATTGTTTGTAGTGGCTCAACAAACAAATGCTGTGCGTTTCACTGCGTATGTGTGGTTATTAAGCAGTGCTAATCACTCTCGGTGTGGTGACACATCTAGAAGTAATCAAGAGCAAGAGTATAACCACGTTTTACTCTCTCATGCCTGAAGAGTACATGGGCGTTCCACTCCCTTAAAGAGACGAAGACTAGAAAGCCTATTCACTCTCTCGTTTCATGCAGAGTGAAAATGAATCTCACTCTATCTGATGCTTTGCGAGAGTAGAAGAGCACTCCGAAGAGTAACTTCGCCTTTTTGCTCGTGCGATACCCTCCGCAGTTTTTAGAGTGTTAGATGTTACGTGAACGTTAAGAAACTCCATCTAATTAAAAAAAATCTCGAGTTGCACATTGTTGCGCCTCCCATCTGGTCCTAGATTCACGCATACACTACAATTTGCTACAATAAAGTAAGAATGACACATCGCGGTGATAAATACCATCAAATCGCATACTTTTTACCAGCCGTCATATAATATTTTTAAACACTTATTTGTGTTTTTCAAACCAAGGTAGTAAGCGTTCTTTTGCTCGCAGCTGAAAGGGAACATTATGTAGTTAGAGAAAAAAAATGTTTGCGGACATCCTGCCGCACTTACAAGTGCCCGATCTCGTGCACAACGGTATGAACACTGCTGTACGACAACGACATGTCTTCCACAAGTGCCGCCTTCCACCAACCACATGCCCCTTTGACGGATGCCAGACCTGGAAGGGGGAAGTTTTTAATAACCATCAATTCAGATAAGAAAATAAAAAAAAACGTAATCACATCATAACAATGCCAAAAACTTTTAGACTGTATAGTAGAAACACATGAACCCGCAATTGATAGGGCAACGTATATGTAGGGCATACTGAATTCGTAAGACTTTTTGAATGTTTGACCTATATAGTGCAGTCGAGCTAAAGTTTTTCAACGCAAAGATGTTTTAAAACTTTCTCCACAAACGTTGACTGACGCAGTTTTCTTCAACGAAGCCACGTTGCTAAAAAGCCCACTATGATCTTTCTGTCTATCTTTCTCTCTCTCTCTCTCTCTCTCACACTCACACACACACCCACACACACACACACACACACACACACACACACACGCACACACACACACGCACACACACACACACACACCACACACACACATACATACATACATACATACATACATACATACACACACGCGATAGTCAGGAGGATTGGAATGGAATGAAAAAACTTAATTTCAGTCCTGCAGGACGTCAGAAGGAAGCTTGTTCGTAACGAAAAATTGAGCCTGGGAGACCTCCGTCAGCGTGCGTAGCTGCGCGTTGCAACGCCAAATACACCTCCTCCTAGTTTTCTATTTGATACGTGCACTTATTCATTAAGAAGCATACTGCTCAGGCTTTCACAGGATGAAAAACATTGGGGGAATGGGCTTTGAAATAGTGTAATATTGCTTGATCTTCACAGTACACGAAAATAACCAATGGTGGTTTATCAACAGCACGTTCGCGAATATATACCTTCGCCAGATTAACAGTTTGTAGAAAAGTGTAGGAAATCCCACCAATAGATGTTCTCAAAAAGTTGACGTACTTGTGTGCATGAAAGAGTCTTAATATCTCTTATGCTTCTAATGTGAATATAAAATACCCATTTTCATTGGATGCAGTGAAGCTACTTTTTGGCTACTGCCATCATGCTTCATGCGAACGATCTTGTTATCTTTTTATTCGGCTTGAGCGGTACTCAGTGTGAGCCTGAAGAAAATGAACATGAACAAGAATGGAAGAAGACAGGTGACAGGGTGAGCGACAGGGTAGTCCTTATCTCGTCCCTTGTCTTTCTCCTTTATTGTTTAGGTTGGTTTTCTTAATGATGATACAGTTGCAATAAAACAATAGAAGACTATGATGCACAAAATCAACGATACTCTACCATCTATACTTTTTTCTTTCTTACTATTGACAGGACCCACGCCATCAAGGCTGTGCTATTTCTACAAAGAGTGTCTAAGACCTGTTCAGTGAAGTTCTGTAGCACGACACTAACGAATCGCATAAGTGTTTCTTTGCTATTAAAATGCAAAATATGATAGCAATCCGGGCACTTGGCCCGACGGGAGCACCTGAGCGCAGTAGTTTTGCGTATGCACGGCATCCTTGCTTGCGATATAGCAATATACAACAACGATACTGCGTTAAGCGCTGCAGAAATATAGCCACGTTGGCATATGAATGTCGCGAAAATATACGCAATGAGCCTGACAAAGACACACGAGCTGAAAGCATCATACCTTTGCGTGTCGTAGGCATACACAGCGAACCAAGCCCTCCGAATTTAAAAAGTTGAGCTTACTGGACAGATACTGTTAATTCTAGGAGAGAGGGATGAAGAGAAGGCCGAAAATTTAAACACATATTTGTGCACTTGCTTGAACGAGTTGGTAGTTATTCATTGATACGTTATTGCGTATGCTTAAAGACTAACACTTGGGAGAAGTGTCTGTCGAGTCATCGCCCGAATGTTACCCAGCTCTGAGGTAAGAAAATAGGGGCAAGAAAGAACATGTAGTGGAAGAGCTTGAATAAAGCGGTTGTGTTATCTTCGAAGCCACTCGAGGCCTTAGTGTCACACGTCATGTGAAAGTGCATATGGTTTACGCACCACATTTTAGGCTTCTAATACACTTTGCGAGCACCCATGGTTGCGGCATTTACGATTGGCAGTGCCTACCTCTTGGCGATTCACTTTAGCTACCATGACATTGCGATGGTCATCAAATTAATCTGCCGCCATGTAAGAGGCGTAGCGGGAAGGGTCAACGAGCTCCAACAAACAGCGGTGGTGGAGTAGATGGCTATCTTGTTGTCAAAGCGAGTTGCGGCAGCTCTCACTAGAATGGTGCTGATGGGATAGCGCACTGTTGTTGTGGGATGCAGCAGATGCACCCAAAGGGAGGCAAAGACGTTGGCGTTGAAGTAAGATGGGTGCGCCTGCTACATCCCACAACCACAGACTGCACCATCACAACAGTGTGGTTCGAGTGCGAGCTGCTGCAACGCGCATTTTCCCGATGCCGGCTCAGTCGCTTTCACAACAAAATGGCCGCCTTCCGCACTGCCACCCGAAATCAGTTCACGGTGTCAGAAAATTGTCTAGGCGTCCAGTGAAGCGGAAACTACTACAGTTTTAACGTTATTACCGACTTCAACCTCTTAAATAAAATCAACCGTAATTATTTAGTTACATAATGGACTCACCAAGTGCACTGTTTCGGGGACTTGCCGAATTTGGAGACGCTATAGCAAAGTCACGGCTGCAAAATAAATTTTAAGAAAGATGCTTCAGGGAGTGGTCTCTGAAAGTGTGACCATTCTTTAAATGTGCTGAAAACATGTACTTTGATGGGACTCCAAATAAACGGCGCATCTTGAGTTTCTGCGTATAAGAAAAAGCCACTGTAGTTGATCAAGCACTTATCACAACGTCCCACTGTCTCATGAACAGTTGGTCTTGTTACTTTCTGGAGTGTGAACGAGAAGGCTAAGAAATATTTTTACAGCTGAAAACCATTGAAAGTGAACACTGATGGATTTTTTTGTTTTGTTTGCTGGCTATTTAATATAAATGTAGGTATAGAGACTAGTGGCTCTAATTTAGGTACGCGTGATTTTGTGTCGGTACATGTCTGCGATGCCGATGAAATATGAGCCGCACATAGAAGAACAGGATGAACACAACCGAATAAGTTTAATAGCAAAGCTCCTTGACTTCTTTTCTCTCAGCTTGGTGAACGCGGTCAGTAAACATGCGAGCTCTCTTCCGGCATAGTATTCTTTAATTTTTTAACTGGGGTCGATAGGGCCAGGACACTTGAATGTGTCTGCCTGCGTTCGCTTACAATATAGCAGTGCCGAGGTTTTCCCTAATATATCGTTTAGTCAATGTGAAGACATGTGCGCTGCACTTAATTGTTTTGTTGGTGGTGAGTTCTGAGATTTAGGGCGGAGCTGTCTAAGCTAGAAGTCAGGCTGGTGTGGTAGGCGGTAAGTTAAAGTAGGGCCAGTGTCACAGAGAAGGCCGGCATGCCCGCTTTTTGAAGCGAGCATTTTCCAAGCGGCCCCTAGCATAGCGAAGTCATGTATAGCATAGTATAGTATTGTATATCAAGGTGTACTAAAAGTAGTGAGGGTGGGGAAAAGTAACGTTAGGATGAATTGAAAAGAAAAAAAGAAGAGAGAGAAGGGGTAAACCATAGGATAGCTAGGTACAGTATACCATATAGCAAGAAACGGGAAAGGAAGTAAGGAAGAGAAGAAATCATGTGAGTGTTGGGAAGAGAAAACAAGAGGGCAACATAGCAGTAGCTGAAAAAAAAACAGGCAGATGAAAAATGAAGATACGAAGAAGAAGTTGGAGGCAGAGCTAAATAAAGAAAGTAAGGAAAAAAAATGATGAGAAAACAACTCGATTAGAGTTCACCAGGTGGTGGTGCTTGCTTGCCAGCTACAATACAAAGGCGTGAAAGCGGCTAAAATTGTTGTCTTAATAAAGAGAAATGAATAATACCGCATTCAACATGAGGGACGGATTGTGCAGAGTATTGTTGAGTTGATGAGAAACACAGATAACCCTCCAGAATGTCGCAGTAACGCTCTAGATTGTGCTCTAAATGCGTCCATAATGTACGAAATGGTCACATAAAAGTGCTTGCTTATCAAGCATTGTGTTTATGTTAAGGATTGCTTTTTGTTATGAAGTCATCTTGGTTTTCAAGGACATAGAAGACGTATTAAATTGAAAGAATGTCCTGTAACAACATCGGCAATCGTTGGCACACCATAACATCATACTCCTGCTGCATTACTGTTTCTTAGACAAGCACATAATTAAAAAAAACCAAAAAGGGTGTTCTCTGTGTCACTTTGTTAAGTCCTACTCCTCAAAACCCAACATGAGTGAAGAATCGCAAAAGAAGCAGCTTCTTTAGGTATAAGCATGAAGACTGAATCCTACTATTATGTATATTTTTTAAAATGATCTTTTGATGCTTTGTAGTCCCCATGAACGTTTTCGCTCTTTTTCTGTGAACTGTTTATCAGTGGTTCCCTTTAATATATAATGGTACCGAAAAATCAAAATTTGTGCTACTGAATACATGTTGTAGGAATTCGTAAATTTTAAGGGCTCGTCTTTATTGTTAGACACATTAATATTGAGAACAAAAAATGCCAGGGTTATTGTCTGTTAGTTCTCGTGAATATATGTTGAGTTATACGAATGTAACCTCTGCCACTATGTGCAGTTAAATAAAAATAAATACATAAATAAATAAATAAAGAGATAATGAACTTTCATAGCTCTTGCACAGGCGGTTGTAGTGTGTTTTTGTATCATAACTCTTGTCGCAAACTTCCTTTCGTAAGCTCCTGAAAAGGTAATTAGTACCCATGAATTGAACCGAAACAACACCTTGTACCTCGTAAGCAATACTACTATATCGTCAGTCCTGAAGGGGTCACTTCGTACTACGACGTTGAATCTGTGCAGCGTGCTGTCAAGAACAGTGCTTCCGTAATTATTCCATGTCTGTACAAAAGTTTCCGTCTGTACCTGCGAGGAGGAAAAGGATGGAAGCAAATCTAAACTAAGTTAAAGGAGTATGTTCTCTGCATTTCAGAAATTTGCTTTTGTTGTCCATATAACTAATTACATTATTGAGAAATATGAACGTTAGTTCTGCATTAATTCTGACTAAATATCTGCTATCGTTGCGATTACATCAATTGCATATTTCATTGTAATACATTGCGCTAGCACCTTGTTAACGTGAAGGCTGTTCTCCCTGATGGTATTTCAACCAATATACACGCATAACTTGTTTCTGTCTTCATCGTCACCCTTCATCCTTTTTTCTCCCTTTCGTTGTTACCCTGTGCAGAGTAGCAGGTGAAATTTAAGTAGCTTAGGCCGAGCTACCTGCCTTCAAATGAATAATCTGTCTTTCTTTGTTGAACCAACACTGAGAACACTTCGGTATGCCTGAACTCGACCCCGAATGACCCACCAGCAAACACACGGTAATGGAATCCACTCGGCTTACCCGAAATAAAGAAGTCAACTTTAAAAGAACATAAGGAATGGCATTAAAGAAAGGCATCTGACATTCTGGCCCTGCCATTTAGATTACTAGAACAAAGTGTTTCACTCAGCAACCATCACACTGATTTTCATATTTTGCAAAAAAAAGAGAACCCATTGATTGTAGCCAGCACATTTTTCACACCACAAATATTTCAAATGAAGGGGCTTGGAAATCCAATATCCTAAAAATGGGTTGCTTAAAAGTTTTCAGTTTAGGAGCGCAACAATGAAAGAAAAAATATTAGGATACTGTAAACACCACAAATTTCCGCAACTGAGGTGACAAATCTCATACTTCTCACAGTTACAAAATGTATCACTTCTTTTGAAATACTAATTCCACTTCGAGTCGATTTCATAACTACTCTGCGAGCTTCCTATATCTCTAGAGGTCCGCGTCATAGATGTCTGATGATGTGTTTTGGTGTAATGTAAGTGATCTGTAAACTACGTGTTCTTTTCTTTTGCCTTATATCCTGTTTTTTCATCCTGTAAGTCTTTTTGATAGTTGGGAAGGCTGAACTGCGTGCAGCTGACTTACCGAGTAGATGATTAGTCGAGTGACCATGAGCTTCACTCTTAATGTGTCGGCTTGTAATGTGGCATACTTCAGGTTTGCCTTGAAAAAGAAAGAAACGTTTAAAGAGACTTCCGAAAAGAACGAAATGGAACTCGTTAGTGTAGGCATGTTAACGTCTCAGTTATCGAGGGCGCACGTCTATGAAGACGAAACGCAAGACCATTCGCGTACTTTGTCCAACTTCATGTCAATCAACTAAAGTTATCAAGATTGATCTGAAGCGCCCCCCCCCCCCCACCGCCCTGCCTCGCAATGACATCGCGGTTTGGGCACGTAAGTTAGCAGATATTTACGAAGGCTGATTTTTTATGACTTGATAGAAATTAGTTAGAAGTGATAGGATTCTAGAACCAGACGCAGAATGGTGCTATTTTACAAATTTCATTTTGGTACAGATGCTGTTGCACCATCAATTCAATCACTGCTTGTTCATTATAAGAATAAAAATAAAAGTTTGTCCTAAACTATGCACCGATTTCTGTGCACTAAGTATTAGCTGATCATCCAAATTGCATTACGATTTAATGCGTCAACACTGTCAGATAACGTCTTTCATAATTAGTGACAGAATGGGTTCCTATTGGGGCTTACTTTTGTGTATGCCAAATCAAGCAGACGTATAAAACATCAATAAAACTATATGAAAACTTTACACTTTCCTAAATGATTCAAAGAGGTGCTATTGCATCTGGAGGTACTGTGCTTGATTTACAGTACAATCCGCGGTAATGATTGATACATATAAATTACAAGAGGGCGTTTCATGTCCGGTGGTGCAGCCATGGTGAAAAAGTGGTTAGGGTGCTCGGAAGCTTGCTCGAAAGATTCGAGAGAGACACAGACGGTGCGGGTCACCTTTAAATTGATTCTAAACGCTAGAGGCGCTGGCATGTATATTCAGTTACATGTTAAAAAACATCAGGTGGTCGAAATTTTTGAAGCCCTCCATCACGACGCCCCTCATAACCATGTCGATGTTCTCGCTCGTAAAGAGCCAATAATAATGATAGTTAAAAAACCTACATGCTGATACGAGTAAGTTAGGTCCACCCTTTAGCCACCATTCTCTCACCGTAGTTATACGAAAAACTCAGCGACCAAGAAAATGGCTCAGTAGCTCCCTTTTAACTTACGAATGCGATAAGCACACAAAGGTATCGGAGGATTTTCTTCTTTTTTCTTCCGAAGGCTGCCGAGAATGACGAGTCGACCGCAATGCCTGTTTCAGCAGTGACGATTACAGGGTCTGTAAAAACAGACAATATAGGAAGAAGTTATAGGCACGATAAGAGAAATAGATGGAGTGAAACATTATTTGGCGACCAAGCTGGTGTTCTCTTCCCTCAGAGGCAAGAAACTACCGCGTTCTAAGTAGCCATGGCTAATCGCTGATGCCCAAACCCTTTCTACCTACCGGAGCCGGTTCTCAGTTTGAAAAGGTTAACTTTTTGTTAAAGTATTATTTCGATAGATAAACAGGATCACTTCCGAAGATTCGTTGTAAGTTACGCCAGTTACTGCAATTTAAAATTGGCACCTGGCATTGACGAGAGATGAACTATTTCTATAGGTAATAAAGAATATATCAAGACTAAACGATGCGCATTTGTTATGACCTCATAGAATGCCCCATGAACTAACTTGACAGCACAACACTGAGTGGACATCAACAGTTCCACTGATACTAAGTACCTGGATCGCTGTATTGTTAAAAACTAGGTATGTACACCCATGTGCTTTTTTCTACGCCGAATGAATTATTAATAAATAGCAAAGAGAAAACAAGCTCATCTACGTGAAACATCTTGAACCACTAGATAATTATATAAAGTAGCGTTATTTGGCATGACAGTAAAAAGAAAACAAAAACTAGACACACTTGAAAAGACAAATAAGTGCTAAACTTACAGCTGTTTATGGTGTGACCTTCCATCTGCATTAACACATACAGGAGACACCAAGAAATACAACGGTTTTAAAAACGATAGGCTTTCTTGGGGACCTTTGACACAAAAATTTTGATCTGTCTGTATGTATGTACACTAGTCTGTCCGCCTTAAACGGTACCCTAAACGGCCCCAAAGTGACCAAACAATACTCCAAATGGCCAACCCCATCCGCAGCGCCCACCAGTTGTGCTTATTATTTAGCGTTCATACTTGTGTGATTATCAATTAAAAAGCAATTATTGCGCATATCTGAGGCACCATACAGACACGTTATTATTATGTATGTGTATTTTTAACTAGAAGAGGCATACATAAGGAAATTTAGCGTTGTAGCCTTTATAACGCTGCGCTGGCCATGCAACGCTTGCACGAAACGGCAAGTGTTTTCAACGCTTTGCCAAGACGACATGGTGGTGGTACCTGCCCGTCGCTTTGCGTTCTACACCTTATCACCTCAGAGACGGGTGTGCACGGCGCGCGCCCCGTTTTCCAGGATAACTGCCAGATAGCGCTCATGTCTCAGGTGTGACGTGAATTGATGCGCTCTTTCACCTCCGCTGCACGCTCGAGGCACTCTAATGCAGCGCCTCCGGAATACGATTCACCAATTTTCTTGCGCAGAACATCAAATAAACGTTTCGTTCACGCTCTCCAGATGCAAGACTATCGTCTTTCGACGACATTTGCAGTGTAACATGCAGATACGGGGCCAATTTTCTGTTGAACAAATATTAACAAACATATGTGATCTTTTTTCTTTTTTTCGGAAAACTTATATACACAGAAATCTTATAGATACTCGGCCTAAATCTGTTGTTCCTCGAGCCTCTCTCATTTGAAGGGTAACCTGATTCTTATGATAGCCAATAGAAACTCATGCCGACAGAATAGAAACGCAGCTACTCCCATTGCCTTAAAAGATCTGTAAATGTCTAGCTGATAGTATAGTTTCTCCTAATAATAACGATTATGATCATATTCTTTGTCAGAATGTAACATCAGTTTATTTATATCATTATTCTGTGAATATACAAACACACCTACAATTGAAAAATTGTATGATTATATGGAGTTCCTGTGGTTGCTCACTGCAAGGGTCGTGGTTGCATCGGTTTTCAGCGAAGAGAAAACCTCATGAAATAGACAATAGGAAGTTTACCGAGTTCTTTTCCCTTTGTGGGTGTCATGCTATTTTTTCTTTGAGTGTCGCAATGGATCATTAATTAAATGGTAGGGTTTAACATCCCCAAAACAGCAAATGATTATGAGAGGCGCCGTAGTGCAATATCCAAAAATTTAGACTTCATGTGGTTTAGTTAACGGGCTTCTACATCTAAGCACACGGGCCTCAAGCACTTTCGTCTCCTTAGAAGATGTGGCCGCCATGGCTGGGATTTGATCCCGCGACGTGCGGGTCAGCAGACGGGCGCCTTAGCTACTAGACCGCCATGCGGGTCATCACACTAAATCACGCTGCAGTATAAGCCGATGGACCTGAAAAACTCTGCTGATTACTTAAGACTTGAAGCATGAGGGCTTAGTAGCACCGAGTCTACCCTGAACTAGAGAGTACGAGCGTGATTGATTTACACTTCTGCATGGTTGTCTGAAGCGCGCGGCACGTTTTTCCCATTCTGCACCGAGTGCGAAGGAGTAGGCGACATAGATAGATCACTACTCGTGGCCATGCAGGAAATTTTGACTCCAAAGTTGACATTACTGAAAAATGTGAAGACAAGAAAATTCGGCCATGAGTGCTACAGGAACGTTGTTTCAGGCCAGTGTAGAGTTGGTTCGCAAGGAATTGGCTACTACCCCTCCAAGTTGTTCACGAAAGACAGGCTTAGGTGATGTATGGCGAGACATATGCAACATGGAAAGAGCCGCTCAGGTAGAAAAAATGCTGGCTAGGTTTTTCAGGCTAAGCCCGCCAGTGGCAACATGATCGCCACAACCGCCATCACCCTTGAAGTATAATAAAGAATCAGGGATACCATGATATGGCAGGTACGTCTAATGACATTCCCCTTTGAGTCGAACTACGCATTTGATAGTAGTAAGTTATTTGCATTTCACTAGCCTATTACTAGAACAGTAGCAGCATACCACAAACACAGTAAAACAAGAGAGTGCTTACATAGATTCGATTGTGAGCACCAATCCTCATCTTTCTCCTTTCGATCAACACAGCGCCTTTATTGTGCCATTAATTTACACGCGCATTTCGCATTTAGTCTCCACATGAAATGCTTTTTAAGGGAGCTTGATTTGGTCGTAGGTTAAAAACATTTCGCAAATAAACACTCCGAAAACATTTCTATAGAGACATTATATCGTAAGAGAAATAACGTAATTTGCGCAAATCGCTGGTCGCCTTCTGTTGCGTACACGAATAAAAATGATGAAATAAAGATCTGTATTAGGAAAAGAAATGAAGGCTGCAGATATTCAGTAGATATTAGAAGAAAGCGTAGACCTGTACTGGTCACACCAAAACAAGGCCAGATGACTGATTATCAATTAGAACGTCCAAACAAATACCTAGATGAGAAGCACGGCCTAGTACATCATACGGTTTGGTCGAGCAGCAAAATTAACAAAATGAACGTTGGAGAGCTTTGAAAGAAGCCTTCATGCTGCATAGGACATAAAACTGATGATCATAGTGATGTTCAGACTAATAACATTCATATGAAGTATCAGATTGTTACTATTCAATTTTTTAAACAAGTTGAGCGCATTTTTGACAGTTCATAGACGTTTCTGTGAGAAAAAGAAACTAAAAAACAACCGATATAAAAAAGACTCAGTGTTTGTATTAGATGCATAGTGTCTCGTCGGTCCATCAGCGCCATCACAGCTGCAAAAATGCTTGTTAAATTGTTAGTTGAAAGGAATTGTGCACTCACACGGGCTTCCTCCGGATCTTGACTCAGGCACATTGTTTAAATATTTTTCGGAAATATCATTCTCCTTGTCTACCGTAGGACTGTGCACTGTGAAACATGTAAAGCAAGAATTTTGAAATGCTCTAAGTTCTTGTGAAAACGAGTGAGCACTGCTCTACATATATTTTGCTCCATCTTTGCTTTTATATTGATTGTGTGAATTGACTGCTACACATACTGAGATATAAGTACAAATAACCAAATGTTGTGCGCTGACAACAGGTATACTTGATTTACGTGTAGGATAAATAGGACTTTACACGGAGCGTAGTGAAAAAGTATGTGTATCATTTTTATGTATGCATTTGAAGAAAACTAAAAAATATTATAAACTTTTATTCACACATGTTTCCTGACCGGGCTCTCGCAACAGTGACAGATGTTAACCGACAAAAGAGAGGCTACTGATAACAATCGGAAACTCTTACATTAATTATCTCGCTTCGCCTGTCACATCTTTTTAGGTGTTGATATTTTGCCGGGTCGTGACGTCGACGAAGGGAGCAGACTGCAGGTACGAGATGAACCTGTTCAATTGGCTGAACTGCGAGCCGGTGAATGGCAAGTCCGACTACAGCTATACACACTGGCACTGATAGCGGCAAACTAAGCGTCGTTTTCCGATCAACTGACAAACGATGATGCGTGTCGGCATTTCGCAAGTGTCGTCAAAATTTCCAGCGTTATCGCATGTTTCAGAACAATCTGTATTATTCGTGTTGGGCGCGTAAACGCATCGGAAGGTTCTATGATTATTTCGATGATTCTTGGTACATCAGTGTGGTACATCGGAGCACTCAGACGTAAATGGGGTGATAACAAAACTTCAAAAGGGATTGGGGCATATTGCCCCCCTCTAGAAAAGACATCGTCTCGATGTTTTACCAAAAGATGAAAGTACTATAATAAAGAAAACCCACGTAAAAATAGTCTTTCGGTTTGCTAACGTGCATGAAACGGCTTGAGGCGCACGACATGAATGATTTCAGGTTGCGCACGGCGCCGTTGAGAGTTTGTAATGCCGTCGTGGAAATGCAAGCTCGTAGTCGAGTGGCCAAGACTTTGAACTGCAAGATGTCAAACTGCCCGTCATGATCCGAAGTACCACCACATACGTGTTTTCAATCTGTCCACGTCGGTGTATCTGCGTTCATACCCAAAGCGATCATCGGGCTGGTATTCCGCGAAGTCTCGTCGAAGATTGTAGCGGCAGCTATCAATCGTCTGTTGGTTCTTGATTCGGAGGCAGGCGAGCTGTCTGGCTTCTTCAGTGCGCTGAATCCAGACAGTCACGTCGAGGTTTTCTTCATTAGTGACGGGGCAGCATGGCGTCTAGAGTCGTGGACGGGTTCCTTCCGTATACCAATATGTATGACGACTCCTTCGTTGTGTCCTGCACTACCGCGTTGTGTGTGAGGTGACGAATAGAAAGATGGCATCCTACGTCTTATGTTTGACTTCGACGTACATACATAGATGGCATACTGGCTATTGATTGTTGAGCGGGTCGGTGAGGCCATTGGTCTGTGGGGGGTACGCTGTGGCTTGGCAGTGGCTTATCTGGCTGTATGCCAGTATCGCCTGAGTTAGGTCCACAGTCAAGGGCGTACCTGTGTCGGTAATGAGGACTTCTGGGGTACCATCGACGCCAAACGATGTTCAAAAAAACTTTGCTACCTGAGGAACACTGCCTTTGGGCAGTGCCATTGTTTCGGCGTAGCGGGTGAGGTGATCAGTAGCTACGATGATCCATTCTTTCCAGATTGCGGCGTCTGGAACTGTCCCAGTAGGTTCACGCCAATTTGCAGGAATGGCTGGCGAGATGGCTTGATGGGCTGCTGAAGTTAAGCTGGCCTTGTTGGCGGTGTCTTCCGTCGCTGACAGTCTCCCCAGGGTTTTACGTAGTGGATGACGTCTGCCATGAGGTGGGGCCAGTCGTAGTTTTTCTTTTGTATCTTCACTAGCGTACGGGAAAATCTAAAGTGTCCAGCCATCGGGTCGTCATGATGAGAATCCAGAACTTCCGGACGTAACACTGAGGGTACTATAATGAGGTATTTTGCTCTATAGCGAGAAGCTTTCCTCAGGGAGAAATTCGTTACGCCAGAACGACTCCGGTACGCGCTCGAATACCTCTGGAACAACAGCAGCCTTCTGGGGTGTCGTGGTTTTGGTTCTGGTTGCAGTTTCGGAAGCGGTTATTCGGCCCCATGGTGGGCACTGTACAAATGAAATACGTGTAAACAAAACAGTTGCCACGAGCACTCCGAGGAGGCAGGCGTTCCCTTCGGCGCTCTGCCCCCGTAGGGTGGCGGCTGCGTTCGCGGGTCTACATTTCATCCTCTTCGTCGGTGCCAGAGCCGCCAAGACACAACACAACACCTTGTCCTCGGGGTATTCCACAAGGCCCTTGATTTCAGGGTAGGATCGCTCTCGTTCTGCAGTCATCGACGCTTAAGGCTCCCACGAATCAGTCACTGTCGTCATTGTCTTGCGGTGTTTTGTCTACAAAGACAAGGGACAGGCAGTCGGCGTCAGAGTGTCTTCGTCCTGATTTGTAAACAACTGTGATGTTGAATTCCTGCTGTCGCAGACTCCACCATGCTATGAAGAGTCCTTCAAGTTAGATAGCCAATACAGGGCGTGGTGGTCGCTCATAACTTTAAAAGGCCTGTCGTAAAGGTTGGGGCGAAACATGTAGGTAGCCCAGATGATAACAAGACACTTATTTCTGCTGTGGAATTGTTGACTTTCGCCTTAGAAAGCGATCAGCTTGCATAACTGATGATGTTTTCAGGTCCATCAATCTTCTGCACCAGGATGGCTCCGAGACTTACGTTGCCTGCGTTCGTGTGGATTTCCACGTTGTCCTGTTCGTCGAAGTGCGCAAGTATCGGTGGCGTCTGCAGGTGTCGTTTTAATTCTTGAAATGCTTCTTCCTGCGGCACTTCCCACTTGGACTTGACGTCGTTCCCTGTGAGGTTTATAAGTGGAGCAGCAATGCGAGAAAAATTTTCGACGAAGAGCCTGTAATAGGCGCACAGGCTGAAAAATTTACACAAGGCCTTCTTGTCAGCGGGTGGTGGGAATGAAGCAATAACTGTTGTCTTCTGCGGGTCGAGGCGAACTCCGGACCTGTCCTAAGAACAAGAGTAGCTGGCATACAAAGCGGTACTTTTCTGGATTCAGAGTGAGTTCGGAAGTCTTGATTGCTTGAAATACAGCTTCAAGGTAGCGGAGATTCTCGTCGAAGTTTCAGAAAAACACCACGACATCGTCCAAGTACACGAGAAAGGTTTAGCGAGCGTTGGGCCGCAGTGCCATGAATGCAGTGAACAAGTATATACCATGAACTCGAAGTGGTTAAAGGTGGGAAGTAGACACGAAGCGCAAGCCGTAAGAAAGTGTGCGTGTGCCACCTCTCGTATAGTCCTTGGAATGTCCGCTGGATGGCGATGCTTCTATATGGGGAATATATGATGAAAAGATGTGAGATGGTGGTATTTGGAGTGTTGGCTAGACGGATGAACGGACACACAGACAGATGCATGGATGGACGCATGGATGGCTGCACGGACGGATGGACACATGGACGGACGCAGGGACGAATGCATGGACGAACGCAGGGATGGACGCACGAACAGACCCAAGCACAGACGGGCGGATGGACGTACGGGCAGCCACACAGACGCACGCATGGACGGACGGAAGCAAGAACGAATGGACAGGCGGATGCTTCGCCTCACTCTCCATTATTCACCCAGTGGATATGCTGCCATGTTTTTGTTTTTAGCTCTCAGAGTACGGGCTAGGTAAGTGGTCCTCGGTTGGGCCGATGTACGCCGAGCGGTGAGGCATATTTAGCGGCCGGGTGATACTGTACGGGAAGATACTAGGGGCGTCCACTGCGCTGCTGCAAGGTATGCATTGATGTCACGTGGTCATTGACCCCGCTGTGGACGTGGCGTGTCGATGGCGAAGCCACGTAGTCCCATCTGGCGGTATGGGTAGCGGCGGTAAGTGTGGCCAACATCTGTGCAGTGGTAACTAAGAAGTCGATGGTCGGAGGCACTGCACAAGTTGGTTTTCCTCGAAGTGTTGCGCTGGCAGACGGGTGAGTGGTATGGCGATAGAAGAGGCGGTGGCAGGCGGCGCAAATGCGATAGTGTGGCCTCTTTACGAGGGCTTGAAGACGGAGCGTAGCGTCAGGCTGCAGCAGTGTATAATTCATGGCTTGCGGCTGAGGTTGTTGTGGTTCAGGGGAGCCAAATGACTGCTGCATTGTAGTGACGAAGCTCCTTAAGCCGTGTTCCTGCGTCCTCGATGTATGTAGCAGTATTAGTAGTAGTAGGTAGGCACATCTTGTTTAGTCCTTCGAATGTCTGCTGGAAGGCGGTACGTGTATATAATGAATATATGATGAAAAAATGCGAGATGACAGTACTTGCAGTGTTCACTAGATGGATGGTGAACGGACAGACGTACAGACAGGCGGAGGGACGGATGGATGGAGAGACAGACAGAAAGACAGCCAGACGCACGGGTGGACGGACGCACGGATGAAAGCACAGACAGACGGACGCACGGATGAACCCTTCGCCCCACTCGTCATCATTCACTCCGTGGATATGCTGTGATTTTTTACTCGAATGATATCTGCGATGGAGTGCAACTAAGACTGTGGTGAGGGCAACAGCTTACCCATTTCGTCCCCAATGATTGCCCAGATCGTTTCGCGCAGGTCGTTGTAGCTGATGGCATGTACAGCTGCGCTGTCTGGAGCTAGGCGACAATTGTACTGTCGAACATAAATATTTCAAGCGTCTTCTCGACCATTACCACTTCCTACAAGAATTCTTCGACATGGTTTGTTGGATACCGCATCAGTACTGCAATTCTCGCATCAGTAAGCGAACTTTCCTTTATTCGGCCATGACGGGCTCAGCGTTGCAGAACAGCCTTATCATTTTCTCCGTGCAGACTGCCACGTTTCCGTTCAGCAGCTATACGCAGGTTTCCATTACAGCTTCAGCGCTCTCCTTGCGGCCGACATTGGTGAATGTTGCCAGGACTTTGATACAAAAAACGTCCTAAGTTGTCAGGGCTAACTTTTTATTTGCAAATAATGTCTTGACTGCGTCTTGCTGGGCAAAGCAGATGTGCTTTAGAGAGAGAGAGAGAGAGAGAGAGAGAGATAATAAATTGAGGGAAAGGCAGGGAGGCTAACTAGAAATTAGAGCATCTGGTTCGCTACCCTGCACCAAGGGAAGGGTCGATGGGGAATAAAAATGGGAAAGAAAGCGAAAAGCGAAATAGACGTGCGAAAGAAAAACAAAAAGAAAATATGTGAACTGGGGTGCTATAGCCTATTCAATAGGCCACTACCACGCACGTAGTTCAATAAGGCCTTCATGTGCCGTAGCTTTTCTTCACTGCTCTAGGCGTTGAAAACAGCCACGCGGTCGTACACTTTCAGCCACCTCTCCGGATCTTCAAGTGATGACAGGCGGAAAGTTGGTGGTTGCTTGGGTAGCTGAAGCAGGATCGGTGCAAGCGGCACAAGGTGTGTCATTGTCGCTTCGACCAAGGTGCAGGATCTGGTTTGCTGAGTTTTCTCCGCTAGATGTCCGAACTATGGCGGCAGACTTCGTTGCCTGAGGCTTGTTCGCTACGCGGGGTCAGATTGATGAGTGATCAGAAGGAGACTTGCGCGCAATCATAACATGCAGACAGGACTGTGCGTCGGGCGATAATATAAAATTGAAATGATATAATGCCGTTCATCATTTCAACCTACTACTGTAATTTGTTTCCTAAACTTAGTCGCTTGTGAGTAAATTATTGTCGTAGGAGAAATTTTCTCAACTGATTAGGCATATCATACTTGCCAGCTCTACTTAAAATAAGTGGACCAGGGCTTCTTTCTGCACTAAATAACTTGTCGCGTTCTTTTTTTACTTATTTGCATTTTTCAAGCAAACTAAGCTAATTTAGGAACCATCAAGTTTATCAACAACGTATTTGTCGTTAACAAATGACATGTTTTCCGATAATTTTGAGTAGATGAGAGCTGAAGTCGAACATACGCTAGAAAAAAGAAAAAAGTAACGTCAATCGTGCATTGACAATTGTGCATTGAGCTGAACGGGAATGCCTTAGAGACGACTTTTAAAGATAAAATTGCACTTTCCTTGGTAGTAGCGCAAATTTTTAGTGTACAAAGTGTTTTTTTTACCTACCCTCTGTATTTGAGTGACATTTTTGCTATAACTAAATATATATTCAGAAAGGCCAAAATTCATTGAATTTTAGTTTATTCTGGAGTTCGTCACGAAAGTCACTCCATCCTTTTCAGGCTCAGTTTTTATTACTATTTGGATCTTAGCTCAGTAGCATCTGGAAACTG
This sequence comes from Rhipicephalus microplus, assembly GCF_043290135.1. Classification (NCBI taxonomy): domain Eukaryota; kingdom Metazoa; phylum Arthropoda; class Arachnida; order Ixodida; family Ixodidae; genus Rhipicephalus; species Rhipicephalus microplus. The sequence goes on along the minus strand of NC_134703.1, from coordinate 97,104,435 downwards.
ATGCATAAACATTTCATGCCCTAGCTGTGCCCGCTGCTGCTTCATCATCGCATTCGAAGTAAGTGAGAATTGATCACGACAAAAAATCAATACCTACCTTCAAATTGAGCATCAACATGACTGTTTTCGATAGGCATAATATAATGGCTCACAGCACCTCCTTCATGATATACGTGAATATCTGAAGGCTGTATACGTTCTGTAGGGCTGAGTATTCCATCCTTCACATCATAAAAAGTATCATTGTCTCAATCATTGTCCAAGATGTAACGTTACTCATATGATGACCATGCTTATTGGAGTAGAACAATACAATAGTAAATACATTGCACGCATTTTGAAAAAAGTGCAGTTACAACTCCATGCAAATATCAAATGAATTTATATTGTGAATGCTGTCACAGCAATATTGACCGCGTATTTACGACGTATTAAAGGTACGTCTACTAGTACCGTCCCACATAGTGTAGGTGCAAGGAATTGGTTATAGTTCCTGGACATTTTTCAGCAAGAAATACAGGAGCGTGTGACGACAGCATCTTGAGCCGCTGATGATATTGTAGAACGTACATTATGCTAAGACAAACCAAAAGATTGAAGAGCAGACATGTTCTGCGACACGCTCTTGGCTACTGACGTTATTTCTTTATTGTCTCTTGCGTTTACTTCGCAGCCTCCTCTTAAAACAGAAAAAATGTATATGTAGCAACCTACACGTTTTATGTATTTAATATCTTCAGTGGCAGGCTGTTTCACGTGCTTTTAGGACACACTCTTCTAGCTAACATGCCAAAGCTATATGAACACTTATACATACGAGTGTAAGTCTCGGTCCACGTGTCATGTGGACAGCAGATAGTTCCTGGGGATCGTGATAGAGCTCTTCTTCAAGCCTTGAGCCATTCATCTGGAGACAAATTTTTTGTGAATTGTTCACCTGGGTGAACTGAAGAAATATGATCGAGGATATATTCTTAGGAATACAACGCTGTTGTTACAGTAACAGTGATAAAAATCTATCTTGAGGTACCGTTCTCTAAAAGGATATCTTATGTTGCCCGTTTCCGAACAGAGCAGATTATATAGCTTTACAATAACTTCTGGAATCAGCTCACAGAAACAAGTAGGCCCTTTTTAACAAATTTCGGTCGTATGGCAGTGCACTCATTTTATTGTGAATATTTAAAATCATGATGAGACCATAGAGCCAACTTTCGACATTCTAAGCTTACAGTGTAACGCTAATTGCTCAGAAGCATTACTACGGAGAGCTGTGAATTACTATAGTTAAACGATGTACGGCCGTAATGACTGCGAAGTGGAATGATTTATGCATTTCATGCACTATCTGTCCTTCACAAGAACTGAAGTTTTCTCTATATCAGGCATGAAGGGCTTTTATTCAAGAACCCCTCGTCCCACGATGTTAATAAGATTTCAGACTTTAAAGGCTATGACCACAAAGACCACACCGTCACTAGCAAAGATGCATCTCTGGTAATGAGACGTGATTACCGGAGATGCCTTAGCGGAATACTGGTTGTTGGCTAGATATTCAAAACGAAAAGTTTAGGCCGTCACTACTTTCGCAAAGAACGCTGCATTATTTAGGATAAATTACTTACGAAGTGAACAACTTCCAAGTCGCTTTCAAACGTTCTCACTTCCATCTGTTCGTGTAGCACAGACGCCTTGGTTAAAATCAGTGCACGGCCGGGACTTATAGCGACCACTAACTGACCGGTATCGCTTCTTTCTGCAACGATTCGAGGGAATACAACCACCTTCGCCGGGGCCCCTGCGAAAAGGTGGTCAAGTCGCTGTACACAACTATGTTAGCTTTTACCCGTTATCTACAAGAACTTCAAACCTGAACAATGTGGCGAAAGCATTAGCCCCCAGAACGAACACTGGCGTCGCTGTGGTCGCTGCGATGTAACGTCACTGCACGGACTTACCTGTTCCGCCGGCGCTTGTCGCCTTTTTCTGCGCCCACCTTGTACACGCTCTTTAGCCATAAGTTGGTGATTATTCCTCAATTTTATAACGCAATATTTTCAACATATAAGGTGAATAGTTTCACAACTAGTGAAAGTTTTGAAGCTGCAGGAAATTTACATAAATTAGCATAGAATAGGCAGACTCCCGTCCAAACAGAAGATTTATTGTGAACATGGTGACGCAGAATAAGACATTTGTTGTTTTTAACGCGTACACAACAGAATGAGCGCTAAGGAAATATGCTAAATAGTACTAGCGTTATTACAACTAGGAGCAGAATCCGTGATTAGAACATGTCTGTGTCGAAGTATGAGAAATGAAATTGGGACGTTTTCAATTGATTAAATACATTGTGCTTTAGCATGCAAGTTGCGCCTGACTCTGCTAATGATCTGAATTATTTGACAGAACTGCGCTTTCTCCAGCAGGAGACATTACATGAATATGACTGTCATAAGCACTCACGTAACATATTCGGCAGACAAACAAAATAATACTGTCACACACAGAACGATTTCGGAAATAATGAGATATTTCTGCTCACTGGAATCATATTGCAACATGCATGTTGCCATTTCGTGGGACGATGCGCATGTGTGCCTGATGAAGAGGACGAAGAGTGGTCTCCGCTCGGTGTCTGGTCTACCGGTCACGCCGCTGCTGCTGCTGGTTTGAAATATATTTCATCCACAGCCTCGTCAATACGGCGTCTCTCTTCCGTAACATATTTGGTGAAAGTGGAACGTTCCCCGTCCTCACCACGAAGCTTCGCAGTGGCTGCACTGTCCAGCCTCCAGCCATGGCTTCTAATGATAACAACCCGTCACCGCCATAAGCTGGAGCACCAGCCACAGCTTACCTTGCGATTTCCCACCCCCGTGATCCCAGTACGTTCTCCGCCCGACCTGGCCATGACGTCGACTACTGGCTCCGCATGTACGAGCACGTTAGCCCGTCTCACCGATGTGACCCTACCATGATGCTCGCCAACTTAATCTGTTACTTGGATGGCACCCCGCGTGTATGGTTCTACGCGCATGAGGCCGAGCTCACCAGCTGGGATATCATCAAGAAACGACTACGCGATATCTTTGGAGACCCGTCCGGTCGACAAACGGCCGCACGACAAGAACTCGCCACCCGAGTACAGTCATCAACCGAGTCGTATGTCTCGTACATACAGGACGTGCTCCCGTTGTGCCGCAAAGTGGACGAGAAATGACCGAGAGCGACAAGGTGGGCCACATACTCAGGGGCATCGTGGACGGCACTTTCAAGTTGCTCGTGTGCAACAACATCGCGACCATCGATATCATAATTAAGGAATGCCGCCGCTTCGAAATGGCAAAAAACCACCGAGTTCGGCCTCATTTTTCACGGCTACCTAACACGGCCGTCACGTCAACCTGTACCGATCTCGGTGCCGCACCACCCTTGCACGAGAATGTCACACGCATCGTTCGGTGCGAGCTTGAGGCGGCCCGTCCGGCACCGTTTCGTGCACTTCCACTCGACCAGGGCACCATGGAAACACCTCCGGCGGTGTCAGTTATTCAGGCAGTCGTTCGGCAAGAAATTGCTAACCTTGGTTTTCCTGTCGCCTGCTCTGTCTCCTCACTGGAATACAGACCAATGCCAATAAGTGCACCACGCCATGACCCATACTGTCTGCCCAGATCCCGCAATCCGATGGAATGGAGAACAGCAGACGACAAGCCAACCTGCTTCCGCTGTCACCGAGTTGGCCATGTCTCCTGCTACTGCCGCAGCACTTGAACACCCCCCCCCCCTGGGGCTAATTTTCTTCCGCTCCTGGGCCATACGCGGACCCCTGTCGGTATTCGCCCAGCCGTGAGTATCCTGCTTCCAACACACCTAACAGCCGCTATACCACTCGTTCACCGTCACCACAACGCTGCCGTTCTCCGTCACCCCAACCCCACCGCTATCCATCACCGACTAACTAGGGATCTGCCCGGATGGAAAACTAGATTCTTCAGCTTCTGGAGGTAGTGCTGCATCAAGTGCGACTGAACTAAATCCTCGTTGACGTTATCTACTGATAAGAACTTGCTGGAAGTGCATGTGGACGGTCTTTGACGGCTTTAGTTGACATTGGAGCTCAGGTGTCTATAATGAGTGCTGGTCTCTGACGCCGCCTCAAAAAAGTACTCACGCCTGCCACAACACAAGCCTTTTATGTCGCCGATGGTGGAAGTGTGGCCATCATGGGAATGTGTACCGCTCGTATTAGCCTTGCCGGCCGCCATGTACCTGTTTTATTCACCGTGCTCGAAATTGCCCTCATGACCTCATCTTCGGGATGGACTTCTTATCGACGCATTCTGCCCTGATTGACTGTTCCGTTGGTACTCTCTGTTTAGAACTTCCTCTTCTTCTAGATTGTCGCCCCCAGCTGCCGAAAAGCCTCTGTACCACAGACTTCAGTCAGATACCGCCAAAAGCCCTCAAATTCATTGAATCGGCAACAAGTTCACCTGTTGTTGACGGTGATTATGTCGTCACACCTATTCCAGATTTTCTCCTGGCGCGCGACATCACTGTGCCACACTCAATCGTAACCATGGTCACTAACCGAACATGTCTGCCCCTTATCAAATTCGGTTTCACGCAACAAGTACTACCACACGGAATTTCAGTCGCCACGCTTCAACCCTTAATAGACGGTCATGTCACCACTTTTCGCAGCAGACGCATGCTCCGATCTTCAATGTCGCCCGCTGGATGCCACATCCCTCAATGTGGCCTTGCGCCCTATGATCGACCCGAAACTCAAACCTCAGCAACCCGACGCCCTATTCCGCCTTCTGGCTTCCTACCGTGACATATTTGACATCGACAGCACTCTACTCGGTCAGACTTTCCTCGTGAAGCACCGCATTATTACTGGTGACTCTCCTCCCATTCATCGCCGACCACACCGGGCGTCCGTCCCAGAGCGTAAAGTAATTCAAGAAGAAGTCAACAAGATGCTAGCCAAGGAATTATTGAAACCTCTTCGAGTCTTGGGCATCTCCGGTTGTGCTCGTTAGAAAGAAAAATGACACGTGGCGCTGCTGTGTCGATTACGGCCATATTAAGTGAATCACGAAAAAGGACGTTTATCCTAAGCCCCGAATCAAAGACGCCCTCGATTGTCTTCATGGTGCGTGATACTTTTCTTCAACCTATGTTCTGGCTATTTGGCAGATTGCGGTGGACGAGAAAGACTAAGAAAACACTGCCTTTGTAACTCCCGACGGCCTATACCAATTCAAGGTAATGCCGTCCGGGCTATGCAACGCCCCAGCCACGTTTGAGCGTATGATGGACTCGCTACTACAAGGCTTCAAGTGGTCAACATGCCTGTGCTACCTGGATGATGCCTTTGTATATTCGCCTACATTTGAAACAAACCTTCAGCTTTTGTCAAAATTCTCGAACTCTTCCGCACTGCCGGCCTTCAACTAAACTCGTCGAAATGTCACTTCGGCCGCCAGCAGATTACGGTATTGGGCTAACTTGTTGACGCATCAGGTGCGCAGCCTGACCCAGAGAAAATTCGTGCCGTCATGAGCTTTCCTGTACCCCACTCTGCCAAGTACGTCCGGAGCTTCATGGGACTTTGTTCTTATTTTAGAAGGTTCGTGAAAAATTTTGCAACGATCGCTCGACCACTAACCAACCTCCGAAGAAAGAAGTGACTTTTACGTGGGGTTCCACCCAAGCTGCCGCTTTTTCTCACCTCATCACCCTTTTCACGACTCCACATATATTGGCCCACTTTGACCCGTCCGCTCAGACAGAAGCCCGAACCGATGCGAGTGCTAACGGGATTGGGGCCATCCTAGCCCAACGCTAGCAGGGACAAGACAGAGTTATCGCCTACGCTAGCCACCTTCTCACAGCTGCCAAACGCAACTATTCAATAACAGAGCGGAAATGTTTTTCTCTTGTTTGGCAGTCACGAAGTTCTGGCCATATTTATATGGCACGAATTTCTCTGTAATAACGGACCACCATGCGCTATGTTGGCTTTCGTCACTGAAGGATCTTAATGGCCGGCTTAAGCGCTGGGCTTTGGGACTGCAAGAGTATACCTACACGGTGACTTACAAGTCCGGATGCCTACATCAGGGCGCAGACTGCCTGTCCCGCTACCCGGTTGGTGAGTCGAGCACTATGTCTGACACCGACAACGAGTCTTGCGCCTTTTCTCTTTCGCAAATGACATGCATCGGTGACGAGCAGCGCCATGATGCGTCCTTACGTGCTATCACTGAGCGCCTCGAATCACCATCTTTCAATCAGTCCCACTACCGTGCTCCATGATGGTATATTATACCACCAAAGTTTTGAGCTGGATGGACCGGCCCTGCTGCTTGCCATTCCGTAACACCTTCGCTCGGAAGGTCTACATGAACTTCATGACCTTCCGACTGCTGGTCACCTTGGTGTGTCACGCCCTTACGACCGAATACGCCAATGCTTCTTTTGGGCAGGGATTGCGCGCTCAGTCAGAAGATACGTTGCGGCTTGTGAGAAATGCCAGCGCCGCAAAACACCGTCGACACTTCTTGCCGGATGCCTTCAACCACTTGACATTCCGTCAGAACCGTTCTTCCGCGTTGGCGTGGACCTACTTGGCCCTCTCCCCTTGTCTTCCTTGGGTAACAAGTGGATGGCGGTCGCCACCGACTACGCCACGCGCTATGCCATCACACGAGCTCTTCCAAGAAGCTGCACCACAGATGTCGCAGACTTCCTCTTCAAGGACATGATTTTGAAGCACGGAGCCCCACAGCAGCTGCTTACAGACCGTGGTCACACATTTTGTCGAACGTGATAGCCGACATCTTGCAGTCCTGTCAAACGAGACACAAGTTGACTACGTCATACAACCCGCAAACCAATGAACTCACGGAGCGTCCAAATCGAACTCTTACAGACATGCTCGCTAAGTATGTTTCTACCAACCACACCGACTAAGATCTTGCCATAGGTCAGATTTGCCCACAATTCTTCTCGCCATGACACTGCCGCTTCCTCCCCATTTTTGCTGTTGTTCGACCGAGAACCTACATTACCCCTAGATACAATCATTCCATCTAGCAGCGATACCAACCAGCGATTATGCCGTTGACGCTATCACTCGGCCTGCTCACGCATGCGGAATCGCCCGCACTCGCTTTGTGGCCTCTCAAGAGAACCAGCTGCGTTTGTACGATCAACGGCACCGGGACGTGCACTTCTTACCCGGTTCATTGGTGATGCTGTGGCCCCGACCCATCAAGTCGGCTTGTCAGAAAAACTTCTTTCGCGCTACACAGGTCCATATTGAGTCCTACGTGAGGTTACTCCTGTGACATACGAAATTGCCCCTGCTGCCTCATCGCCATCAACTGCCATAAAAATCACCGATATTGTGCATGTGGCACGCTTGAAGCCTCACCACTCTCCCGCTGACGTTGACATCTAGATGCGCCGAGACGGCGCTTCTGCCACCGGGGATTAGGCTACATGCATATTGACATTTTGTGGGACGATGCGGGTGTGTGCCTGATGAAGAGGACGAAGAGTAGTCTCCACTCGGTGTCTGGTCTACCGGTCACGCCGCTGCTGCTGCTGGCTTGAAATAAATTTCATACACAGCCTCGTCGATACGCCGTCTCTCTTCCGTAACATTATGTACAGGTTTATCTAAATAGTCACCAGAGATTATGTAGCCCTATACCACTGTTTGCACATAATGCTGGAGTGTTCTACCGTAATGTCAAAAATGCTAATGGGAGCTTCTGGTGGGAGCACCGTTGATAGCAATTATTTCAACACAAACGTCAGAAAGTTTAAACGAAATCTTTCTATGGCGCACTCATGGACGTGACCTAAGCAGTGGTGTAACCAGAGGATGGCTCACTGGCCCTGTCTCCTACCCCACACAGTTTTTTCTGCATGCAGGGTAAAAAATGATCATTTCAAGTGGGTACCCTCCCTCAAGCCCAAAAAAAAATCAACCTATAAGCTTCTGGACTCATGTAATGACTAAACAGCCTTCGCCTCAATGAGGTGACGACTTGTCTCCCACGTCATGCCCACCAACTGGTAATCAACCAAATTTAGTAAATGTGGAGCTAGCAAAACGACCGCGAGCACGCTACGAGCATGGTATGTTGTCATGTTCATAGATGACACGCGTGTCAGGATTATCATGTTTGCAGAAGTCATATATTTTGTCATTCATTGACGTCACGTAACACCGAATTTGGTATATGTGGAGCTAGAAAAACGGCCACGAACGCATCATTCAGGGTCCAATATACTTATTTTAGCGTTGACGTGCGCGCACGCTGGGCACAGCGAAGCTACATTAGCAAAGCGCGAGCACTTATACTTTGAAGCCAGGTGCGACCAGCGTCCGTTGGCACGGCACGACGGCAACCGGCGCAAATCGCGACATGCTGCATTTCGCACCGATGCGTTACCCAGACAACACAGCGTCTCCGTCTTTTCGTGACGGATGGACACCGCATGCTCTGAAACGCGCATGCGTCCAAGCAACGCAGCACGTGCCTACGAGTATATGGCAGGACTGGCACCTGGCATGGCAATGCCGGCATTACGCGACGAAATAAGCGCCAGCGAGCAGGCGCATCACGTCACGTCGAAATGTATTGGCGTCTGGACTGTAGCATGTAGTCATGTTCTCACATGAGACGCATATCAAGATTATCATGTTTTTGAACAGTCACATACCTTCGTCATCCATTGGCGTTACGATACCGAGTTGGGTACATGTGAAGCTAGCGAAACGGCCGCGAGCGCATTATGAGCGTAGCATGTAGTCATGTTGTTACATGACACGCATCTAATATTTATCATGTTTGCACCAGTCACATGAACTCCTTCGTCATTCATTCACGTACCGTAATACTAAAGTTGGTATATGTGACGCCCAGCGAAATGGCTGCGAGCGCATTAAGAGCGTGGAACGTGGTCATGTTGTTACATGACACGCATGTCATGATTTTTATGTAAGGGCCTGTCGCTTGTTTTCGCCATGCAATCATGTTATACCATACAAGTTTTGCAACATGCCACGTGAACGAAACCACCACAAAACCGGCAGGGACATGAAATGTAAATCGACATTCATGACATACATTTCATGATTCTCATGTTATGATTAGTCAAATGTGTACTTCATAGAGTCATGTTATGCCATATTAATTTTGGTATCCATACCCTTGTTGAAACGGCTAAGAGAGCCTAAAGTCGTAGGCGGCGAGATAGATAGATAGATATATAGATAGATAGTGTCAGAGATGTCCGAATTCATGTAGTCAAGGGAAGGTTCAAATTTTAAGGAAAACTGTATTGTGCTAAGTTACAGGTGAATCGGCAGTGGTTACGTGTATAAGGAAACTGGACTCGGTGCAGGAGCTCGATCGGCTACGTACGACGCCACTCACGTCTCGGCTCGCTCTGCGATGCGTTGCTCTGCGATCCCGGCTCGAATCTCGGCTCGTTCTCCTCTCTCTGGCGATGCGTTGCCATGCGGTCCAGGCTCGAAGGCTCACTTTTGTTTTTTGAATGTTCGTTGAACCAATGGGCAACCGCGTCGAGTGGACGCGCTCAGGGCTCGGAGTCCACGTTAACGCAGTGCAGCGTTTCCCGAGCAAGCACGGAGACGCTGCCGGAGAAGGAGGCGCTGTCGGAGAATGAGACGCTGCCGGAGAATTCAGCTGTGCGAACTCGAGTGCCGCTGACACGGCCCTCCCGAAAATTGCGCCTGTCCTCAGGCGTGCGTGTCGCTAGATGGCGATGGTTTCGTAACTTCTAGGAGCGGCTCCTTATATCTACGAAGCTGCTCCACGTTGACGATTTTTTGGTTGATCATGCCCGGTGTGTGGGGTACTCTTTGGATCTCGGCCCTGTTTCCTCCGACGAGGGCCGTTATCTTGAACGGACCTTCATAGCGAGGGTCTAATGTGCCTCGAGCGCTACACTCAAGCAGGACGAGGTCTCCCGTTATGAGCCTCGGAGCTCGTCGCTTCTTGTCGTATCGGACCGTTGTTTTGCGCTGACTCTGCAGTAGCCTCTCTCTTGTCTCCGCACGTCCCCTTGCCAAGTCATGTAGTCTATAAGACTCGTCGAAGTCTCCCTCGACTGAGGCGAGGTTGAGCTCTCCTGGCAGTTTTGGGTCGTAGCCGTGCATGAGTCGAAATGGGCTGTGGCCACTGTGGCGATGCTTCGTGGCGTTGATTGCTAGCGTTGCTCGGGGTAGTTCCTTCTGACATTTGTCCTTGTTGTTTAGCATTTTGCGTAGCACCTGTTTCAACGTTCCTACCATTCGCTCAATCAGTCCGTTTGATTGTGGCCAGTACGGTGGGGAGTTCTGATGAGCAATTTCCAGTCTGTGATGGAATTGGTTGGTTTTCTTGTTCACGAATCCCTTGGCTTGGTCCGTAATAATGACGCTGGGAACTTTAAATCGCGGAATCCACCGGTTTGTCATGAAGTCAAGGTAGTGCGCCGACGAAGTGCTCACTACGGTCACGGCGTCCATCTATCTCGTGGTGTGGTCGATACGCACGAGGATGTGGTCTCCCTTCTCGTTTAGCGGACCCATGTGATCTAGGGATATCACCGCGTTTGGCTCAGTAGGAATATTGCGTGAGATGAGGCAACCTTCATTCCGTGTCGTGCGGGCGTTGATAGTCTGGCACATGTGGTAGGAGTCAACATACTCGCGTATGTCTTTTCTCATCGATGCCCACCAGTACTTTCACTGGATCAGGTCTCTTGTCTTCTCGACGCCTAGGTGGCCGTTCTTGTCGTGGAAAATGATCATCACACTGCTTCGGAGGGCAGCGGGAATGATCACCCTCTGACGGACCCGTCCTCCCTCGAGAGATTTCTGCACCAGTATGTCGTTTTCGATCTCGTAGTCTGAAGATTTGTGCTTGGCCTCCTCCCGAAATCTTTTGCAGTCAGTATCCCTCTCCTGAAACTCACGTAGTTGACTGTGTTTGCCGACCACTACTGCGTAGCAGTGGAGGTCTCGGGTCCTGGCTTGTGCTTGACGTCGAAGGTGTACTCTGCTAAGTCGAGCGTCCACCTCGCAAATCTGCGGTTGCTGGCTCCCTTCTGGACGAGGTATGACAAGCTGAAGTTGTCCGTGAACACTGTAAAACGAGGGCCTCCTCTCAGGTAGACCAAAAACTTCTCAGTGATCGCCCAGTGGAGCGCCATGCACTCGAGCATATTAGAGTGTAGACCACGATCGTGCTCGTTTAGTGATCTGCTTGCGTACTCTATAATTCGCTCCTTTCCGTCTTGAGTTTGAGAAAACACCGCGCCCAGCCCGGTTTGCGAAGCGTCGACGTGAACGTTAGTCGGGCAGTCTGGGCGGAAGCTCGCCAAAATCGGCGGGTTCTTCAAGGCGTGTTTTATGGCGTTGACGGTTGCATCATGAGCGTCAGTCCATACGAAAGGAACGTCCTTCGCCAGAAGGTGTCGTAGTTTGTGCGTGACCTTTGCAAACTCCGGTATGAACTTTCGGTAGTGGTTAGCGAACTGCAGGAAGGAGTAATGCTTCTTTGCGTTGCGATGCGGCTCGAACTTCTCGACAGCGGTAACTCTGGATTTGTCCAGTGTTCGTCCTTCGGCGAAGATCATGTAACCCAGGAAAGATACTTTGTCTTGAATCAACTGGCATTTCCGGAGATCTATCTTCAAGCCGTTGATCACGACTCTCCTGAGTGCTTCGTACAGCAAATCCAAAGCCTCCCTCACTGTTGTGGCTCCCTGCCCGACATCGTCCATGTACGTAGCTGTCCTAGGTAAGCCATCGAACGTGCGACGCATGACTCTTTGCATGGTCTGAGGGGCCTTGCAAAACCCAAAGGCCATTCGAAGGTATTCGTACTTTCCGTCTGGAGTGACGAATGCGGTCTTGTGTACGTCGTCCGGCTTCATTCGTATAGTCAGAAATGCCGTCTTCACGTCCAACACAGTGAAGTAAGCCGATCTGTCGCGCATGACATCGTCAATAACGTCTTCCATGACGGGCATTGGATAAGAAGAGTTGATGGTTTTCTCGTTGAGCTTGCGATAGTCGTGTGCCATTCTTCGTGGTATCGTCGGGTGGTGCGGTTGATCGACGACTATCGTTGGAGCACCGTACTCGCTTTTGCTCGGCCTTATGATGCCCTTGGAGAGGTAGTCATTCACCTGTTCTCGGATGAACTTGCGATCAGCCGGTGAGCACCTGTACGGCCTCGATGACACTGGTATATTGTCTCTGAGTTCGATGCCGTGTTCAGTGTGAGGACACACGCCAAACGTATCGCCTTTGGAAGTGAACGCTTGGTGATGCCTTAACAGAATTGCGTGAAGTTGTTCCCTCTCTGCCTCGGTGGCATCCTTCGTCATCTTCCGTGTGGCGTCTTCGACTAGACTCGTGAAGTCTTCGTCGGGTGCGGGACATTTCGTGTTGAGGCGCACGTAGCCTTCGTCTTTGGAAACACTCTCGTTCGATTGCCGGCAGAACGTCGCAATAAGCGTTTCCCCGGTGCGGTGTGGTGTGCCTTGTTTCGGGGGTGGCACTTCGGACGATGAAAATTTTCCGGAGGGCTCGACTGGGACGATAGTCACATCGTTTGACGTGTGAAACGTTACGTCGGTGTTCGCGACTCATCGCCAGTCTGATACCAGAATCAGGTCGATGCCGCTGGGCAGTTCCGTTACCACGACGCCTTCGAGTCGCACATTCGTGGTGCCCAGTGTCACTTCAAGCGTTTCAGCGAGAGTTGGGCATATGCTGCGGTTGAGAACTTCAATGTTCTCGCGCGATACCCATGCGTGCATGGGAATGTCGTCCGTCATGGCATTGGCACTCATGATGGATAAGTTGGCGCCACTGTCAATGCACACGCGGACGGGTTGGTTGTTAGCAGTACCGGACACTATTGGTAATGTGCCGCCCGTCGAATGCAAAAAACAGTTCGCTTGCCTAGGTGACGTAGTCCCTGTTTCGTGGCTGCTATTGTCCCTCTTTGCTCGTTTCTCGTCTGCTCTGATCGTTGCTGGCGTTTTCGGCTTTCTACAATCACGGGACAGGGGACCGATGTCGCCGCAGTTAAAGCACGAACGAGTAGAGATGGGCCGCGGGTGTGGAGCTCCCGAGAAATCGCTGCATGGGTTGGCCTTCGGCAAGTTGGCAGAGCTGCTGGCTGGCACCCGCTGGTTTGAACCCTGACCACGGCTCGTTGTAGACGATGACGGTTTCTTGTCGTTCTCGGCACACACGGTCGTGCGACGCCTTGCGTCGAGCAAAGCTGCTCTGTCAATGAGTTCTGTTACTGTGCCACACAGCTGCGCTGCGAGTTGGTTGGCCCATGTGTCGTCCTCGATGCCGCTGAGAATGAGAGAAATATGTTCTTCCTCTGCTAAACGGTACGGCGCCTTGTTCAGAATGGCGCTCTTCGAGTACATGTACTCGACGATGGTCTCGTGGCTCTGAAGGCGTCGCTTCGTCTGCAGTTCGAGGAACTCCTGCATTGTCAGCTTTCGTTTGAATCGGAGAATGAGCGCTTCCTTCCATTGCTCCCAGGTGTCATACTGTGAGCCGTAGGCGCTGTGCCAATCCTTGGAAGATCCCGTCAAGCGGCTTGCTTCTGTCACCAACGTCAGCGATGGCGTCCAGTGGGCGAGCGCTGCGATTCTCTCCACTTGCGTAATCCATTCGTGAGCACTTTGTTGCGGCGTCCCTTCGAACAAGGGGATTGAGGATGACGTGTCGCTTGTGGAATAAATCTGGATCGGGCTCGTCGTCGGTGGACCTTTCGACAGCGTGTTGGCGAGCAGGGCTTGTGTGTTCACGAGCGCGGCGAGGATCTGGGCCATGGAAGTTTCTCCCTCGTGCGTTAAAACGGTCGGCGCGGCGGGGCGTGCCGCGTCTTGGTTGGTGCCGTCGTTCAGTCACGGTGGCCGCGTTGAACCCGAGGACATCGTTATGTCAGCAGGGACGGAATGGTGCAGCCCGAGGGTTGGAGTCGTCACCCGCTCCGTTCGCAGTGAAGCGTTCTGATGAGCTTCGTGCATTGTCTCACGTTCACTCGTGGTCGCACGGTTAAGGTGGGCTCGCAGGCTGCTCAGTTCAGTGCAAAGCTTCGCGTTGTCGGCGGACAGTGTCTCCAGGTGCGCCTGCCTGTCGTCGTCGTAGGCAGCCTGGTCCTTCGTTGACGAGTCCGTCGGCTCTAGGGCTTGGCGAGTGATGTTGTCGCGGATGATTCTTGCGGTGAGCTCGTCCTTTCGTCTGGAGCACCGTAGACCTCGTGCTCTCAGCTCGTCGACGAGTTGCTTTTTCGTTGCATTGGCCATCGTTCTGTGGTCGAGGGTCGTGAACACGCTTTCGACGATGGTCGTTTCGGAGTCCCGAGACGATGTACGGCGTGGCGTCGCTCCTTCTCGTGGCGTCGTTTCCTCCTCCGCATGCAGCTCGGTCGATTCACATCCTGTCGCTGCGCCATGTCAGCGATGTCCGAAATGAAAGTAGTCAAGGCAAGGTTCAAGTTTTAAGAAAAACTGTATTGTGCTAAGTTACAGGTGAATCGGCAGTGGTTACATGTATAAGAAAACTGGACTCGGCTCGATCGGCTACGTCCGACCCCACTCGCGTCTCGGCTCGCTCTGCGATGCGTTGCTCTGCGATCCCGGCTCGAATCTCGGCTCGTTCTCCTCTCTCTGGCGATGCGTTGCCACGCGGTCCCGGCTCGAAGGCTCACTTTTGTTTTTTGAATGTTCGTTGAACCAACGGGCAACCGCATCGAGTGGACGCGCTTAGGGCTCGGAGTCTGCGTTAACGCAGTGCAGCGTTTCCCGAGCAAGCACGGAGACGCTGCAGGAAAAGGAGGCGCTGCCGGAGAATGAGACGCTGCCGGAGAATTCAGCTGAGCGAACTCGAGTGCCGCTGACAATAGATAGATAGATAGATAGATAGATAGATAGATAGATAGATAGATAGATAGATAGATATGCTCAAAGTCGCCGAAGTTCACTAAGAAATGCTTCGCATTTAAAAAAAGGTGTTTCAAATGGACAAGTAAGTATAATAGGTTGAGATGATTCAAAATTACACAGGTTAAACTGAATAATGAGTGCTGATATTGTCCCTCAAGCAAGAACGCTTGTTTCCTGTTGGCTTAACACTGTCATCTACCCAGTTTTACTATTGCTTCTTAAGTCTTTTAGATTTAAAAGTTTTCAATTTCGCGACACACGAGGTCGTTCTTACCCCAACCCGAACGTCGCCTACGGTGGTGGCTATCAGCGTGAAGGAGCCTCGACGGCCGCGTTCCTTCGATCGTTGGTACAAAGGAACGTTGGCACTGAGGTGCCTTAGCTAGGGTGCCACTCGTGGACCCCCTAGCGGCTTGAACTTCTCAGGATCTCTCAATACAGCTCTCGACTCACTGACTTTCTAGTTGATGTAATGGTTGGTTATATGGACCACTATCAGTCGCGCAGTAACATTTTGCGCAGACAAAGAGCAAGAGAGAGGACAATATTTAGGGACAATGTGTAAACTTCGCTAAAATGCTGTGAGGATTACGTATAACGTTTTGGAAACACAAACGCAGACGATGAAGTATTTACCTTCAAACTCATTTCTTAGATGCCGGTATAAAGCATAGTTACGGAACAAACAAGAATTAAATATATGAGGTGTCCCAAATATGACGTAGTACGATTCAAGAAAAAAGAACACCGTAGCGCGAATCACAAGTAGTGCATATTGCTCCCAAGTAGCCACTAATAGTTTTTTTGTGAATGAGGTTTAGTTAGTTAATCGTAGTTCTATTTCCAATTCTGCAAGTTCATGAGCATTTTTTGCGGCAGCATGAAAAATTCACTTGAAATATGGCAAACAACATGCTTCAACTCGCAAAAGATAGGACTGTATAGTCTTGACTTGATGGCTCATAGTGATACTGTTTTAAAGCTCTACTTTGTGACGCACCTTGCATTCAAGTCACGCGTAGTTGTTTAAATATCAAGGGCTTTCTACATTAGCAGAAAAACAGAAGAGAGAGAGAGTTATGGTATAAAGAGAAGCAGAGAGGTTAACGAGAAAGCAAGTGTCTGGTTTTCTACCCTGTACTGGGGAAGGGGAAATGTAATACAGAAAAAGTAAGGAAAAGGGAATGAGAGAAAAAGAGAAAAACAGCCCGTAATGATTACGTTATTGAAAATAGCGCCGTTTTATGTCGTATGAACATTCCTACATATGCATCATTGACCTTTGATTGATTAGGTGAGTAGTGTCGTGTTAAAATATAATTAAGAAAAATAACTAACCTTGCTAACAAGAAATGTAGTAGTTGCTACAGTATACACTGGGAACAACATGCACTAGGTGTGCTTCCCGTAACGACGTTCCTCTTTTTTAAAAATCGTGCTGCGTAGTACTTGGGACACCCTGCATATCGTGCGACATTTCTATTAACTGGATAGCTGGTGTTCAACCAGACACTAAAGAAATCATTTCGTTAATATTGATGAACTATGCTCTCAGAACTTAAGCGTCAAACGTTTCACTATCATAAGCTCATTATTAGTGGAGGAAATCAAGGTGGAAGTTTCATTTTTCAATTGCCGCCAGAACCTCCGCGTGCAATAAGACTAATTTCAATATGTATTTTCGTAATTTCGCAATAACGCCTTCATAATTTTTTAACCTCAGTAGGCTAGGTTTTCGGCACCCGCAGGTGACAACGCGCTTCATTTTTACCGATCAGAAACTACGCGGGACAGAGTAGACCCCATCTAAATCTATTCTATGATGTCACGGCGTCTGTCGCATGAATCTAAAGGGGGCATCTTCACCCGTATTTCTTCGCTTACCAAGCATCGTATCTTGGTAAGAGGGGTGCTCTCGTAACTGGGAAACTGCACTTTACAAATACGTGAAAAAGTTTTCTTTGCTTTAGTGTCCCTTCAAGTGATGAAGATGAAAGTCTAGCATTTTGCCTAATATAGACAAGTGCAGCGACTAGCAAATGATACTCTCAGTACACTATATGTGTGCGAAATGTGTGTTATGGACTTGTGGATAGTTTGAAAATGTAGAAGATAAAACAATTTGAACGTTGTTAAAAGGTTAAACGCATATTATAAAGCATAAGGGCATTCCTAGTTACCCAGGGAAAAGATGAATCCAAACTAAGTTTTATTTCGTTAAAATGTCTGGAGGTTATACCCATAAACTTTATTTTATGACCTCGGGAATTTTCTTGTCATAGAAAACACTCTAGTATAATCATAATCTGATTGCACTACGTTCTCACATTCAATAATTTTGCAGATATACCCCATACTCATCAGCACTGATTGATATGTGCGGTTTAACGTCCCAAAACCACCATATGATTATGAGACACGCCGTAGTGGAGGGCTCAGGAAATTTCGACCACCTGGGGTTCTTTAACGTGCACCCAAATCTGAGCACACGAGCCTACAACATTTCCGCCTCCATCGGAAATGCAGCCGCCGCAGCCGGGATTCGAACCCGCGACCTGCGGGTCAGCAGCCGAGTACCTTAGCCACTAGACCACCGCGGCGAGGCGCTCATCAACACTATGGCGCACTTTATTTTCCCACTGAATCTTATAAACAGCTATTTTAGTAAGACGATCATAAATAGTAAATTTAGCTGGCCAGGAGAGTGACCGCCTTGTGAGGTGGGATCCGTCTTGGGTCATCCCGGAGACGTAAATAAGTGAAAAACTAAAGAAATGTGTGCAACGGAAACTTTGCGTGATGAAATCTTGGTGGCCCTTTTTGGTGCTTTTGCCAGCTCCCAGGTGTTTGCATTCATTCTTGATTGTTACGTATATCTTAGAGCCCACATCGAATGCATCAGGTGATAAGTTTCTTTTGCAGCATGGACGGCTTCTTTGAGCAAACAATGCATTTTCATGGGAGCTTGTTATTGACGAGCCTTTCTACAAATTCAGTAGAATTGGCGCTATTTTCGTGATCAAGCGATAATAATTCTGGATCACCTGATCATGTGTCAAGGATAACACTAAGAAGTGTCAAGTTTGTGAGTAAATTTTTTATACTTGTTGTTTAGACAAAAATTTGCAGTGCGCTCACAAAAAGTCAGCGCTTTAGGACATGTATATAAAGTTCAGGTTTACGAAAAGTCAGCCTAATGGTCAGCTGTAAAGGGCGGCAATAAACTTATGCTAATGTCTCAGGGACACTTTATCTAGCGTCAGTTGTAAGTAAAAAAAGGCAAGGAAGTGATATTTTTAAGTGTCATAGCAATTGGCTGTCATCTTATCACAGACATTTGCTATTGTCGCGGGAAAGGAGGGCTAAATTTTTAGTTGAAATACTAGCTGAAAGTAAGACATAAATTATGGCTTACTAGCCCTTTATATAAATGCATCTGGCATATGACGAATCTATGGGATACTTAAGCATGTCCCTGCACATATGATAATGCTGTCATTCATGATTCTGCTTCATCCTTGAGAGCAATGTAGGGATGTGTCTGTAGTTACAATGGAGCAGAAGTAAGCAACACCATATATATGGTGTTGCTTATTTATGCTACTATATATATATATATATAAATATATATATATATATATATATATATATATATATATATATATATATATATATATATATATATATATATATATATTTAACAGACAATAATGCCAAGAATGTATAGGCGAAGGTATTAGCACCAATAAAATATAAATAAGAAGATAAGAAGGAAGAAAAGTGGGTGAAAAAATTACCTGCCGTGAGGGTAACCTAGAGTGTGAAAAGTAGACTCAACACTATCTTTCTTGCAACACACACACACACACACACACATATATATATATATATATATATATATATATATATATATATATATATATATATATATATATATATATATATATATATATATATATATATATATATATAGAAGAGAGAAAAAGAAGGAAAAAAGTTCCGTGAGCAGGCATTCCTGCTCATGGAACTTTTTTACTTCTCTCTTTCTCTTCTATATATATATATATATATATATATATATATATATATATATATATATATATATATATATATATATATATGTTGCAAGAAAGATAGTGTTGAGTCTACTTTTCACACTTTAGGTTACCCAATCGCCATAAACGCTGATAAAACTAAACAGTCGTGGTGCAAGGCATTGCACCAATCGTTTTAGCATAGGGTAGCGGCGAGCGCTCACGTGAGGTGAAAACCTTTTCTTCAGACAGAGCTCGAACACAAACCGAAACTGACCACACCACGTTTATTGAAGGTTTTATTATGGTTCAATAAGGCGAAAGCTTTAAGTGTCCCGTCGCGCGTCCCCGCGAGCAAAATAGGGCCGACGTATGAAATGTTAGAGAAACACGCGTGACCTATAGGTCACTAATGACGCGATCATGACTTTGTAAAGCATCGAATCTTTCGACGTAACGTGACGTTACAAGATTACGTAACTGTGTAACGTGACCAACCGACGACGTCGCTTGGTTGGCCGATCTCGGAGGAAAAGGCCCACCAAATAGGTACTTCTTGTGAAGGGGTGGGGGTAGAGCGGCGCAGCACATGAAGAAACTGGACGATTTACTTCTTCTTGCTATCACGGCTGTCGCTCCCTAAAGGGACTTTGGTGACCTACGTAAATGCCACAGCAAAAATTTGAAAAAAAAAATGGCGAAGGGAGGAGCATGCAGGTAAGTGTGATTCAGCTTCACTAATTTGAAACCTGAGGAGGGATGAAAGATGCACTGTTTTGAGCGAGACTTCTTCAACGAGGCTCTAGTGTCAAACTTGAAACTGGGCGTGTAGGGAAGGGTGTTTACGCTCTACTGCGTCATAAAAAAACTTCGTAGGAGTAGAACTTGGCTTAATGTAATGATTCTTCTTTAATACGTGTTCTGTTTGAGTTACCCACGGCAGTGGTGTAGCCAGAAAATGCCACATCACGCCCAAGCCACCTTCCCTGGAAACTTTTTTTCGCCATGGTATACCGAGCGAAAAAAGACCATTTCAAAAAGGGGTCCTCAATACCCCTAAAAAATGTTTGTGCCTATGCCCCTGACTTACGGCACGTAGGAAAGAGTGTTTGAGCTCCACATTATGCGAATGACTATTTGTTGCGCTGAATGTTGCCTTTTCCAGTTTTAGTGGAGCGCTGACTAGAAGTGGAATTAGAACAATTTGTGCGGTGGATAACCGTTCTTATGGTAGGCCGTTACTGCACCGAACACCAAGAACACATATACAAGTTCTCTCACACCCCGACGGTGACAGAAGCAGTGATCGCAGTGCTTCAACGTGCGTCAAGTAGATTCTTAAGCAGCAACTTAATCAATGGGACATCTTTTGATACTCGAGGTCAGCCTTAAAGACACTACCATTCACTCTGCTTCACAGATTTCACGAACACTGTGTTTATCAGATAAGGCACGACTACAACCAAGCCCTCGAGGAAGGTCACAATATTGTATTTCGATGGTTGCGGAGTCATCGCGGTATTTTTGGCAATGATCGTGCGGATGAAGCGGCTCGATCGGCTGATGACCAAGACCTGCGCATGCCCAACCACTCTTGAGAATGGACGCGCAAGTGAACTACAATCACTTGGTCGTCATATAACTCTCCTACAATAGAATACGCAGGGTTTATATATTGTGTGCCTGTATTCTATCGACACAAACTTGCAACTTTGTTTGCCATCCGGGCTCCCATGACGCGTTGAAACTGTGCTGTCTCGCATGAGATTGGGTGTGGCAGTTTCGAATACGTATTCTTGTCTTCTTGGAATGGTGATCAGTTCGGCATGAAACATTTGCGCCTGTGAGGAGACGCTTGATCACATTCTTTGCCACTGCCCAATCTACCAGTCTTGACAAGTTATGAAAACCAAAATACGTCAGCTGGATTTCCGACCACTTACAGTAAAAAGAGATCCTGGGACCTTGGTTGACAGTTTCACACACACTCACAGCCACGAAAGCTTGCTTCTTATGAACCACCGGACTTCACGAGCGCTGTGAAAGAACAGCGTGAGACCGTGCCGTGTCGTCTCGAACCAGCGATTTATCCATCTCTTTCTTACTTTTCTTTTTTTCTCTATGTCCTTCTATCATTCCTGCTTTCTCCCACCTCATGGTTGGGTAGCCAACCAAACCAAGCGTGTTTAACTTCCCTGCATTTTCTCACTGTTTCTCTCTCTCTCTCTCTCTATTATCTCATAAGAAGCCGACAAGCCGAGTCCCGAAAGCTTGAACCTACAGATCACCCATCTAGAACTGTAACATGCACATACCCAATGTGGCAGAAGTTGGTCGGCCCACAAAGTCTGTCTTATTTTAATAAAAGGGGGTTTTTCTCTCAAGACAAGTACACCCAGAAAATGAACGAACAGTAATAAAGATAGAAAATGAGAAAAACGCTATAAGAAAAAATTTTGGTGACTTGATATTTAAATTGAAGTAACTACTACCCATAGCTGATTGCCCAAACTAGTCGGCTATGTACGCATACTAGCAGAGCAAGTTATAGCCTTGTATACTATAATACAGCATTGCGTAGCGTAGCAACAAGGAGGAAAAGGCAAGTTAGGGGGAGAAGGACAGATGCCAGGGTGAGAAAGAGGCAAAGAAGCTGAAAAAAAAAAGAGTTGAGAGAGTAAAGCTTAGCGCACAAAAACAAATCGAGCGAAAAAAAATATAGAAGTAAAGGAACACAAAGAAAATACGCAACAACAAAACTAAGAGAAGAACGTAAAATACTTATGAAATTTTCTTTATGAAGAAAACCACCTCCTCCGTAAGGTACGCCTATTGGTTAACATTATCTTTACAATTGTTATTATTCGTAGTAGTAGCATAGTAGTAGTAGTAGTAGTAGTAGTTGTTGTTGTAGTAGTCATTGGCAAGGGCAGAAAAAGAACACAGCTGCATTGAAGAGAAAGAGAAGTTGAATAGAAAAAGGATCAAGAAACTAAAAATGACACAGATGTAAATAAAAATAGGTAGCACTGCGGTAAAAAAAACGTATAGCCAAATTGATTTTTAATTACATTAGTGGTGCTTTATAGTGGTCGGCAAGGTACGATGCAGGGACCATAGAATGGTACGGTCTCGAATTCGCCTAGACTTGAGGAAGGAACGAGAAAAACTGATACGCAAGAAGCCAATCAATGAGCTAGCACTGAGAGGGAAAGTACAGGTATTCAGAGTATCGCTTCAGAACAGGTACTCAGCTCTTAGTGAGGAAACCAACCTTAGCATAAATACAATGAATGATAATCTGACGAGTATCAATACGGAGTGTGCAGTGGAAGTTGGAAGCCGGGTAGTTAGACAGGACACTGGCAAGCTTTCCCGGGAAACGAAGAATCTCATTAGGAAGCGTAAAATTATGAAACTCTCAAGTACAACAGACAAAATAGAACTGGCAGAGCTTTCTAAATTGATTAACAGGCGTAAGGTATCCGATGTAAGAATGTATAACATGGAGAGAATTGAACACGCTCTGAAAAACGAAGGAAGCGTCAAAGCAGTGAAGAATAAACTTGGGATAGGCAAAAATCGCATGTATGCACTAAGGGACAAAGAAGGGAAAATAACTACCAATAGGGATAGGATAGGTAAATAGCGGAGGAGGTTTACAGAAATCTGTACAGTAGCCTGGACAACCACGACCACAATACTATAAGAACTAGCAGTAACCCAGATGACACCCCACCAGTAATGATAGAAGAAGTCAGAAAAGCGTTGGAGAGCATGCAAAGAGGCAAAGCTGCTTGTGAGGATCAGGTAACATCAGATCTGCTGAAAGATGGAGGACAGATTGTGTTAGAAAAACTAGCCACCCTGTTTACGAGGTGTCTCCTGACAGGAAGAGTACCAGAGTCTTGGGAGAACGCTAACATCACCTTAATATATAAGAAAGGAGATGACAAGGACTTGAAGAATTACAGGCCGATTAGCTTGCTCTCTGTAGTATACAAGCTATTTACAAAGGTAATTGCTAACAGAGTAGAGAAAACATTAGAATTCAATCAACCAAAGGAACAAGCAGGATTTCGAACAGGCTACTCAACAATTGACCACATTCATACTATCAATCAGGTAATAGAGAAATGCTCAGAATATAACCAACCACTATACATAGCATTCATAGATTACGAGAAGGCGCTTGATTCAGTAGAATTATCAGCCGTTATGCAGACACTGCGGAATCAGGGCGTCGATGAAGTATATATAAACATTCTAGAAGAAATCTACAGGGGATCAACTGCTACCATAGTGCTTCATAAAGAAAGCAACAGAATACCAATCAAGAAGGGTGTAAGGCAGGGGGACAAAATCTCCCGAATGCTATTTACCGCGTGCTTACAGGAGGTTTTCAGAAGCCTAGAATGGGAACAGTTAGGGATAAGAGTTAATGGAGAGTACCTTAGTAACCTGCGCTTCGCCGATGACATTGCATTGCTGAGTAACTCTGGGGACGAATTGCAACTCATGATTACTGAGTTAGACAAGGAGAGCAGAAAGGTGGGTCTTAAAATAAATTTGCAGAAAGCGAAAGTAATGTACAACAACCTCGGAAAAGCGCAGCGCTTCGAGATAGGTAATAGTGCACTTCAAGTTGTAAAAGACTATGTATACTTAGGGCAGGTCATAACCGCGGAGCCAAAACACGAGATTGAAGTAACTAGAAGAATAAGAATGGGGTGGAGGACATTTGGAAAGCACTCTCAAATTATGACAGGTAGATTGCCACTATCCTTCAAGAGGAAGGTATATAACAGCTGTATCTTGCCGGTACTTGGCTACGGAGCAGAAACCTGGAGACTTACAAAGAGGGTTCAGCTTAAATTGAGGAGGACGCAACGAGCAATGGAAAGAAAAATGGTAGGTGTAACCTTAAAAGACAAGAAGAGAGCAGAGTGGATTAGGGAACAAACGAGGATTAAGAATATCGTAGCTGAAATCAAGAAGAAATGGACACGGGCCTGGCATGTAGCGCGTAGACAGGATAACCGCTGGTCGTTAAGGGTAACCAACTGGATTCCCAGAGAAGGCAAGCGGGTTAGGGGGAGGCAGAAAGTTAGGTGGGCAGATGAGATTAAGAAGTTTGCGGGTATAAATTGGCAGCAGCAAGCACAGGACCGGGTTAACTGGCGGAACATGGGAGAGGCCTTTATCCTGCAGAGGACGTAGTCAGGCTGATGATGATGATGATGATGATGATGATGATGATGATGATAGGCCTGGTCCCGATGACCAGCCCATTCTTCCGTAAACATTCACCAAAAGTCTAACCCGAAGGAAACTGCCGGGCTTCAAATAAAGTTTATTCATTCATTCGAGTAGTATTGCGTACTCTGTATACTGTTATAAACGATTCAACGAAATATCCTGCGCAACAAGCTAATGAGATTAGGTAATATATGCCTTAGAAGAAAAAAGGCAAATGAATATTTGATAAGGTATACAAGCTAGTCAGAGGTGTAAATAAAGCAGTATAAAATGAAAGAGAATAGCGAGAAGAAAACGTCAAAACTGCTGCTCGTTTCTTTGAGCAGGACATGTCGCATCTGAAAAATTACTAAACTTATCACAGTAACTGTGTACTAATATTTCGACCCTGAGCAGAGTTCAAGCGTTTCAGTGAAAACAAATAAACTTAACTACTCTAACGATGACAAACCTCACTACAGACGAATTAAACTACAGAAGAAAGACGAATTAAAAAACAAGCGTAGAGTAGCAAATAAAGTACTTTTTTTACATAAGCGAAAACTACGATGATCAATCGAAAGAGGCCTGTCGAAAGTGGGGTACCGTTGTCTGTTCCTTCACATGAAAAACAGTTGCGAAAGGCATTCATCGAATGAAATTTATTACGGGTAACACTCATGGGTGAAGATATTATTTTAATTTCATTTATCTGAGCCTTGGTTACACGCTCAACAGTTGCAACAAATAGCGCAATATTAAGACGGTTGAAGGTGACTGGTGGTGGAATGCTCCGCTAGTAACTTTATTTAGATATAACCATTGGTTCCAAGTTTTTAACACACGTTCATTTGTTATGGAATCCCTAACATTTTAGATGCTATCTAGAAATTGTTATTTTGATCAGAAAACTGTAAAACGAACAAATTTCGTTTTTACATTGAGCAGTGGCTAGCGTAGCGTTCGCCCAAATGTCACCAAATTTTGTCGTTATATTACATTTACTTGAAGTTATTGCTGTGGTAAAAAGCACACGTGGGTAAAGCAGGTATTGCTGCTTACCTTGCGGTGTGTACCACGAAGGCAGAAACACCAAACATACAGCAAGGCCAAGGAACAAATTATCGTACTGCTTTTTCATTGTCAGATACCTCACTCGCAAGATCGCTGATATTCCAGTCTTTTCTTCTAGTGAGGGAACATTGAGGAACATTTCATGCAATGCGAGTTTGTTAACATGTGGAGATGTCGTCGTCATTATTTCACATTTCACTTTCCTTTTTGTCTCGATGTCCTTTTTTGTTCTATATATCGATCAAGTTGTCAACCTTAAAGAAATCCTGCTGGCCTTCCAGCGTGTTCGTGATAATTATTCTGTTCCTGGGCTGTTTGGATCATGTCGTGATATAGACAAAATGATCAATAATCAAACTTTATAATAGTTCCTCGAAAAGAAAAAAAAGAATTCTGGTGAAACGTCTGGAAAAACGAAACAGCAAGAGAGCAAAAGAACAAAGCAGACAGTGATTTTTCTTGTGTCTTGGTTCATTTTACTGGTTTTTCCACTCTTTGTCTACATCGTATTTCTAAATCAACTTTTCCAATTAGTAACTGCTGAGCATTTCATCAAATGCTTGTAAGATACTCAGCGCTATCTTCAAAGATCACCGCACAATTGTTTCACAGCATTAGAATAAGATAGTGCAGAGCTACTTGGTACGTATTCATTTTAAAATAAACAGGGCATGTCTTTTTTTATATTTTTCTCTGGAATGAAGAAACGAGTCTACTGATTGAAGCGTGGCACATCAATAATATTGGTAGCATATGCAAGGGCCAACCATTGAGTAACTTGTTCAAAAAGTAAAGCCAAAAGTCTCAGCAGTTATCTTGCACTTAGACCCCCAAGCATGACAGATTAATAAGTTCACAGATTGCACGGGCATGCGCAGATATGTTCTCGTGCCATTTTTCATTTAAGCTCTTGTGCGGTTCTTCAGTTGTTAGTATCTGTTTGCGGTGTCATGGCTTTCTTCTGATGTCCGTGTTTGCACGCCATTTCTTTTAGAATGAAGTTTCACCACAATTTAATTTTAGAGATGGTTCTAGTAGTATGTGTCCCTGAAAGCTCCTACACATTTAGGCAGTGTCATATTCTTTAGCATTCTTTTTTGAAGACTGTGCATCATTCATCACAATGTGCTATTATGACAACTAGCTGATCTCGAAACTCAGACCACCGTGAGGCATGATTTAGAGAGAGCGCAATCAGATAGGAAAGGTCATTTTGAGTGCACACGTTGGAAGCAGTTTTGGAGCCGAAATAACACGACATGTTTTGGAGGCAAAGTTCCTTAAGGCATCAGTCGCGTGTCTCCTGTATGTAGTAGCCACCTCTAGTTGTAGTCCTTCAAATGTCCACTGGATGGCGGTACTTGTATATGATGAATATATGATGAAACAATGCGAGGTGGTGGTACTTGAAGTGTTCACTAGGTGGACGGGCGGACAGACAGATGGATGAACTTACATACAGACAGACACAGACAGACAGATGGACGGGTGGACAAATTAACAGACATACATGCATACAGATAGCCAGGCACAGACGAACGGACGAACGGATGAACATGGAGAAGGACGGAAGGATGGACAAAAAGATGGATGGACGGACAAACTGAGAGACAGATACACAGACGGACGGATGGACAGACAGACAGACAGACAGACACATGGCATGGCGAGCGGATGTTTCATGGTTTGCCGATAAAACTCTTCGAAGCTTCGCCGCCTTCATCGTCTCTCATTCGGTGGTACGCAGTGATAGTTTTAGAACACGACGGTCTCTTATGATGAAATATCATTAAATAGTGATTACTGCGTGAGGCAGCATATCAACAAGGGGAAATCTTTGTGTAAATGCAAAGGGACGGTTCCTGACGAGCCTGCCGAACGACCTTGACAACGTGCATAACTTGTGAGACCATTAGAAAATGACTCTAATATCTGAAAAATGCACGTTTGCTTCCATTTACCGCCGTCTCAATTCCTACTCTCTATTTACATAGTCGCAAACATCCCCGTTGAATTAATTTTAATGTGTCACTTCTTAGGTGTAACTCTAATGTACGGCCTCACGTGGATTGTTAGTTTGAGTAATGCAATTTCATCAGCAAACAAGACCTTCGGATTTATGAAACGTCACATCCGTCGTGCACCACTGCAAGTGAAACATCTCACGTACAAATAGCTTGTTAGACCACAACTAGAACATGCCGCTGCCATTTGGAACCCTCCCCAAGCATATATTGCCACTGCACAGGAATCAGTTGAAAATTATGACAGAATACTTATCGATCGCTTACATTCATATGATCCCAGAATTTTTTTTGAAGGCATAATCAGGGTTGGTCATTCCTTTGCTTTTGGTCGGCGTATTACTACGCTCTCTTTTTCAAAAAAGTCGCAGTTTTGCCAAAAGGGCGAAGCAATGATTGCAATGGAAACACATTCGAATGTTTTACGAAGCAAAGCTAGCAAATTGCAGTGTTATACGAAGTGCATACTGGCACTCAACTCATTTAGATCTGATCTCACGTACCTCTACAAAACGCTGGAGTAAGAGAACATGGTCGCTCCAGGTAAAGTTTTGGCACCGTTTTTGTTTTGTTTTGAGAGAGCAGCCCGTAGAAGCTCCCACCTACCATGGGGGCGCAAGCCGAACACTGATGATTGGCGCGATGACGCGGCAATAATAAGCGCCCCCCTCCCCCCTCTTGTTCGCTCACGAAATAAGCACGCACGCAAACGCAAAACCCGGATATATATATATATATATATATATATATATATATATATATATATATATATATATATATATATATATACGTGTGTGTGTGTGTGTGTGTGTGGGTGTGTGTGCGACGCTTTACAGGTGAAGGGGGGAAGGAAAATGAAGACGCACAGTCAGAATACATTGGTGTACTGACTGACGCTGGCTTGTCTCATCCGTTATAGTAAGTCGATAGGATCTACCACAGCAATATCATGAGCCCACCAAAGAAGATGATTAGCCTGCCGAAATTCACCGAAGCTGAAGACGGCATCCCTGTGGACAAGTGGTTGCACTTTTTCGAAACGAAGGCTAGTAACGTTAGCTTGTCTGAACGAGATCGCATCGACTGCATCGGTGAGTACCTGGAAGGTGAGGCATTCCGCTGGTACCTCACCGAAATTTTCGTCGCAGAAGATATGTAAGAAGGCATCAAAAAAGCATGATAGTACAATTTTCTGCACCTGTCAGCGACCCTTTCCGCCAATTTATACACTGCAGGCTCAAAAGACAACAGCGCACCAGGCACTGCTACGAAAAGAAGACGCGCCTTGGTCGCCTCGCGAACTTGAAGGACGTTCACATAGTATCGGGATTGACCGACGATCTACCTGAGAAGATCAAAAGGCGCCTCGCTGGATTGACGCCCACCATCCCGGCCAAGTGGCTTGCTGCTGCTCTTCACGTAGAAGACTCTGTCCACATAGATGATTCTACACTCAGCAAAGTTGCAGCTCATGCACCGAAAGCCTCATTCTACGTGACGATGGCTTCCTTCAGGATCGATGCACACCCCTCACAGTGAGTGCCGACATTGTGTATCTGCTGTTTTGTCGAATCAGTTTGACTGGCACAATGAATGCCCTTGTTGTGAAATGGTGTGTGCTCTAAGTGACAACCAGAGAAATGCAGCGGGTGGCCCAAAGCATTATTAAAACTTTTTCGTGCACTTGTGAACGGACACATGGCGAACGCAACTCTGGATACAGGAGCGGCTATTGCTCAAGGATCCATGCATTAGTTTTCAACAAGCCACGTCAATCATAAAAACTTTGGGCCGCGTACACATACAGTTGGAGATAGGGAGGTTAAAGCGGGCAGTCCAAGCACATGTTCTGCCAGGCATGAAGACAGAATTCTTGCTAGGCCTAGACAATGCCTCCTTTTTCAGCCTTTCACTGGACTTTAACACGATGACTTTGCTTTAAGACAACAAAGCTCTGCAGAATTCCTCTCAAACTCAAAAGTGTGTCTTCAGCGCCGATACAACCCCACTTTAAGCTGTTGATGTTACGCACCTTCCACCATCGCAACAAGCTGCTTTGAGCGAGGTGCTTCACAGTTACGAGGACATTTTCTCAAAGTCTCAGATAGACCTCGGATGTATCGTGGATGAACGACATTGCATTGCCCTCAGCAACAACGTCTCTATCCATAGACCAGCACTTCGGTGCTCCCCGGCAGACAGAGGAAATTGTCAGGCAAGTGGACTTCTCAAGCAAGGTGTAGTGCGTCCATATTTTTCACCATACATGGCTCCCACCATTCTTGCAGAGAAAAAAAGGCGAATGACATTGATTCAGGCATTGATTATAGAAAACTTAACTCTATCACTCTGCCTGACTACCAACCTATTCCGCGTATAGACGATGTTCTAGACTACCTGGGAAAATCAAAATATTTTTCGACATTGGATATCACATCAGGCTACTGGTACGTCAGAATTCACCCAGAGGACATCCCAAAAAACAGCATTCGTCACGCCGAATGGCAATTATGAGTGGCTTGTTATGCCGTTCGGTTTGAGAAATGCTCCTACTGTGTTCGCAAGAGCTGTGAAATCAGTTATCAGGCAAGAGAACTTGAATAATGTCGTTAATTATTTGATAATATTGGAGTCATCTCCGACACATTTACTGAGCACCTAGAACACCTCCAAGCTCTATTGCATGCCCTAAAAAAGAGAATACGAAACTAAAACTGAAAAAGTGCCATTTTGCCCAATATTCTATGGAATATCTGGGTCACACAGTGTCGCACGGTACAGTGTTGCCTATACGAAGAAACACAGAAGCTGTATTGCGATTCCCAAGACCGAAATCCCCGAAATAGCTTTGGTGTTTTTGAGGCACCACCAACATTTACCGCCAGTTTATACCGCACTGCAGTGACATAGTTTTCCCACTTACAAAACTGTTGAAGAAGGACACACCATGGAAATGGGAGTCTTTATGTGAACAATCTTTTGAGAAAATGAAATACTGTCTGACCAAACAACCAATTTTACGAATTTGATTGATTGATATGTGGGGTTTAACATCCCAAAACCACCATATGATTATGAGAGACGCCGTAGTGAAGGGAATTTTACGAATTTTTCTTGCAAGAAACCACGCATTCTTTATTGTGGGGCATCTAAAACAAGCGTAGGTGCAGTTTTGAAGCAACTAGATCATGATGGTAAAGAACACACCGTTGCCCATCACTCGCGCAAACTACTCACGCACAATCTATATTATGCCATTACAGAGCTCGAATGCCTCGATATAATTGACGCTGTTGACAAGTGGCACTGCTATCTTCATGAACGACCATTCACTGTTGTCATTTATCATGCTGCTTTATAATGGCTCAAAACCACAAAAAACATTCCATGGCCAGCTCTTTCGATGGTCTCTGAAGCTGTCGATGTATGACGTTAACATATGACATCAAAAAGGCAGCGAAAACATCGAGGTGGACGCCTTTTCGCGGAGCCCTATGGTTCAACTCCTCTCATAACCAGAGCTTCAAACTCACCAGGATGACCACCCTCGCTGCAAGTACGCAACAAGAAATGAGGTCACTATCATGACACGTAAAGCAATTCTGAAAGTGTACGTTCCTCTCAAGCTACGACTGGGCATTCTGCAAAAAGCACACTGTCAGTTCGAACACGTCGAAGATAAAAAAAAAACTCTGGACTTGTTGTCAGCATCCTACTACTGGCCGGAAATCATCGCAGACATTTCATCCTACGTCCGTCACTGTGACATATGTCAGCGTTGCAAGAAGCTGAAAACCAAGAGATTCGGATCTCTCGAGTCAATACCACCTGCAGAATAACCTTTTCATCTTTTAGCAATGGGCACTATAGGTGGCGTTTCTCGATGCGGCTCGGCAAAGAAATTTATTCATTTGGCGATCGACCATGCTACGCGGTATGTCTGGGTGTTTCCCCACAAGAATGAGCCTTGTAACGCATACACTTCATGCATCAACATCATTTTTGCTGCAGCATCAACATCATTTTTGCTGCAGGAAAGCCCAAGAAGTTCCTACTTCATCGACGGCCAGTGTTCACAGCTGCAAAATCCAAGCAGTTCCTAAAATGCCACGGTGTCCACCAATTGTTCACGTCCTCCCAATTCTCTCAATGTAATGGCATGAACGAACGTACGAATGAGACTATTGTAACCCGGCTAAAGTGCAAAATGAATGAGCAGCCGCAGAAGTCTTGGGTCAAACATCTCTCGGATGTTGTCGAAGAATACAACAAAACCCCACAAGAAGCAACACGATATCCACAATCGTATCTCATGTATGGAATTCCTTCACACAAACAATTTTAAACGAACCGATGGAGAGTGTGCAAGAAGCAAAGAAAAGTGTACTCAAGAACACGCTTGCCTGCCATCAGGAGAACAAGATCATCTACGACAAAAAGTTCCTACCACAAGATCTCCAACCTGGCGAATAGGTCCTCTACAAAACACCTTTGCACCTGAACAAAAGAAAGCTCAGTTAGGTCATGGAATGACCTTACACAATTCTTCAAAGTGTCTCTTCTGTGAACTAAGAGATCGACCGATGCGTGGCACCATTAAGCAAAACTACTGACATTGTGCACGTCAGCAAACTCCGCCGCTACTATTGTCCCAATAAGTTGACGCTCTTTCGGGAGAGGGTGAAACGTGTGACGCTTCACGGGTGAGTGGGGGAAAGGAAGATGAGGAAGACGAAGAACAGTCAGAATAAACTGGTGTGTGCTAACTGACACCATGTCTCATCTGTTATATATATATATATATATATATATATATATATATATATATATATATATATATATATATATATATATAGTGGGAGTAATAATTCAATGGGCCAGTTAGTCTTCGTGAAGGTATGGGATATGGCACAACGGGAGCGTTGTCAACAAGGATAAATATATTTATTTCCCAACAGTTTCGGGAGGGGTCCTCCCTTCATCAGGAGATGAGTTATACTGACATGAGCTTCCAAACTTCGTTGCTGCCGCGTCCCTCTCGCCTTGAAAGACGTTTGCGAGAGTGAGAGGGAACTAGAAAAAGGAGAAAAAACAAAAAGGGGAGAAAACAGACGAAAAAAAGAAAGAAAAAAAAGAAAGTAAAAAAGAGGAAGAACTACTGTCAACACTGAGAACGAAGCCAACTGTCCGTCTACATCCACATACGGTTCATATCACGTGCTGTTCAGTTCTTGACGTGTGTCGGGCCACCCAAGATTGTCGCCGCAGTGCCGGGAGGGTCCGTGACGGCGTGCGTAAAGAAAGGGGTTTCCCCGTATAGGGTCGTTCGGCGGGCGGCGGGCGGCGTGCGTAAAGGAAAGGTTTCTCGTTAATGGGTCGGTCGGCTATTTACCTTTATTCTTCGTCCGTTTCCCTTCAATGGTCATGAAGTGGTAGGCGAACGTAAACACTTTGTATGCGCATGTAAAAAAACACAAGAAAGGACAGTGACACGTACGAGTCAGTCAGAAAAAAGCATGGTCTCCAGCTATCAATCTTTGTCACCAATTTTCTCCTGGCTTACTTCTCAGAGGCAGTTGAGTTTTCCGGGGTCCTCGTTGATGCCGGCTACTAATGTACGAAATTTGAAAATAAAGTATGCCTCACGCTGTTCGCGCTCGCGTCTGTTTGAGAAACCGGACTGCAAAAGAGTTACGCTTATATTTTCAAAACTGTGGTTTGGCAGGCGCAGATGTCTAGACAAAGTTAGCTTCGGCAATGAAGTGGCGTGGTACCGGTGATTATTGAACCGCAGCTGAAATGGCGTGTTTGTTTGGCCGATATATTCTTGTCCGCAGATGTTGCAATGTAGCATGTATATTACGTTACTGGAGTCACAATTAAGGCTTTCAGTTATGCAAAATTTGAAATCCGAGAAGTTCGCTTTGGATTCACGTGTTGTGATCATCTGTGGGCATACCTTGCTTCGAGCTTTTCCGCAGGGATGGCACCCTGATTGAATTTCGGGGGTGTTTGTTTTTGCTCTTACAAGAATGTCCTTCAGATTTTCATCCCGGCGGTACACCACGTGAGGTGGCTTTGCGAAAATAGAAGTTAGTCGTTTGCTTTGCCTGATTATGTTGAAATGGCGGGAAAGTATGTTGTTGATTCGTGGCGCTCATGAGGAGTAAGTTAGTACAAGGTTCGTTTGGGAAGTCGTTTTAG
The DNA here is from genome assembly GCF_043290135.1 of Rhipicephalus microplus. Lineage (NCBI taxonomy): Eukaryota > Metazoa > Arthropoda > Arachnida > Ixodida > Ixodidae > Rhipicephalus > Rhipicephalus microplus. Next base: position 97,070,837 of record NC_134703.1, on the reverse strand, counting down.
ATACTCTGTTTGGTCCCTTAATTATATCATTCCTGTTCACGTTGCGAGCACGTAGTATGGCATCGTCAATATTGTCTTCCGGATAATTTTGTTTCAATAAGGAATGCTTTAGGTCTTCCGCGTGTCTGTCAAATTCCCGCATATTGGTGCATATTCTGCGGTACCGGTAGGCCTGAGAATATGAAATACCCGTTCTGCAATGCTTTGGGTGGCTGCTGTTGAAATGTAGGTACATTTGACGGTCTCTAGGCTTTTTGTAAAGGTTTGTTGACAAGCGGTCATTTTCGACCGTGACAGTGACGTCCAAAAAGTTAATGCTAGTTTTGGAAAATTTATTGCGGGAATTTTATTGACGAGTGGCATTTGTTAAAATCCTCTATGAAGCGGAAAAGACTTCCCTCATCATGGTTACATATCATAAAATTATTGTCTAAGTATCTTCTGTAGTAGAAAGGTTTCAAGTTGCGTCCCTCAATTAATGGGATTTCAAGTGAAGCCATAAAGGTGCTCGCGAAGTTTGGGGCCATTTTCGTGTTCATTGCAGTGCCACTGACCTGAAGGAAATGCTTGCCGTTGAACTCAAAATGGTTATAATTTAGTACAAGTTCAAGAAGTGTGAACAGTACCTCGACACTTACACTAGTTGATGAGTCAGATTTTACATATTCTGAAACCATAGCCGCTATTCCGTCATGGTGGGGAGTGTTGGTGTACAGTGAGCAGACGTCCATGGTCACCAGAAAACTGCCGCCTGGGATGTCGAGACTTGAAGTTTCGCAGATGAAGTGGTTTGTGTCCTTTAGGTAATAGGGAAAATTTGGGGGGATGTTTTTTATCAAGGAATTGATGAATTCTGATATATTTTCTGTTGATGTGCTGTTACTACATACTATCGGACGTCCCGGATTACCTGCCTTGTGTATTTTGGGGAGCAAATAGAATCGACCGGGAACAGAATGGGCCGGTAACATTGCTTTTAAAATTTTGCCGGTAGTTTTCTCGTCCCGGCGGAGATTTGTTTAGGGTTACTTTTATCTCCTTTTCAAATTCGGAAGTCGGGTCCGTTGGAAGTTCTTTGTAGAATTTTGTGTCTGATAGCTGTCATTCCCTTTCCTTTAAGTAGTCCGACGTGTTTAGAATTACTATGCAGCCCCCTTTATCAGCCGGTTTGATAGTAATTCCAGTGTTTTTTCGTAGTTCATCGAGTGCCCTTCGTACTGACTTTGATATGTTGTTTCGAAATGACCGATCTTTTTCATTTGCTCTGATGATATCTTTTCGAACTGCTGATATATACACATCGAGGTGTTTGTCCCTCTGCTCACCCGGACACCATGATTTGTCACCACCAATCACTCTATTCTCGTCCGTACAGTCCTTGCGATCATGAAAGTATTCACGGAGGCGGAGATTACGCGCAAAGTTATCGAGGTCTTGGTACAGGTCAAATTCATTGAATCTACCGGATGATGGACAAAAGGTCAAGCCTCTGGACAAAAGTTGAAGCTGAGCGGGTGTGAGTGTTGTGTTTGACAGATTGAGGACATTTTCCTCATAAGTTTTCGGCTGCTCTTGGCTATCACGTGGCACGGGAGCGTCAGCGTCATATTCGATAGTAAGGATGTTTTGATTAGAATTGCACTGTAGTTTTGAGTTCCCATTTTTCTCCTCAAAGTTAGGTTGTGGTACGGGTGGTCCCTGTCGTTCTTGTACGGCCTCATTCCTATTTTCCTGTTGCAGAGCAGTGGAGCTACTGTAGTCCCGCTTGAATTTTATATCTTTTACCACTGAAATTTCGCCTCTCTTTTTTAGTTCATATCTTTCCAGTTCTCTTGCCTCATGCTCTCCGAGATTAGATACCAATTTCTGCGTGGCCTCCGTGACACTGTGTTCGGCGGCCTAACGCTCACTATGGTCCGCAATGACCCGAGTCAGTTGCAAGGACGCTATATATATATATATATATATATATATATATATATATATATATATATATATATATAAATATATATATATATATATATATATATATATATATATATATCGCGTTTCAACGTAAGCAGATCACCCAGACGTTGTGTCCGAGAACCGACGGCATGTGTTTTTATGCAGGAGCTAAGAGCAAAAAGACATAAACAAAAGCACGTCTTCTTCAGTGTCCCTTTTCACGAGAGAAATGGCGCGCACATCGCCTTCGTTCTCTGTCTATTTCGAGCGTGGCATTTGCCTCCCCGTAATAGAGCATCGCCCAGATGCTAAAGCTGAGGCAGTCAGTCATTCGCGCATTAAGTCACTTTGTACAAGCGATGATGCTTCGCAGAGTCACTCGCTGACGTATGGCTTAATGCGCACTACGTGCAAAAGTTCAGGTCGGTGCTGGCGACGCCTTGTACGGTTTCGGCTATCCGGGACGACTTCGTGAGTAACGTCACTTAGTCGTCACAGCCCTCGATAAGGTCCGAAGTATATTCTGAGTCCCTGTCTTCGTAGAGGCATCCACACCCATAGCCTGTCCCCGGTTTCGTACATTGCAGGTGTATGACGTCGGTTATAGCGACCTGCGTCGTAATATTTCTGTTGGTAAATTCTCAGACGTGCAAGCTGACTGGCTTCCTCAGCGCGATGAGTGAACGCGTCAGCACTTGTTTTATTTTCATCGCATTTGTGTGGCAGCATCGCGTCCAACATCGTCTTTACTTCTCGTCCCGGAACAAGGCTTAATGGAGTCATACGTGTGATTTCTTGTTGAGCAGTATTGTATGCAAACGTCATGTAAGGAAGAATCTCGTCCCAGTTTTTGTGCTCGATGTCCACATACATTGAAAGCATGTCTTCCAGAGCTTCGTTGAGCCGCTCGGTCAACCCGTTGGTTTGTGAATGGTAGGCTCTCGATTTACGATGAACAGTACCGCTGAGCACCAACACATGATCTAAAAGCGCGGCCGTGAATACGGTACCGCAATCTGTTATAACGATTGACGGCGCACCGTGTCTCAGCACAGTGTTCTTTATCAAGAATCGGGCCACCTCCTCAGCTGTGCTTCTCTGGATGGCTTTTGTCTCGGCGTAGCGAGTAAGGTAGTCGGTCGCCACTATAACGCAGTGGTTACCAACACTATAGGTCGGAAGTGGGCCGAAAAGATCCATTCCGATCTCGTCAAATGAAGTGGTCGGGATCTGGACAGGGTGAAGCAAACTGGCTAATTTCGTCGGAGGTAACTTCCGCCTCCGGCAATCGAGGCAGGTCCGAACATGATGCTTCACGGCAGCGGTGAGTCTAGGCCAGTATTTCCTTTCTCGAACTATGCCCAGTGTGCGCGTGTAGCCTAAATGTCGAGATGTGATGACCTCATTGTGCCACCCTTGCAATACCTCAGAACGAAGAGTGATAAGGACGACAAGCAGGTAGGTGGACCCGTCTGACGAGAAGTTCATTTTGTAAAGAATATTGTTTCGCAGACAGAACGACGATAGTCTTGCAAAGGCTTTCCGCACGTTCTGGCTTCGTCCTTCTGAATAATTAATCAAGCCAAGTAGCTCAGAATAGTCATGCTGCTGATCCGCGATCATGGACGTGTCGAGGATTCCGAGGAATGCTGTCTCTTTATCCAGAGGAGCAGCAAACTTTATCGGTGCTCGAGACAGGCAGTCGGCGTCCATGTGTCGTTTTCCCTACTTGTACGCGATTGTTATACCAAATTCCTATAGTCGAAGGTTCCAGCGTGCCAATTACCCGGAAAGACCTTTCAGACTTTTCAACCAACACAACGAATGGTGGTCACTGATAACCTTGAATGGGCGGCTGTACAAGTATGACCGAAATTTCATAACTGCCCACACCACAGTAAGGCATTACTTTTCAGTGGTAGAGTGATTTGCTTCTGTGCGTGACAGAATTCTGCTTGCATAAGCGATCACTCTTTCCTCGTCGTCCTGGCGCTGCACAAGCACAGCTCCGAGGCCAACATTGCTGGCGTCAGTATGGAGCACTGTAGGAGCTGTCTCATCAAAATGGGCAAGCTGGAGGGTCGTGTGTAGACGTTGCCGCAAGTCATTGAAAGCAGCTTCCTGTTCATCGCCATAAAAATGCGACGTCAATCCCTCGTGAGACGAGTCGAAGGCGACGCAATGCGCAAAAAATCTGGAATAAACCGCAATAATATGCGCAGACACCCAGAAAATGCCTGACTGCCTTTTTATCTGATGGAGTTGGAAACTGTGCGACGGCGGCAACTTTCTCGGGGTCTAGACGGACTCCTGCGTAAGTGACGACATGGCCAAGGAACTGTAGTTTCTCAAAGCAAAGTGACACTTCTCCGGCTTGAGCGTCACACCTGCGGCTCGTATTGCCTGCAAGACCACCTGCAACCATTCAAGGTGTTCGTCAAACGTTGTAAAAACACAATGACGTCGTCAAGGTATACAGGCATGTTCTCCGTCTAAGCCCAGAGAGCTCGGTATCCACGAGATGCTGGAAAGTAGCAGGCGCGGAGCACAAGACTAAATTTGTACAGTCCGTGCGGCGTCACGTAAGTGATTTTTTCCCGATGATTGGGGTCGACTTCAAATTGCTATTACCCACTGTTTAAGTCCATGGAAGAGAAGTAACGGGAGTTTCCAAGCCTGTCGATCGAATAATCTATGCGGGAAAGCGGGTACACGTCATTTTTTGTAACCTGATTTAGCTTTCGATAATCCACATAGAAACGCAGGCTGCCGTCCTTCTTCTTGACAAGAACAGGTGACGACCAAGGGCTTTTCGACAGTTGAATCACGTCGTCTTCAAGCATTTTTGTTACTTGCTGTTCTATCGCTTCTCGTTCTTTTGAAGCAACACGGTACGGATTTTGATAAATTGATCTAGCGGTGTCCTCTGTGATGATTTAGTGCTTGGTCAAGGACGTCCGGCCAAATTTCGAGGTTGACACAAAACAGTCGTGGAACTCGACTTGAAGCCTAAGCAGGCATTCCCGCTATTGCTGAGTTAAAGTAGGGCTGGCGTCAAGGTTAGGTGCTAGGTCATGTGAGTCTTGTGTGGCGCTGCTTCGAGCGCTGAAAAGCAGTCACAAACATGTGCTATCTCATCAAAATATGCCAAGATGTGCTTTTTGGAAGGTGCCGTTGCTCGGAGGTGAAATTGGTCAACAGCAAGTTCGTTCGGCCGTCGGTGACATTGACTATTCGTTGTGCTACTCAAATACCGTGAGTGAAAAGCAGCGAGGTTAGTTGGTCGGCGACTCCTTCCCCGTCGAACGGTACGTCACATGCTACTGAAACGAGGATACATGATCGAGGCGGCACAACTGTAACACGCGATGCGATAAAGCAAGGCGCCAGCCTCGGGTTGCTGGAGAACGAACACTGCCTTTAATCGAGTGTGCTTATATACATGTGAGGCGCAAGGGTGAAAGCTTGCGCGAAGCACCGTCTGCGTATAGCGTGGGCTCACTTAAGATAACACACTCGATACATCCCCCTCTCTTTGAGAGGAGACAACACGGAACTGGAAAGGAACACGAGAAAGTGAAGTTTGCGTAGGTTACGTCACTGGTTCATCTGTACGACAGTCCCGTCATTAATACAGGTTGCACATCTGCTTCATGGCACTTGCACAAAGTTTCTGTTGTAAGTTAGATGGCGAGGGGATTTACGCTGCCGTAGCGACCTCCGCAGAGCCGGAACCAGTCACACCGAGGTTGTAACTCTGGACACAGTAGGCGTTGTGGGCATTGGCACTGGTGTCGCTTGTGTTGAAGCACTTTCGTCGTCACATTCGACAAGCTCTTGAGAATTTTTATGAAACGCTTCTTGAGTGGGTAAAATGTGCTGCCAGTTACGTCGCTGTAGCCTACCTCCCCCTGTGAGGACGTTGTAGCACCGGGGTTGAGCCAATGGCTCTACGACCTTTGCTTTTGTAGTCCACATCCCGTTCTTCACTTGTACGACATCACCTTTCCTTAGAGGAGCCAGTGGGCGCTTGTTTGTCTCCATTTGGCAGCGCTTGAAGACTGGGGTTTTGGGCTGCCTTGGAATGCACGGCCACGTAGAGCGCAGGATCCGACCCTGCAGTAGCTCCGAAGGTGATTGACCATCGGCTTCCAGCGGTATAGTCCTCTACAAGAGACGCCCCAGCCAAACATCTTGTTTAGCTTCCATGCGTTTCACAAAGATTCTCCAGAGCTTGTTGAATGCGACGACGAAAGTGCTTCAACACAAGCGACACCAGTGGCAATGCTCCAGCGCCTGCTGTGCCCAAAGCTCCAACCTCGGCGCCACTGATTCTGTTAACGGAAATCTCGAGGACTTCAAAGCCATTTTCTGAATCTTCGAGTTCGTCGACATTGGCACTCGCCCTACAGCAAACTGCGAAGTGGTTCTTTTTTTGCACTTTCTGCATGCCTTTCCAAACGCAGGGCTATTACGTGGCTCGTGTGTTCGCCTTTATTTCCGACACTTGTAGTCTCTGCGCCTGTAAGTACATGCCACATGGCTTTGTTTGCACACCGGGTCAACCTGCTGCATGTCTTGACCGCAAGCTTCTTGGTGTGCTGTGGATATTTTGGCTGCCTTGCAAGTTTTCTCGGCATTTTACAAGGTAAGCTTGTGTCTGCTAGCAGCTTCTCTTTTACTTTAGTATCCCTAGTTCCGAAGACGATTTGGTCTCGGACCATTGAATCAGTCAATGCATCAAAGTTGCACGCTCGGGCTTCAGTCTTGAAATCTCTCAGAAAATGTTCGAAAGGCTCACCCGGCTCCTGGACCCTCTTCCGGAAGACGTACTGCTCGTAGACTTTGTTTTGTTGGACGTCGCAGTACTCCTCAAATTTTTTGACCACCGTAGCGTAGTCAAGGCTGCTTCTACCCTCCATAAAAGTGAAATTGTTGCAGGTCTTGATGGTTTCTTCGCCTGCAATACTCAGAAGAAGGGCACCTTACGCAGCCTCCGGGTGAGGCCTCTTGTCGTTGGTTTCGGAGGAGGCCAGGAACAGGTTAAATTTCTGTATTACCAACTTCCAGTTCCTACTGATGTCCCCTGTCAAACGTAGTGGGTCCGGTGGCTTCACAAATTTTATCGCTGTTCTTTTCCAGGCACCCCAAGACGGCTATCCAAACTGGTGACACCCCACTTTTGACACCATGTATCGCGCGATGCGATAAAGAAAGACGCCAGCCTCGGGTTGCTGGAGAACGAACACTGCCTTTAATTGAGTGCGCTTATATACATGTTAGGGCCAAGGGTGATAGCCTGCGTGGAGCACCGTCTGCGCATAGCGCGGGCTCACTTTAGATAGCACACTCGATACAACAACTATATTGTGGTCTTTGAGACGAAAGGATTTGTGCTCTGATGAAGAAGCAGGCAGACGAGCACTCTCGTAAAACAAAACCACGCTGTCCGGGATGTTGATTATTGCGCCATGCTCCCTAAGAAAGTACATTCGTATATTTAAATCTTTGCAACACCCTGAGAGAACGATGGAGGTCTAGACGAAAGAGGAATCTGCGATGCTGATTCTTGCTGTGCATCTTTCAGTGGGGAGCAGCAATTGACCACCCGCTGTTCCCATATGCGGTCCTGTCCATGGCGTTTTTACTTTTCTAAGACGTTCGGCCAGCTTGTGACTTATTATGAAAAAATCTGCACCCGTGTTGACTAAGGTCGTCGCTTGCTCTCCATCAATAATCACATTGAGGTCGGCGCTGACCATTTCGTCGTTGTTAATATCCGTCGGCGTCGTATTTAACGGTAGCGGCAGTACTGGGGTCTTTTTATCGTCTTGTGGTCGGACTGCGATCTTACCCCGAGAGGCCGCCGCCTATAGTTTCCCCTGTAAGGGCTGGGTGACTTTGTTCGCTGAATGTCAGCAAAAGTACGTCGGTTCGGTGACAATGTCTGAGCAGAGGATGGAGAGCGTGACCTGTGGGTGGAGTTGGGCTGGCGATTGGGAAGTGACTCATGATAGGGAGACCACTTTGTTGGAGGTTCTCGAAGACCAGGGTTGTCATGGCGAACATTGTTGTTGGCGTTGGCACGGCGACCGTTGTACCCTGGCCTAGACGGGTTAAGCGATGTGTCGTGGTACTAACAATAGCAAGCTATAAGGCCGGCAGCATCACAGTTGATGCAGAGGAAGCGCCGATCGACAGTGCACCAAGCGTCCAATCTGCGAAATTGTGGGCGTCCCATGACCTTGTGTGGTAGCGAGTAAAGCGCGGCAAGATGTGCCAGGTGACATGAAGACATCGGAGACATGGGCCGACGACTGAAAGCCGCCTGCAGAGGTTGCGACGAAGGTGCGGCTGTAGGTGACTGGTAGTACGACGTAATAGGTGGGTCGGGTGGTGGACAGCGGACAGCGTCGGCGTAACTCATTTGGCGCTGCTCGCAACCAAGATCAGCAGTTGAAAAAGCGTGCATAAGTTCGTCATGAACGACTGCGGCAACGGCGGTCACTGGTGTATCCACTGAAGAAGTCCGAAGCTTCTGAATTTCTTAAACAATATCTCTGATTAGGTCACGTAGGGAGCCCTGATTCTTCAGAGTCACTGAAGCGGCGTTGATTGGGGTGGTAGTGGACGAGCGATCATATTGCCTCGATCTTTGGTACAGAGAACGCTTAATGACAGTGGCTTCTCTTATAAAATCGGCCGCGGTAGTTGGGGCACTGCGCACAACTCCGGCGAACAGTTGCTTCACGCCACGCATAGGGTAGCGCGACTTCTTCTCCTCGGACATATTGGGTAAGCCCGGCGACATAGGCGCGTCATGTCTTCAGCGAACATTGTCACAGTTTCGTTAGGTTTTTGAAGTCTTAACTCGAGCAACTGCTGAGCCCGCTCTCGACGGTCCACGCTAGCAAAGGTGTGAATCAGCTGCTGACGAAACTTATTCCATGTCGATATACGGCCTTTTCGACTTCCAAGCCACGTGTAAGCGCTGTCATCGAGAGTGAAATACGTGCGGGTGAGCTTCTGTTAAACATTCCACTGGTTGATGTCGGTCACGCGTTCGTAATGCTCAAGCCAATCTTCAACATATTCATGTGGGGCACTACTGAATAGATCAGGTACATGTGGCTGAGGAAGTGTTACCTGGGCTGAATTGGAAACGAAGCTCCCTTGTATTCCTTGAACCACCTATGGCTGGCTGGCGGAGGCCATTGGCAGCGGCACGAAATGCCTGGTAGAATGTTTGTCCAAGGAGGTCAGCTCAGAATAGAGGCCTAGCAACCACCGACTGAAGCGGTGCACTGGTGTCATAACAGGCGGCTGCGTGTCGGTACTTGATGGACGGCTCCCAGATGGGGTGTAGAGCGTCGGCAGGCTTGCAGTCGAGCACCTTCACCAGTGTCGCGGTCACACGTAAGCAGATCACCGAGACGTTGAGTCCGAGAACCAACGGGGGTGTTTTTATGCTGGAGGCAAGAGCAAAAACACAAGCAAAACCATGTCTTCTTCTTCAGTGTCCCCTTTCACGAGACTAATGGCACACACATCGTCTTCCTTCTCTGTATATTTCGAGCGCAGCAACATATATATATATATATATATGTTGCTGCGCTATATATATATATATATATATATATATATATATATATATATATATATATATATATATATATATATATATATATATATATATATATATATATATATATATATATATATATAAGGGAAACAAGTGTATACTTAGAGGCCCGTTTTTCGTGCTTTACACAATATTAATAAGATCTAACAGACAATAATGCCAAGGAAGGTATAAGGGAAGTTATTAGGCCATTGTAATGTAAATAAGGAGAAAGAAAAGTGGGTGAAAATATAACTTGCCGTGGGCAGGATCCGAACCTGCGACCTTCGAATAACGCGTTCGATGCTCTACCACTGAGCTATCACAGCGGCTATCCCCCCAGCCACATTAGTGGGTTTATATGTGAATTTAAACGTGGGAGTGCCAGTCAGGGCCACCTGTAGCCGTGGCGGTGAGTGTGGCACACTCTTTTATGAGCCTCTATGGCGTCGCGTTGAACATGAACTTATTACGAGCTAGCAGCTGAGCAATAGTCCCTCGTATACAATAATAAAGAGTGCTTACCAGCGCAAACGACACGGCAGGAGGGGACAGGAGAAGAGACGAGACAGAGCGCTGAACGACAACATGAGGCTGGAGCGAAGAAGTCAGAAAGGGCCCGTTGTATTAGAAATAAAACTCAAGAGACAGTAGTATTGAGCGTGTTGGTATAACATGATAAAGAGTGCTTACCAGCGCAAACGACAGGGCAGGAGGGGACAGGAGAAGAGATAAGACAGAGCGCTGAACGACAACATGAGGCTGGAGCGAAGAAGTCAGGAAAGGGCCCGTTGTATTAGAAATGAAACTCAAGAGACAGTAGTATTGGGCGTGTTGGTATAACATGATAAAGAGTGCTTACCAGCGCAAACGACAGGGCAGGAGGGTACAGGAGAAGAGACGAGACACAGCGCTGAACGACAACATGAGGCTGGAGCGAAGAAGTCAGGAACAGGCCCGTTGTCAGGAAAGGGCCCTGTCGTTTGCGCTGGTAAGCACTCTTTATCATGTTATACCAACACGCCCAATGCTACTGTCACTCGTATAAAACCTAACGGCACCAAGTATGCGAGTACGAGACCCTCAATAAGTAATAAGGGAAAGAAGTGTATACCTACAAGGGCTCGTTTTTCCGTGTTTTGACACAATATTGACACGGGCATATAGTGGGTTTAGGCTGTTGCGTCGCTAGTGTCATCATTACTTGCGCGTGTCGAAGGATTTGGTTAGCAGAAAAGACGACGACGAACTCACGCTGCTCTATCGAAGCCGTTGTGCTGTTTGCTACGCTGTTATTTGCACTGATTTTATCACCGTGACAAACTGTTGGAGGTGCTGGGTGCAATACCAATTCGCTAGTTTTAACTCAAGCTGCTTCAAGCTTCTGCCATCACTTCAACTATTCCGGAGGAAAACCTGGCACTTCGCCTCAGCCGACGCTTGCTAGGGCTACCTCCTGAATTTGCTCCAATGAGCTCGGCAAGAATGACCGCCACAACGGCAAGTCAGACGCAAGAGAGCAACGTAGACCAACTCGCATCCACCCCAAGCGTCGTCTACACAGCATGCACCCCGGAGCCGTTTCATGGTGATGCATTTGAATACGTAGATGACTGGCTAGACCACTTCGTTCGAGTGGCAGCCGCCAACAAATGGAACGACACCAAGAAGCTTCGCTACGTCTATTTCGCACTTGAAGAATGCGCTTGCACCCGGTATGAGAACCATGAGCCGCCTATCACCAACTGGCAAGAATTTCAGCGACAACTATGCCAGGAATTCAGAAATCCCGAAAGGAAAGAAAAGGCCTAGCAGTCTCTGCAGGGCCGGGTTCAGAAGGCAAATGAGAACGTGGCTATGGTTGTCAAAGACATGTCACGCTTGTTTAAGCACGCTGACCCAGGAATGGATGAAAAAAAAAGTTCGACTCCTCCTGCGGGGTGTCAAGGAGCAACTTTTTGCTGGACTCATACGCAAGCCCCCAACCACTGTTGATTAGTTCATCGCAGAAGCTACTACCATGGAAGGGGAACTTCAGCAACGGTCTCTACTATACGATCGCCAAGCTTCTGTTGCCGCGGTGTCACCTTTCACCTGTGGGCAGGACTTATCAGCACTCCGCAAGCTTGTGTGTAGCGTTGTCAGGGAGGAGCTCGAAAACGTCCGTCCCACTTCTGCTCACCCAAGTTCGATGATTCTGGGAGACATTATTCGCGATGAACTCAGGAATGTGACCCAACCATTTCTCCTAATGCGCGGAAGCTCGTGCTCTGTCTTACGCCGAAGCATTAAGGAGTCCTCGACCTTCTACCGGACGCCGGCCACTCTCTACTTTCTCACCATCGCCCCGTCAATTTGCACCAGCAAATAACTACGAGAGCACTTTTCAGTATGAGGTTCCGCGTGAAGTTACCCGTGAATCTGACGTATGGCTCACCTCTGACAACAGGCCTCTTTGCTACCACTGCGGCGAAGCGGGCCATTTGTACCACCAGTGCGCGTATCGCAGGATGGGCCTTCAGGGGTTTCACCCCAACGCACGTTGACCCAGCAACGGGGAGCGTCCTCGCGAGATTCAGCAATACCTAGCAGCGCAGCAGTCGTTTCCACCTGAACAAAGCCACCGGCCACGCTCACCTTCTCTTCGGCGCCTTGGCTCGCCTAGTCGTTACGCCACGTTCTCTGGTGTACGAGACAGGTCTCCAAGTCCTGGCCCACGCCAGGAAAAGTGAGGCCAGCGACCTCTGGGGGTAGGGCCGCCTTTGACTGAGGTAACATTCTCCGCCACGACACGTTGACGACACTGACATTTCTGTCACGAAATTTTCTGAACGTGACGCAGCAATTTACGCCGATATTTCTATAACCGTCGAAAATCACTCGACCACCGCACTCGTGGATACTGGCGCCGATTACTCCGTTATGAGAGGTGACTTCGCGGCTGCTCTCCGAAAAGTGGTGACGCCATGGAACGGCCCGCAGCTCCGCACCACGGGTAGTCATCTAGTGACGCCGGTTGGGAGGTGCACTGCTCAAGTACATATTGGCGCTTCGACCTTCATCGGGACTTTCGTCATACTGCGGGAATGCTCCAGGCAAATCATCTTGAGATTAGACTTGCTTCGAGAATATGGGGTTATTATAAATCTCCGAGAATCGCTGGTGGCGTTTTCAAGTAACGAACATTCTCAAAATTGTGAATTGCCTATGATGGCTTTGCGTGTATCCGACGATTCAGTGACAGTAACGCCTCGTTCCAGTGTTCTGGTTAACGTGCTGAGTGACATCAACCGAACGGCTCTCGGAGTTGTGGAAGGCAATGTGTCCGTGCTCTTGTATCGTCAAGTATGCGTCGCCCGTGGTCTCAAAGAATTGACCCAAGAGTCTGCGAAAATTCTACTAACAAATTTCAGTCATGAATACCAGCACTTCATGAAGCAGTGTGTCATCGCTTACTTCGAAGAAATCGGAGACTCGAAAGCCAGCTTCTTACTCGCGCAACTCTCTTCCGGTTCTCGCGGCGACAAACAGTCTCCGGTTAAGCTTGATGTGAACTGCGCACTGTCGACTTCACAGCAAGAGAGTCTTCACTCCCTCCTGTTTACCTTCAGTGATTGCTTTGCCACGACGTCCAAAATCAAACAGACACCCGTCTCAAACCACAGAATCATAACAGATCCCAGCGAAACGCCTATTCGACAACATCCTTATCAAGTTTCCCGCAGAGAACAAGACGCCATCCACGACGAAGTACAACAAATTCTTGCTGACGACATCATTCAGCCATCTACAAGCCCATGGGCATCACCGGTTTTGTTGGTTAAAAAGAAACACGGCACATTGCGTTTCTGCGTTGATTATCGCAAACTGAACACCGTGACAAATAAAGACGTTTATCTGCTTCCTCGCATCGATGACTCACTCGACCGCCTTTGAAACACCCGATATTTTTCATCCATGGATCTACGCAGTGGTTACTGGCAAACAGAGGTCGATAAGCGTGACCGGGAAAAGACCACCTTCATTACTTCTGGCAGGCTCTTCGAATTCAAGGTGCTTCCTTTTGGACTGCGCTCTATTCCCGCGACTTTTGAACGAATGATGGACACAGTTTTGTCCGGTGGCAAGTGACAATCGTGTCTTGTCTATTTAGATGACGTAGCCGTTTTTTCATCGACTTTCAAGCAGCACCTTCAGCGTCTTCGTGCAGTACTTAAGGCGCTACGAACAGCTGGCCTGTCGTTCAAGCCCGAAAATGCCACTTCGGCTACGAGGAGCTCAAGTTTCTCGGCCATGTCGTCAACAGTGACGGAATTCGCCCAGACCCTGAGAAAACACTGGCTGTCGCTGCCTTCCCAACTCTGACGAACAAACACGACGTACGCCGTGTTCTGGGCCTTTGTGCGTACTGTCGTCGCATCGTTCCGAAGTTTTCCAAAATAGCAGAACCCTTAAACCAACTCACGAGAGACAACGTTGCTTTTGTGTGGGCCCCAGAACAACACGGAGCTTTTTGCGAGCCGCGACGGTGCCTCGAGACTCCTCCAATATTGGGTTATTTCGACGAAAATGCCGACACTGAAGTGCATACAGAAACAAGTAATGTCGTCGTCGGAGCCGTCTTTGTGCAATGGCAGGAAGGTATCGAGCGAGTGATTGCCTACGCTAGTCATACGTTATCATCGGCTGAAACGAACTATTTCACCACAGAAAAGGAATGCCTAGCTGTCCTGTGGACTATAGCCAAGTTCCGACCGTATTTGTACGAGCGACCATCAAAGTAGTCACCGACCACAATTCCTTGTGCTGGCTTGCAGGCCTCAAAAACCCCTCTGGCCACCTCGCTCGATGGAGTCTCCGCTTACAAGAATTTGACGTTACGATGGTTTACAAGTCAGGACGCAAGCACACCGATGCTGACTGCCTTTCTCGTGCGCCAGTCGAGTCAATTCCTCCTGACCAAACTGACGACGAAAGTTTCCTCATGTCCGTCACAGCCTCCGAATTGGCTAGAAAACAGCGTGATGACACAGAACTTCACCCGATCATCGACTATCTCGAGGACAAGCTTGAACAGCCGCAACGAACATCCAGACGCACGGTTTCATCATTTTTACTTCGTGACAACGTCCTGTACAAGCGGAGCTTTGATCCCAACGCTCAAACTGCCCTACTGGCTGTACCATCTGTGATGCGAAAAGACATCCTTAAGGCTTGCCATGACGAACCATCTTCCTGGCATTTAGGGTTAACGCGTACTCTGGCACGTATCCGCCACACGTACTACTGGCCCAAACTCTCCCGTGCGGTCAAGCACTAAGCGAAAACCAGCCGAGACTGTCAGCGTCGCAAAACTCCGCCCATGAAACCTGCTGGTCTTTTACACCCTGGGGAGTCACCCCGAGAACCACTTCAGCAAGTTGGCATGGACTTGCTAGGTTCATTTCCGAAATGTTCAGCGGGGAATAGCTGGTTAATATTTGCGACTGACTATTTAACCCGTTATTGTGAAACACGAGCACTGCAGTACGGTACGGCAGACGATGTCGCGGATTTCTTCATTCACGCTGTCGTCCTCTCCCATGGTGCACCGGCCGTGGTTCTAACAGACAGAGGCACGGCCTTCACTGCCCAACTACTGGGAGAAGTGATAACACTCAGCGGCACCGTACATCGCCGAATGACAGCTTACCACCCACAAGCTAACGGATTAACAGAATGGCTTAATAAGACCATCACAGACATGACTTCCACGTATGTCGACGTACACCATAGGAACTGGGACAGTGTCCTCCCTTTCGTAGCTTTCGCATATAAGACCGCCATGCAAGAAACTACAGGATTTACACCTTTCCGCCTGCTTCATGGCCGCGAAGTTACTACGATGTTAGACGCTATGCTATTACCTGACGCATTTACGACCACCAACGAAAATGCTGAGCAGTATGCGCAGCACGCCGAAGAAGCTCGACAACTAGCTCGCTTGCGCATTCGCTCTCAGCAACAATACGATGCTCATACGTACAACCTTCGGCACAGAGAAGTCACCTACCACCCCGGAGAAAAAGTATGGCTCTGGAGTCCCGTACGCCAACGCGGCAGCTCTGAGAAGCTCTGGCGTCGTTATTTCGGCACTTACCAAGTTCTTCAGCGCGTCAGCCATGTAAACTACGAAGTTATTGCAGAGCCCAGCGTGCAGTGCTTCCGTCGTGGTGGCCAGTCGGACATCGTCCATTTGGTTAGGATGAAGCCATATTACTCACGCTGAAGACTTGCTCTGGTCTTTATACATTTGAAAGCATCGAGGCGATGCTTTTCGAGAGGGGAAGTAATGACACGAGCATGTAGTGGGTTTCTGGCTGTTGCGTGGCTAGTGTCATCATTACTGGTGCGTGTAGATGGATTTGATCGGCAGAAAAGACAATGACGAACTCTCGCTGCTCGATAGAAGTTGCTCTGCTGTTTGCTAGAGTGTTACTTGCACTGATTTTATTACCGTGACAATATTATTGAGAGCTAACAGAAGCTTCATACTCATGTTTTTCACCCACTTTTCTTTTTTTATTGGCATTACATTGGTTCTAATAACTTCCCTTATATTCCTTGGCATTATTGTCTGTTAGATCTCTCTCTCTCTCTTTCTCTCTCTCTCTCTCTCTCTCTCTCTATATATATATATATATATATATATATATATATATATATATATATATATATCTGTGTGTATTCGTGCGTAGGTCAATGACGGCGGCAACGACGATGGCAAAAACCAACCGAGACTGTACATATATTGCTATCGCAATCAAATTCTTTTACCGCACGCTAAACCACCCACCTTACCAAGCACCGTCAGCTTCACGCACGTCGCAGCGCATCGGCCATCAACGGCTAGCAAGCCGTTCTCGAACACGAACTGTACAACTCCAAGCCTCATCGTTTACTTGTGCGGCCTGAGACTGGAATGACCTGCCTCAACACGCTGTGGCCATGGTAAGTCATTGTGAATTGCTGGATATGGTGGAAACTCTATCGCAACATAACACCAGATTTAATTGTAATTAATTTGCTAACCGCACCTTATGATACACATAGTGGGTTTAGGAGATATATGAATAAAGTAAAATAAAATATAAAAAGGTGCCTTGACAAATGATGGTGTAATTAAACTCCCAGTTGAAGAATATTTTGATGCTTCTATAATGGACGAAATTTCGCTTATGACATATTTCATGTTTTATACAATTCTCGCAGCCAATTAATTTTTTATTGATTACAGATGGCCACACCTATTGGCATTTCTTGCTTTGACACCATTGCAAATGCCAATGTTAATCACAAGAAATGAGTAGTGACAGGCAAACGATTGTTTCGCACTCACAATGCTTTCGAAAAAGAAACAATACACCCAATTGTTGAATGAAGCACCACGTTCGCAAAAGCAGATCGATAATGAACTATGGAAATACGTGAACTTGTTCACTGTGGAGCCACAGGAGCTTTAGACCTGGCGTATGTGCCCATTTTGATTCCTAATATATGCCTTAAAAAGTATTTCTATAGCTCTAAAGTTCGAAACATACGTTCATACTTAATTGTGACACACACCTTTTTCAAAAGACTAACAAAAGAATAACTTTCCACATGTACAGCCTTCTAAGATGGTGCTAATAAATAACAAGAAACTGAGAAAATGTCATCAAAATGTAATTTACAAATTACTTATAAAAATGTAGGTTTTTTTGATAGATTGGAGTTGTTTTTGATAGATTGGAGTTGTGTGCTACTGCCAGCGTGTGGCCCGATGGATTGATACCTCAATCCCTCTAAACTGCCGTAAGTAGAATTTTCGGCTTCCACACACACGACAGCAACCTCCACATCGTCGACCCTCCACACATATAACGCAGAAGTGGATACTCGAACAATGACATCAAGGTTTGAATAACCGATTATAACGCTGCCTATTTACAGCCCTATATTAGGGGCGAAGCTCCTTATAGCGGCACCCTTTCGTCCCTCGTAGCCGTTGTAGAATGTAACAAGTATAACATTTTGACCTCCAAAGTTGTGCCGGTGAGAGATTTCTTCTGTGCGTTGTTGAACGATAAGAAATAATGCTCAATGTAGATGCCAATGGCTGCTGATGGGGAATGAGAGATAGGAGAATTCTGCTTTTAGTTAACGCGCACGCTTTGATCCCCTTTAGCAGCCATTGGCAGGTACATTGAGCCCTATCTGACAAGAAAGGTTGCTACGTTATACTCGCTGGGTGTAACCTCCTTAGTTTTAGAAAGGTTTAGAGAGCGTTGAGCCGCAGTGCCATGAATACAATGAACTAGTATATACCATGAATGAACTCGAGGTGGTTAAAGGTGGGAAGTAGATACGAAGCGCAAGCCGTAAGAAAGTGTGCCTGTGCCACCTCTCGTTTAGTCCTTGGAATGTGCGCTGGATGGTGGTGCTTCTATAGGCAGAATATATGATGAAAAGATGTGAGATGGTGGTATTTGGAGTGTTGAATAGGTGGACGAACGGACACACAGACAGATGCATGAAGGGACGCATGAACGGACGCAGGGTGCGGATGCATAGACGAACGCAGGGACGGACGCACGAATAGACGCACGCACGGACGGGCGAATGGAATCATGAACGGTCACACAGACGGACGCATGGACGAACGGAAGCAAGAACGAATGGACGGACGAATGCTTCGCCCCACTCTCCATCATTCACTCCGTGGATATGCTGCCATTTTTTTTCTGAAGGCAAACCATGTTAGTATATACGCTATGATAAGATCGCGGAGAATCCCGTTCCCAGCGGCATTCTGGTTTCCCCTGAATAACCCTGTCATCTTGCTATGCAACAGAGCAGTCTTCAAGGCTTACATCTTCTACGTTAAATATAGAATGTGAATCTCTAAATATAGTGAATATTCTTGTTCACTGTGCTACTAAGAAGACTAAACGTCTTCAGACGTACAGCCGAGTTAATCTTACAGCCAGTCATTTTGAAAGCTTTGACTTCATGCATATGAAGTTTAAATAATTGTTATGAGGTTGTTACCACGAAGGCTCTTGTTTTAATTTTGGCAATTTATGTAGCTGCGAAATGCAAAATTGATGATTGCCTGGTAGCTTTAAGTCTAGCGTGGGACGACACAAAGCTCAGCTGGCCACAATGATTTGCTCCTTTGTCTTTCATAGGATCTTGCATACCCACATTAGCGTCCTAATGAATGCACGTCTATCTGTGTATTGTTATAGGGAACCTCTTGTCCTGCAGCTGTGTTCCTGCGCGTTGAATCGCTAGCCTCGTGAAATAATAGAGTTTCGCACCACCAGTTTCACAAAATTGTGAATTGCGCTTACCATCAGCCGGAATTGTAGATATTTAATTTCCGAAACAGTACGTTTTTCAGGTGCCCTCTTTATTTGCACGTTTTTTGGCATCTTGAGTTGGAACACAAACAAAGGGCATGCGAATTCGCATATTCCAGCTCCTTCATTTTTTTCTCTCTGTCGCTTTTGTGACTGACGCATTGACTCAGTTGTTTAGGTAAATAAGAGAGATATAATATAGAATGTGCGTATTCACGCATGTATACTTTATTTGAGTGTATTCAGCTAGAACGTTCAAGATTATATCTCTTTTTAAGGTAATTTTTTGTAGAAAGCGAGCTTGGATCATGCGAATCGCTAACAACAGATAACCGCCATTTGGTATAAAAATGGCCTAAACATTTAAACCTTACGAATTCTGAATTTGTGTATTATTTACTTGAACATTATCTGTTTTCGTCAATTTCATCATTCGAGCACCGATACTTCCACCTCATTCTCGAATGTCCACATGGGTCGATCTCTGAGCAGAGTACATTCGCCGTTTAAGCACATCTGCAATATAAACACGTGCATATTACTTAGTCAATTAATTTGCTGTGAGTGAGTGAGTAAAAACATTATTGAGAATGTCCGGCGTGGTTTGCTGTAGTAAAAATATGGTTGGTTAGTGATAGGCACGCGATAGCATGAAATTCGCCTCACAAACATGATGCAGTCTTGCAAATGCTACTAATGTGCCATACTTGCGTCTCAAAAGAAATATAGCTGTATTTATTATACTGCGTCTGTCGTGCATGCAATAAAATTAATTCGCATGTGGTATGTAAAAACTATTTTGAAGATGATGGTGATAATTTGAGAGCTAAAGTGCAATGACCGTCTTCATCATTGAGAGTATCGATATATGAAGACGGTCATGTCTGGCAACATAGCATGTCTGGCAACTAAAAGCAACTGAATGACTGGGGGAATCAGTGATTAGAAAAAAAATTGTTGAGATGATGGCCGTTTAAAGCTTTAGAAGATTTTCACACAGCAGGCGCAGCAGGAAAGATTAGAATAAATCCGTAGGCGATCTCGTGAAAGACAGCTCCACAGACAAATGAAGCTATTTGGATATAGCCGCAGCGTAGAATAGTGCGCTAAATACATGAATAGGTGTCTGAGGTCATGAATGTAAATATCCGTCGCATGCTCAAGTGATAGTGCTTTTGAACACAGTATCACGTTCTTATCAGCGTTATCTGAACCAAGCGAAATGAATGCATGATATATTGTTTTAACAAGTTGCAAATTACGAAGGCGATTTGTTTTCGTTAAGCGATTTCCATCGCTTTGTCATTCACGAAACTCTGATACATGGAAGGTACGCTGGTTCAGTGCCTGTTCCGAGAATTTAAAGCGCTGTATAACAAGACCGGAGCATTTTACTAAGTAAAACACGTAAAAAAGTTCTGCCCATGACAGGTTTCCTTTTATTGTGAGATTAAGTGGTTCCTATTCGAGCTTGGCTGACATGCTGCTGGCAGCTTGACTGTCCTTGTTGCTAGAAGTTGACGAAGAACAGATCGAATGATTCCACGCTGTTGCATAACACTTTACGCACAAATACTTGCTACATTTATAACTGAGCCGAGTAAAGTTCTCTTTGTACACAAATGAAGAAGCCTGCACGGAGTTACAAAATGTTCGAAAGAGCAAAACTGGACGCTTTTCAAGTCTAGTTAGCCCAGTCAATTCTAGGTAGTTGCTGGGCCTTAACTATAGGTGATGCTGGGCAGTTTCTAGATTGCTTCTAGGTTGTCACTAGGATGTATGTGGGGTATTCTAGGTTGTTTTAGGTTGATTCTCGGCACACAGATGTCGGAGTAAAACACAGACACTCACAGACACGGTATGTATGTGAAAGTTTCAGACACCGAAACTTGCGCATAAACTGATCATTCACAATTATCAAAGATCTACGAGAACGTCGTTTTAAAGAGATTCTATCGCTTTGGTGTCATCTCGCAGCCGCTGTTGCCTTTTCTGTTAGCTGGTGCTCTTTCGTTGTACTGATTCTGAATCTTCGGCACCCGGTCATCTCTTCGCAACCATCTATTGGGCTAACTATTGCCTTCTTCATTTTAAAGTAGACTAACGGTGAGTAGGGGGATGCACTTAATTTTTTGGCACGTATCTCCTTTGAGGATGAACATTTTTCTTCTGTCATAACTTCAACTTTAACAGCTTAGCTTTTCAAGTTACTAGACAGCGCATTTGCGAACAAACTGCACTAAAAAAATCATGGACCATCTCCCCAAAGGGAACCCTGATGGGATGTGAAGCAGCAGCGGTGCTTCCGGCGTTGACCAGGTTGAAACGGGCGTCGACGCGGGTGTGGAAGAACGGTTTGAAGTGAAACTCGTCGTAGCGTTTACTCATGTAAACGTTTGTTTGAAACGCAAAGACACGGGAGGTGGGTTGGGTAAGTATCGCAGGTGAACAAGCCGTGAGAACGTTTCCACTTGACGGTGTGGTCAAGCGTTGAGGATGGTGGAGTGTGTGGTGGTAGTGGTGGTAGTGGTTAGAAGAAAGAGGAAAAAGGCACCTAATTTCTGTCTGCCTTCAGGCGACACGGCGCAGTGCTTAATAGAGGTGGGGAGAAGGAGGGATAAAAAGAATAGAAGGAAAATAGACGGGGAAGTAGACAGGCAAGCGACGGAAAAAAGAAGGAGATAGGAAAGTGGGGATCCGGTCGAAGCAGTCCAAGGGCGGGGCGCCACAATGCGAGAGCTGCACGGCGTCAGGAGACCGCGGAGGGCGAACCAATCGGTGGGAGCTACGCTGGCGTCGGAGATCGCGAGGGCACAACCGTCCAGCTTGAAATCCTGCGAGCGAATCCCGGTGGAGTGTGTGAAGCAAGAGAGAAGTATGTGGCGAGCGGGCGGAGGAGGCGGTAGCTGCGGGCGCTGTGGCGAACGTGCTGCGCTTGAGAGAGAGAAATTGTGTAAGCTCGCACCTGCGAGGGAAGCGTGCGAGGGGAGCGTGACGTCACCGCGCAGCTACGGCATGATTTACTATACTCTGTTTTATCACTTTGGTTCAGCACTACCAAAGCTACGGGGTGTAAGAAAGCCACATGCTTGCGCAGTGAAGCGTAGTCCCACATACAAGTGCCTTTAAATTCACCGGATTGCCTAAAATTACCGTTTCTTTTGTGTGTTTTACGCCACATCGATATCTAACATGTTCATTTTTCTTCGAATTTACTTCTTACACATTTAATTATTTGTGTTGGTTACCGTCAGTAAATGTGTTTACAAATCAACATGACAGCATCCGTACAGAAGTGACTGCCCACTTTGATACAGACGTGTTCATGCTACATGGCCACTGCGCTGACATCAGTAAACGAATGGGTAAATCAGCCATTGATTTGTTTTATCTCACTTTGGAACTAAAGCATCAGGTACGTTTCATCGGTATTAGCGAGATATGCTGCTTGGATAGCAGCTCCCGCTAAGCCTAAAGTGCCGAGGCAATGTTCTGACTGCGTTGTCAGACCAAGAAAGCTGTATCTCCAAATATCTGACATGCAACGTCGCACAGCGTTCCGTGTACGTCGGATCATCTTTCGGTGGAAAGAAAAAAGAGAGAAAGAGAGAAAAGGGGCGTTTCAGCGGTACACGTGAAGGAACAATTCGACGAAGAAACACACATACGAGAGCCACGGACAGCGTCCGAGAGAAGCAGCCACAAAGTGAAGTTATCCGCTGGCACCTGGTCGGCATGAGATTCTGCCGACGTTAAGCAGAGCATGAAAATCACGCTTCTTCAAGTTCCGAGTATCTCTGTTTGTTTAATAGCTTTATTGCATTTTAAATAATAAACTTGCCATAGTAACTACAACTCATCCAACAGCCGCTGTCAATATGGTGAGCAGGCGACACGGCGCGAATAAATACATGTGGAGGGGCTAAGCGCCTCTCCGATTGGCTGAGAGGCTTGTAGCCACCACAGTGCTGAAGGGAACTTTTGAAACAAAGTATAGGTACCGTTCGAACACCTGCGGCGAGGGTAATACTTCGTGGTGCGTTCGTACGGACGCGTGTACGTGCGGCGTTACACAGTGAGTCACAGAGCTGCTTCGCATCTAAAATGATTTTTTTTTGTTATGACAAGTTATTAGAAACCTGAATAAATTGACAATGCACTGTCAATCTACATGACACGTATATTATCTTTCATATTTTCATGAGAGTAATACAAACATGGCAAAATACGCAAGGCTGTTCTTCAAGCTTACCTTGCGTGTGCCGCCCTCGCACGGAGTGCCATCTGGTGCATCACTGATGATTAGCATTCCAGGCTTCGCTGGGGTACTGCAAGTAATTACGCAGTTCTCTAATGCGTATTCTTTCAGACTCTTTCCTGGCTGTAATGAAATATTGGTTTGATTTTTACAACTTTCCTTTAAACTGCGTTTTCAATTGTAAGAACTTGCAACATAAACTTCTCGTATTGCTTTTTTAATTGGGAATTTCATTAGAATTGAAGAGGCACATCACGGTATACGACACGACTGCAATCGAATATGCCCAAATAACACCGCCAAAATAATATTGAGAAAAGAGGAGACAAGATATTGATGGATATGGCTTTGAAGCCAAGAAAGGTCGAGGAGACATTTTATATATAAGCATACATGACGAGTGAAGCTGTCCGTACCACATCACAGAGGTTTCAACAAACGTTCACGTGTATGTTTTCGAAATTTGGTAATTAGAGCGACGATATGTTTTTGTTACTCTGTTTGTGCTCGATGCTCTTGGTTGCAATCGTTGAGAGATTATTTGTTACACTAAAAGCTACACACCAACGTTCTACTTGCGCAGGTGCGACACTTGATACTGAATTCTTTTAGCACAAACCTAGTGATAACTTCTTGCTTCACTTTTGAATGTCTATATAGGAGTCGGCAATTATCATTGAGGTAATAGAATGATGGATAGCTCATAAGATCTGTGGAGTAATGAACGGCTCGATACAACAGGTTGATGTCGCAGGATATAGTTAACACTAGTAGACGCGAACAATAGCCAAAACTATGTTAGTAAATACAGAACATTGAACTGCTTTAGAGATCAGCTTCAGGGACACTAAACTGCTTTAGGGATCTGTGAATAACGACTACAAACAACGCACACTCCCTCTGTCTCACGGAAACGTGAAACGTGTTATCACGGAGGGGGGGAGGGGGCGTAAGAGAGAAAAAGTGGCAGGGAGATGCACATGAGCAGTGGAGGTGTGGATGCGGCACTGCTGAGGAGGCCATCGCCGGTGACTCGGAAGAGAGGAGGGCGAGAGTGTAAAAAGAGCGAGAGCGAAAGGGGTGCGCATACGCTGTAGTGGTTGTCACGCCACACACTGGATCGAGCTCGTCCCTAAGACGCTTCTCATTGAAAAGTATGCTTTTATTTATATCTCGCTGAAGTATACTATACAATAAATAATAAAATCAAAGTGACTTAGAGAGCGTGAAAAAAGCATTAACGGAGGAGGGCCTGTGAAGCGTACCTCGCTCCTGGTGAGTTAGCAGCTGATCCTTCACCGTCTTTGTCACTCTCGGTGTTTTCACAGCCTTCAACGTCCAGGGAAGTATACTGGCCGTCCAAATAATTTCTTTCAACATCACTCTTGGCAGCAATTCCAGGAATTACCATTGTGTGGAATCACACTGACACTGTAACACATCACGTGGGAATAAACGGCAGAAACCAAAGAGCAGGAAGAGGATGACGGCAGAGAGAGGTGGGAGGCAATGCTGTGTAGCCAGGCCTTTGAGAGTCAGCGGGGGCTAGTAAGGAAAGCTGAAAGGATGTCGAGAGCTAGCGGTGCCTTGTAATAGGAGCCCAATCGCGTGGCGTGTTCTTGTTTAGGCGGTACTGAAGACTTTACCGCAAATAAGGTTTTGTTCTTCTCTCCACCGAATGACTTGACAACACCAACAACAGTACGTCACCACGTTGATCTGGGTGCGGAGAACATTTCGTCATACCTTGAACAAGCAAATCGCTTGCAGTGAGCCGCAATCTGTCAACAAACGTACAAAAACAAGCGGCGCAGCGCTGACCGATTTGAGCGAATGACGAGCGTGCGTGACTGTCAGCGTACAATGTTATGAGATTTACGCACTACAAAACCCCTGACGAATGCAATTTACACGTCAAAAATACGTGTTTTGAACAAATGGGCGAGGTGATAACATTTAACTAACCTATGCTCCCACAGAACACCTTGAGAAGCTGATATTTCTTCTATGAGTGCTCTCATCGAAAGTGCGAGTTGGATGCATCTACACAAAAACTTCTCGTGTCGTGAAAACGAATCAAATTTGCCGTATAGGTAGGGTACGGCATGTTTACTAATGCAGAAAACGTGCAGTGTAATAGTGTTCGTTTCTAGCTAACGCGTTAACGCTGACGCTAGAACAGCCAAACATGAAAGTGTCTGCCTACTGACGATCCCAAAGAGAACGCTGCCGAATCGCGCTTGTCAGCGCGACAGTCTATGGACATTGCGGATACCAATACTCAGTAGCCAACTTCACGAACTTTTATGTGTGGGACAACTACAATATCACATGCAGGTGCTTTCAAACATGAGACCTAGTTATTGGCGCATGCAAGAAAGCATCCAAGGTCATACACACAGAGTGCGCACATGCTTGAGCCTGCCACATAACACATCAACCAGTCAACTTATCACCAAATACGGAGCTTGTCCCATTGATGTATATACATTGACAGTCGAATGATCCTCGTGAAAAACACATTTCAGAAATCAATCTTTGCCTGAGCTTCACGTAGTTGGAATACTCTGCCTGATGATGTATCCTCCACAAGTGTTCCTTCATTTATGAATGCAATATTGAATCTGCCAGCCATAGCTTGAGGTGTTTCCAGCTTGATTATGATTGACATTGCATCTAATTTAAAACAGTGTTAGATGGAGTTGTAATACATTGCTGTATTCAGAGACAGCGCGCTCATACATTTGTGCGCGTTTCGCTCCTTGTGTCAATCTATTTGTTGTTCGTGCCTTTCTTTAGCAAAACTCGCTCGTATTGTACAATAAAAGCTAAAAACCACCCCAATGACTTCTGTTTTGAATGTTCGTAAAATACTGTTTGTTATATTCCTCCGACTTATATTCCCCTTGCTTTAAGTCTCTTCTGTTGTGCTCTTACATTAAAAAAACGTATCATCAAATATAAACAACTCCTGTCCATGACTTCGCATAAACGTCGGCAGTATTGGCTAAATAAGTATGCTCTGTGAGTCTCTTCGAGGTCATATTGCTGTCCTGACAGAGGCAGCATCCCCGATCAGCCCTCCATGCCACCCAACCAGACTGCTGTTATTCCACAGCAAGATCATCGGGCGCAAATGTTTTAACGTCAATTGTCTCGCTCATGTGCTCCTTAGACATATCCATGGATCCTGCCTTAACAACCTCACGATTCTTAAGATTACGAAGAAATTAGGTCTACGCCATCGTGTGATGAATTATACACTGACACGCACCCTACATCACATTCATACAGCCTACGATGGTCCCATGCACACGTCCAACACTGGCGGCGCTGTATAAGCCACACTGTATACCTCTGCTGCAGCCATCGTCATTCCGCTACTGTTGGTCACTCGACAAAAGAAAGTAAACCACAAGCAATAATCCTTATCCAGGGGCCATGCCACATGACACATCCACTCCTGCAGACCTTGTTGCTATCCAGGAGGCAATACCATTTTTTTAGAAAACCTGCTCGTAGATGGACAATATTTTGGGGGGCAAAACGTATCCTCGGTTCATCAATTACGTCGTGGTATAAGGTCCGTATTGCGCTTTGTCTATACAAATTGCAAAACTTCTCGGCATTACCTTGAAATGAAGCCATCATCTCTAATTCCAGTTTATGCCTTCTCACTCTGACGTAATGGTGATTGAAGAGGCTGAGGCTGAAGTTCAAACATCTTGAAAGAAGGCCCCTAAAGTGCGAATAGCGTTTTCGCAACAAGGCAGCAAACACTGCTTAATGCGCAAGAGCACATTGGAACACTGGAACAAACCAGAACAACGCAACCAACGACCCCACAAAATGGATCCAGAGATGAGGTTCCACATGACTCAAAAACCAAACAGAAACACTACCACATGTACGATCCACAGAATAGGTATTTGTGTGGCCTCCACAATGACTTACGCACACACGATCGGCTGCAGTGACGCATGTCATCACTGTGCTAACTGTCAGTTTCCAGGAACACTTGAGCTTATATTTTGTACCAGTACAGCGTCCGTGCGTGAACGTCAAGAACTGATTTCCTTGATCGCATAGATTCATAGCATACCATTAACCAATGAACTTGTGTTGCGCCCTTGACCGGGTGGCCACATAATAACTTAGCTCCGGGAGCGGTCGTGGCCTTCCTGCAAGCTTCTGAACTGGATGCCCGCCTTTAGAGTTGGTAAAACATGAAACGACTATATTCTCTTCTCCCTAGCTTAGCATCACCATTCATTAATTCATTGTGTCCCTATCTATCTTCTCCAATGTAGCGTAGCGGGAAAGAGAAAACTATCACTCAGGTCAATTTCTCTTCCCTTCTGTGAAAAAATGCTCTTTCTCTTGT
This sequence comes from Rhipicephalus microplus, assembly GCF_043290135.1. NCBI lineage: Eukaryota > Metazoa > Arthropoda > Arachnida > Ixodida > Ixodidae > Rhipicephalus > Rhipicephalus microplus. The sequence continues at coordinate 97,043,244 of NC_134703.1, read as the reverse complement.
AAACTTCTTGTTTTATGCGAGCTCTTTATATACGTGTATTTTGCTTCTCCTAATGAGTTCTTTATAAGCTTTTGTGGCTTTATGCTGCCTACTTAAACCAATATTTTTTTTTAGAAATTTCGTACATTTGTGCCTTAGGATCAATATACAATCCCATCTTTACAGATTTATATTACCAGCGTTTCGTCTACTTAACGACGGCTATTTACAATGTTCCCAGAAGCTCTTTTGTACTTACTTTTTGATATACGGCATTCGGGATATTGTAGCGACGCTGACATAACTGGTCGAGTGTGGGTCGAGTCTTATTAATGTCATCATAATAAACTTTTCTTGTTTTCCTTGACTTGGTGGTGGTCAGGCATCGTCCAGCTGAGCTCCTGTTAGGAATAATACAGATCGTTAAAACATGCTCAGAATACGGTAATTTTATAAAAATGCACATAAATAACATAGGCTACAATATATTGTGCCCCAGCCCTTTGATTTAGCCAGAGTTTAAAAATATTCCAATGCACTCAATGACGATGCGCCCAAATGCATGTCGCTGACATTTGAAAGGGAGTACTCAGAGTGTTTGTAATGTTTTGAGTAATTGATTCACTAGGCCAGTTTACTCACCAAATTTTTAAGGCAAATATCGAATGAGAAAGCTGTTCATCCGTTTGCAAAACATCTTATGAGAAAATTTCTAACTTTATATCTATTAATCATTAGCCCTTTTTTCTACATTTTCCTGATGCGCACAAATTGAAAAAATTGGCCGACCCCACGTATAGTGGGAATCGATTATATGTGAAGCACGAATGAGAAATGTTGATATGTCACTCTAAAATGAAGACAACGTTACGAGAGGGAGGTGAATGATGCCGTATATGCCTTCTGTAACATGATTATCACGTTTGAATGTGTCGTTTACCTTCGTCATTTAATCACGTCACGTGATACCAAATTTAGTGTATGTGGAGTTAGCGAAACAGTCGCGAGCACGCTATGAGTTTGGTATGTTGTCTTCTACTTACATTGCAGGCGTGTAAGGATTATCATGTTTGCACCAGTCATATATTTTGTCTTCTATTGATGTCTCGTAACACTAAATTTGGTATATGTGAAACTAGGAAAACGGCCGCGAGCTGATCATTAAGGGCCCAATATAATCCAATATAGCGTTGGCGCGCGCAGGTTGGACACAGCGACGCTACATTAGCAAGACGCGAGCAGTCTAAAGTCTGATGCCAGGTGCGACCAGCGTCCATCGGCGCGGCCTGACGGTAACCGGTGCAAAATGCCACCTGCTGCATTTCGTGCCAATGCGTTACCCAGACAACACCTTGTCTCCCTGTTTTTGTGACAGAGGGACACCAGACGCGCTGAAACACGCATGCGCCAAAGCAACGCAGCGCGGCGCGTGCCTGCGAGTATATGGCGGGACCGCCACCTGACGCGTGGCAACGCCGGTGTGACGCGACAAAATCAACGTCGGCGAGCACGTGCACTACGTCACGTTGAAATGTATTAGCACCTCGACTGCGGCTTGTAGTCATGTTTTCACATGACACGCATCTCATGATTATCATGTTTGTACCAGTCACATGCCTTCGTCATCCGTTCACGTCCCGTAATACCGAATTTGACGTATGGGACGCTAGCGAAACAGCCGCGAGTGCATCATGAGCGTGGCGTGTAGTTCTGTTGTTACATGACACGTATGTCATGATTTGCATGTTAGGGTATCCCCTTTTGTTTGCTATGCAATCATGACATACCATACCAGTTTTGTAACATGCCATGTGAACAGAACCACCGCAAGGGCTGCGGGACTATGAAATGTAGATCATGAGACTCATGACATACATGTCATGATCTTCATGTTTTGACTTGTCAAATATGTTTTTCATACAGTCATGTTATGCTATACCAAGTTTGGTAGCGATGCCATTATCGAAACGGCCAGGAGAGCTAAAAGTCATAGGTGGGTAGTAGATAGATAGAGAGATAGATAGATAGATAGATAGATAGATAGATAGATAGATAGATAAATAGATAGATAGACTCAATGTCACCGAAGCTCGCCAAGAAATGCTTCGCATTTGAAACAAAAAAGAGACAGCATGACGTGCCAGCTAACACGCCAGTGAGCGCGGTGTTTCTGGTGCTCACTAAGGTTCCGCATGCAGACGCCACACCTCTTCCGGGTTGTGCTTTATCGTAGGGTCATGACCATGGTGGTCGCTGTGTGATGAATACGTGTTGCCAGTGGCAACGATAACTGCTGCTTCTGCTTACCGATTTTATGAACGAAAGCGAGGGACGCATATTGTTCGTAGGCGGAACGTTAAAGAGCACTAGGATAAGAGCGCTCGTAGTCGCGAAAGTAGGCAGGTTACGCGGTAATTTTTTGCATTGCGCGTGCATCTGTAGTGGGCGGAACAACAGTAATAATTAACAGATATAAATTTACCAATGGTTTAGGCAGTCCCTTAAGAAGCCAATCTACAAGTTTCACGTGGGATTTCTTAGGCCAGCTTCATTGCTTCATAAATAAATAATTGGAGTTGCCTAGTAAGGCAGGTAATTAGAACTCAGCAAGTTGTTTGATTCACTCCAGGCAACAGTAATAAACATAAATGGGCTATCCTTGATTGTGCCAGCTTGTTTTTAATACTGACTAGAGATGTCTCGGCCAACATGTATGTAGACTCTACTGGTAAATATAATTTTGATATTCTAGCATCCGCACTATGTATTCTGGCTATTTAAAGCTATGTGTCCTCAGAACAGAACTTTTTGGGCAGAAATATTTTAAATACGCACAAGTGAATGTGCGTTTGCCACTATGTTGATTAGATCAGGTGTGCGAATCATGTTACGCATGAGGAGAAATGGCTTTAGCAGTAGCAACAGTACATTTCAAAGATATGGAGAATTTAATAATAATAATAATAATAATATTAATAATAATAATAATAATAATAATAATAATAATAATAATAATAATAATAATAATAATAATAATAATAATAATAATAATAATAATAATATTATTAATAATAATAATAATAATAATAATAATAATAATAATAATAATAATAATAATAATAATAGTAATAATAATAATAATAATAATAATAATAATAATAATAATAATAATAATAATAATAATAATAATAATAATAATAATAATGTTTATTTTTCATCAATAGTTTGATGAAGGACAGCTGCAGGTAAAAGCTGCTCTCCAAAAGAGGCAGCTTGACAAAGGCCCACAGCTACCTTTTAGCACGACAGCAAAGGCAAACAATCAGCAATATGAAGTCATAGATTTAACTGCATGAGTGTTTTTAAATGCTTGTTATTTAGTAATTAGCGTTGGGAGAATGAATGAAGAGAAGTAATACGCTAATGATTCTGGCACAATGGAAACCCTTGCACCACTCATAATATAAGGGAAGCATTCGTTGATCTTATTATGAATGACCTAGTTAGAACTGGCCTACACGATTAGTGTTTCCGGTGACAACAAATCTGCCAAAAATAAAAACGACTCCTCCAACTTGCATATGTCGCCTCGCTGGAATTACCCCTCTTTAGAAGCTCCAGTCAATCGAAATGCCCATGCGATGAAGCGCCCAGTATAAGCAGTTCACCGATGGAGGTGTGCGTTGGAGAAATCGCAAGCAGCAAATCCGTTTAAAGGGGGCAGATACTGGTAAGAACAGTGCCACGCACTTTTCTGAGCTTCTCAATAGTACGAGTTTTCAGTGAACCTAGGCATTGGGGCTTGTAGAGCACTAAAAATTCCGAAGGAACTGTGAAATCAGACATAAGCGCTCGCTTTAAATCTTCATTTACGAGAAGCGTAATTGTAACATCGTGTAACTCACACTCTCGGCCCATAAATATGGTTTGTCGACACGGTAACTTTTTATCAGTAACCAAAAATATATTAATTGAGCGGCTATAATGTAGGGCAAGTTCATAAAAGTGAAGCACTTCGAAGTTATGTATTCATTTTATCAGCCCTAATTAGATATAGTACTTGGTGCTCGCACTATAGCTACGATTTCTTATTTTTTAATCACTTACGAAATAAACTGTACAAATTGATAGATACTGCAATTGGAGAAGCTCGACTTCATTCCAGTGCCTGAAACAGGTGTCATAATGTGCTTCTCTTGCGAAGGGCAGCGGCTGGGGTCCACCTGAAGGGGTTGCTTGCCGGGAGGAGCGGAGCCGTCATGGTAGGAGCCGAGTCTGCATTAAATAATAATATCATATGGTAATTTTTGATAGAATTACAAAACAGAGAGCGAGCGAGAGAGAGAGAGAGACGTTTTCTGATAAAATCTTCCTGCGGTCTTTATTGGTACTCAACCGTCCCAATATGACGCAGATAAAGGAGTCCAAAACCACAACTGCAGCCTTTATCCTTTACTCTTTTAACAAGAAAGTGTTTTATACCAAGATCTGCCAAGAAGTTCATGATAGATTCACGCCACAGATGAAACTAATGCCACCAAATAACACGAACAAAAAGTTCCCCGCCGAAATTCCAATCTCTGATTCCTTGCCTGTGACGTTAAGCGCCCGCTGCTGTATCGACTTAGCTATATGTTTTTTATAATATAGTGCTTCAATTTTCGAAAACCAATGACAGATGCAAGACTCCTTCAAACGCACCACATATAACGATGCGATCTCGCATGGTGCTCTTGATCTGTAAGTGATGAGGGGTGGTGCCACCATCTGTGAAAGGTGAAGAGATGTAATGCGACATGACAATTACTAGCGCAAGTACAAAGCTACTTTAACGGTAGTCTCTGAGCCTTAACCAAGACCTCTGAGCCTGCACGCTGGTGCGCAAGCTAAGAGGTCATGCACAAAAACCATGGTAAAGGTGTCTCGATTGCATCGAAAAACACTGGCTGTGCTAGCGTTGGAGAATCGCCAACGGCGTTAATTTTTGACTTTCGCTTTGTGTGTGTGTGACCGCTCTTTGTCGGAGTATCGGAGTTTTCACCTGCACCAAAGGTGTTTCGCCGCCGATTACTTGGAATGTGAGAATACCGACGAATAAAACAGTTAAGCGCCACAGCAAGGCTACAGTGTCCACGGGTGAATGTTTTGCCTTGGTAGAGCGATTGCCATGCCGCCTTTCAGTGACTAAAGATGACCCATTTTGTGCCTATTCATCAGTATTAACATATTATGCGACACAAAGCACAGCGAGCACTGCTTTGGTCAACGTCTTAAGTGAGACGTTCTAAATATGATTTTTGTGGTTTTCAGAGGTACGATGACAGCTGCGACTGAGCTGTTCGGCAGCACAGACCTGTCGGGGTATCTCTACGTTGAGCCTTGATACTTCTCACATAGCAGGAGCAAGGTGAGCTGTTTAAGATCCGGTGATGACATTCTGCTTTTTTGCGGATGTCTGGTATTGCCAGGCTAATGCTAGGCTGATGAGACATCAGAGAGGGATCGAAGGTCTCGTGGTGGGCGTGAAGCATATTGGCAAATACTAGTGATACGCAGCAACCGTTCGGCGAAAATTGCGTGATATGTATGCTGATAAAAAGGCTCGGTGAGAGCGGGGAGAGTGAGCATGATGTCTTATATACGTTTTGGGTGTATCAACGCCATTATGCGCCGTATCGAGGTGGTGTACGGCAATCGCTATATAGAAGGCGCCACCAAGGCGCTAACAGGCAGCCCAATAGGCAAATTCAGAGTGTTCGGGCCTGCCAGTGTCCCAGCAAGAATGAAATTCAAACATTGTGCTTTGTAATCAAGTATTCTACCACAGAGCCATGCCAGGTTTCGGACTACATTTTAGATAGATCCAAATATACTGTTCACGAAACGTCAGTTGTGGCTTCAGTGCTGGGTATTCCACTCATTAAAAAAATTGGCAGATCCCACGTACAGTGGGAATTGATGATACGCGAAGCACGAATGAGAGTGGTTGATATGTCACCTTAAAATCAACACAACGTAACGAGGTGGAGGTAAATGATGCTGTACGTGACTTTCATGTGATGATTATCATGTTTATATGTGTCGTTTATCTTCGTCATCTGTTCACATGACGTGATACCAAATTTATTATAAGTGAAGCTAGTGAAACGGCCGCGAACACGCTATGAGCGTCGTATGTTGTCACGTTCTTACATGACAGCGTGTCAGTATTATCACGTTTGAACTATCCATAAATTTTGTCATCGATTGACGTCACGTAACACCAAATTTGGTATATGTGCAGCTAGTAAAACGGCCGCGAGTGCATCATGAAGGGCCTGAATATATACTCCAATCTAGCGTGACGCGCACGCACGCTAGGCACAACGAGGCTACTTTATCAAAACGCGAGCAGTCTATAGTCTGACGCTGGGCACGACCGGCGTGACCGGCGTCCGTCGGCCTGGACCGACGGAAACTGGCCCGGAATGAGACAAGCTGCATTTCGTGCCGATGTGTTACCCAGACAACACTGCATCTCCCTCTTTTCGTGACGGAGGGACGCCGGACGCACTGAAACGCGCATGCGTCAAAGCAACGCAGCGTGACGTGTGCCTGTGAGTATATGGCTGGACCGGTGCCTGGTGTGGCAACGTCGGCGCGACGCATCGAAACGAACGCCGATGAGCACGCGCACCGCGCCTTGACTGTGGCATGTAGTCATATTCTCACATGACACGAATTTCATGATTGTCATGTTTGCACCACTCACATACCTTCGTTATCCATGGACGTCACGTAATGCCGAATTCGGCGTATGCGAAACTAGGGAAACCGCCGCGAGTGCAACATGAGTGTGGCGTGTAGTCATCATGTTGTTACATGACACCAATCTCATGTTTGTCATGTTTGCACCAGTATCATACCTTCTTCATGCATTCACGTACCGTGATACCGAATGCGGTATATGTGACGCTAGCGAAATGGCCGCGAGCGCATTATGAGCGTCCCATGCAGTCATGTCGTTACATGACACGCACGTGATGATTTTCATGTTAGGGTCTGTCGCTTGTGTTCGCCATGCAATCATGTCATACCATACCAGTTTTACAACATGCCACCTAAACGAAACCACTGCAAGAGCTGGAGGATCATCAAACGTAAATCATGGTATTCATGACATACATGTCCTGATTTTCATGTTATGACTAGTCTAATATGTGCTTCAAACAGTCACGTTATGCCATACCAAGTTTGGTATTGATATCATTGTCGAAACGGCCAGGAGAGCTAAAGGTCGATGGCGGCAAGATAGATAGATAGATAGATAGATAGATAGATAGATAGATAGATAGATAGATAGATAGATAGATAGTAACGCTCAAAGTCGCCGAAGTTCGCTAAGAAATGCTTCGCACTTAACATTACAAATATACTCATATAATACAGCCGTCTGGTCGGTTTAATGTCAATTAGAGTTAGGTGCCATCCTCTTAAGTTGATTTATGTAGCAGTGCTCCATCCTCGCAAGCACCAGTGCTTCATATCTCCCTACCGCTTATACTGTTGGTGATACCCATGTTGGTGTTGGCATGGTTACGCAACTGTAAACAACTGGTTATACGAAACATGTGCAGCTTTTTAACGAACGTCTGTGCGTGCGTTTGTACATATCTCTAGCGCCACTTCGTTACGTTTCCCTCAATATAAAAATATTCCCACATATTTACGAAGTGAATGATGGTAAGTGGGCGAAGCGCAGGGAGATCAGGCGGCGTTCATCTTCGTTTGAAACATGATTTTCCGTTTCCTCTGCGTGGTTCAAAGTAGGTAAGTGACGAGGTTTGGGTGGGTAGCAGTAGTCGCACGCAACGCTCGTTGCTAGGACTATGCCTGCCACCAAGTAATCGTGACAAGTAGAGCAATGTGCTCTTCGGCCTCCGCCGATGAGCTTCATCATCGGTGGCAAACTCTGGCTGCAGCACAGCAACAGCATTGGTGTGGGACCACTAGTTCTGGATGTTCAACAGATTATTGTCGAAACAGAAGTGGTTGAAAATTTTCCTTTAATTCGCGCATCGGCGCCATCAACCTCACGTAGTGACTGCTTCCGGCATTTTGCAGCCTCTGCTCACGCTCTCACCACATGCGGGTCCGCTTGCCGGCGTCAGCACGCCGCTGCAGCTTCGCGTGCCCTCCCAGCCTCCATGTCCGCTTGTCTGCGCTGCCTTGCGGGTGCAGCTTCACGAGGGCTCAACTTCGGGTCAACATGCCAGCGCTGCCGTTTCGCTGCAGCTTCGCGAACACACAAATCTGATCTGCTATTCTGTGATGCCATGCTACAGCCGCTCTGCGAGCTTTTAGATACGCATGTAGTTTTGCAGCCTTGTGTTTTTAAGCTTCACTATCGAAGACAGACGGAGATCGCGCGTGAAAAGGATGGATGGATGGATGTATCCAGCTGTGCTTTTAGATCGGGCGGTGGCTCACGCCACCTAGCCATGAAGTTAAGTGCTATCACTGTGTGTTTAAGGATTGAAGTTCAATCGCGCCTCAATTGTAGCCACCAATCAGTTAGCCTCCTCCTGGTTATTGCGACCCATTAAAATCTATTTTGCCTTTACGGTCCCTAAACCCTGATGCTTTTAAAAATTCAGCGCCATTATCTTTGACTATAGGGTGGAGCCCTTTGCAGAACATTATCAAATGTTCAGCCGTTTCCTCCTCCTCTTCGCACGCATTACATGCCGTGTCTGTGCCTTCGTATTTTGCTCGGTACGTCTTGGTCCGCAATACTGCTGTTCTAGGCTCGAAGAGCCGATAACTACCCCGAGAATGGTAGTAGATTTTTTTCTCTTGCAATTTGCTGCTTAAAAGTTCGGTAGGTCTTCGGCGATGATTTCGTAAGCATTCCCATCTTCCACATGTCCCTCTCTTTTTCCTTCACCGTTTTATTAACCGATGTTTCATTTTGGCTTGGTGTTCTGCTTTGTCTAAATACAAGCTTGACAAGCGAGCACGCACCACAGCGCCTCTAGCGGTCTTTCCAAGTACTATGTCACGCTGACGGGAGACTAGACTCGACCCTTGAGGGGCCTTTCACCTAAAATTACAACATAGTCAATTTCCACCCGCACGCTTTGTATAAGATCGATTTCCAAGTTGTACGTAAGATTTTTCGAATTTTCATCCCCCCTCTTTATCTACAGATAAAATAACATCAATAATATATTTGTAGCGCCGTATTATGCCATGACGGCATGTTCTGCAAATATGTGCCTTAGAAGTATATATATTGATCTTTTCTGTATAAAAGTAGCTACACAAATTGGTCGTGCGCGTAACTGCGTTCAAGCAAAGGTGGTGAAAAGTGCTTTTTCAGTGATGTGCAACGAGAGAAAATTTTATGAAGAAATTGTTTTCTTGGAATCGTGCTGAACTTACAAGTGCCCCATCTCGTGCACCGTGGTGTGAACGCTGCTGAAGGTCTGCGCCTTGTCTTCCACAATCGCCGTCTTGAAAACACCGCAGGCCCCTTTGACTGACGCAAGACCTGCGAATTGAAAATGAGGGAATCGGCCCCTGTTCAGGTTTCAAAATAGTAGCGAAGCAGCCATAACAATACACCAACCCTTTAACTGTATGATTGGAAATATAAGTCCCGCATACAATGAGGACGTAGAAATGCAGGACATAATTACTTTGTAAACCGTATCTGGTGCAAGAAATGTTAAGCGAAGCCTAGTTAAGATGCTTTTTCGAACACAAAATTGTTTTGGTGATCACTAAGGTGACGAGATGTCCTGTTCAATCAACTACGCTATCGACGGGACAATAGTTAAGCCCTATCTACCGCAGCACACAAGCCGGTATACGAAATCTGTGTCGAAGCAAAGTTTTCCAAGCTTGTTTGATCTGCCTATGTCACTTTGCACACGTATCATGAGAAGAAAGCAAGCGCGAACGTGACGGATACAAAAGAAAAATAATGTCACACAGAGCTCCGTGTCTGCAAAGTGATAGCGCTGGTTTTACAAGTACGAATTATATCAACTCATGAGCCTCTGCACCTAACATATGCTTCGCTCCCTGACGCAGAATTTTTCGGGCGATAATGAACTTGACGTATCACCTCGAAGCGTACATAAGGTATGGTACAGCCGCTGCACTTGTGCCGTAGAATGCCGTTCACTTCGCTACATTGCAATTTCCAGAGTGACTGGTGACATCACTGTAGCTATAGTTCCACCTGTTTCATGCTGAGATCCACCAAGATGAGACTGGCATCATTTACTTAGTGGAAATGACGTCAGTGAGGAGACATTTGGAAACAGCACACATAAAGAAGACAAACAGATGGACTAGTCCCCGTATGACTAGTCACTCTCGTCCTGGCATTTTCAAGCAATTTAATATTTTTACGGATAGCAGATGCATGCGCCTCGTTAGCTCGCGTTTCGTCGTCTGCTACGTTGACACCGTTGATGCAGTAGCGCTACTGGACCGGAAGTTGGTTATGCGCTGGTTTAATGGTGTGTCGGAAGTGGAGGGTTTGACAACTGAACAGGTTTCATGAACGTTTCCTCCAGTATTCATGCGACCAGTTCAGCGATTCTGCCAGTTGCTGTTCCATTGATTGAACATGCGCAACTGCATGCCGGAAGAATGCCTGACATAAAAATATTAGCGATGCTTGCACTAAGGCATGCCGGCTTGAAACAGCAGAACTAGACGGTAGTGACACGTAATCTGGTTGCTTCTAGGTCATTTCTAGGCATTAGCTACGTCATCATGGTTCTTGGTTTCTTCTAGATCATTGCTAGGTTTTAGCTAGGTGGTGCTATTGATTATTTCTACGTCAATGTTTAGTACTGAGAGGTTTGCGTTAAACCACTGAAAGTCACGAACACGACACAGTTTTTAAAACTGTAATAAAACCAGGCACCCCTCCCCGTATGGTGAACCTTGCGCATGCCTCTAGGCACCATGCGCGGGCCTCTAGAGGGAGATGCGTTTATCGCATTGGTCCGTTCCGAAATCACTGATGTTGGCCTTCAGGGGCAAGCAAAAAAAAAAAACAGACGCGCTCTCATGTCCTGTGACTAGCTCAGCCACAATCTGACCACTAATTCAGGGCACGCATCGCGTCACAATTTGACCAGAGCCGTCTCAACAATGTCTTTTTTTTATCAGCTAGGGTGTAGGTTCTGGCATTGCAGTCATACTTTAAAACTGGACTGCACACCTATATCCCGTAACATGGAACGAAGCTACAGCTGCTTCTAGGATGCAGCATTCAACACTTATATTGTGATCGATTTCTGTGCAAAAAGGATTAACAGCGTTTGTTTAAGCAGTGATATTGATTTTACGGCTGTCATGTTTTCAGCATCAACGTGTTGTTATCGAATTCCACAATAGTAACGATTACCTACAGATAATGTGAATAAGGCCCGGGTAAATAACTTTTATTCGTAGTAGGATTTAAGATGGTTCCTAAGTCCACGAATTGGCAGTGCTCCGAAATGGTCGCATTCAGAGAGGGCCGAGTCTGATCACGAAAAACAAAACGTTGATATGTGAGGTTTAACGTCTTAAAACCACCATATGATTATGAGAGACGCCGTAGTGGAAGGCTACGGAATTTTCCACCACCTGGGAATCTTTAACATGCACCCAAATCTGAGCACACGGGCTTACAACATTCCCGTCTCCATCGGAAATGCAGCTGCCGCAGCCGGGATTCGATTCCGTGACCTGCGGGTCAGCAGCCGAGTACCTTAGCTACTGGAGCACCGCGGCGAGACATGAAACACAAAATGGTGACACAATTTTCAGCGGTCACTTTGTTTGTGAGAAGCACACGTGTTGCCATGCCTTGGTCACCACCGTAATCCGTGTCCACAAGTGATCAAGAAAACACTCGTAAATTGCGATTCACTGAGATTCCCGACATTACGAATAATTTTTGCTTTGATCTACTAATCTTTAGCGATTTTGGAATGAACGCGAGTCTGAGTACAGCGACGAGGATGCACTTGGAGATGTATGTTTAGGCCATGGTAGCTGGCAATGAAACAGAATGCGAAGAAACCCCCTGGGCCGGATTTGGGTTTTTATACTGTTCACAAAATAAGCAGTTTGGTGGCTAAGATTAACAAGCAATTCATCGAGCGAGTTACTCATAGAGAATTACATCTACATCTGGCTAAGAACACCCTTCGTATCTGGTGATTCATCTGTAACGCCGGGCTTGCCTTCTTAAACTGATGACACACACGCGCGCACTGATTGATTGATATGTGGGGTTTAACGTCCCAAAACCACTCTATGATTATGAGAGACGCCGTAGTGGAGGACTCCGGAAATTTAGACCACCTGGGGTTCTTTAACGTGCACCCAAATCTGAGCACACGGGCCTACAACATTTCCGTCTCCATCGGAAATGCAGCCGCCGCAGCCGGGATTCGAACCCGCGCCCTGCGGGTCAGCAGCCGAGTGCCTTAGCCACTAGACCACCGCGGCGGGGCACACGCGCGCACTCAGTCAACGCTCTACGTGTCTCGTCCCCGGTCATTCGTTCATGCTGGCGCATTCTGATCATATCGTAATCAAGTTCCGATGAACCGCGTGATATCTGACTGCGTAAAATCAACGTTCAACGCATCCTAGATAAAAGGAACAAAATTTCACGCGCCATCTTACCTTTGCAGTTGCCCAGGAGAAAGACATTCCTTCTTGCGGTATTTGAAACACGACAGGTGTATGTCTAGCAGAACTGTTTCACGAGATGTTGGCACGTAAAGCAGTCATGATAGATGCTCCAAATGATCACATGCTGATGAGCACGTGAAAATAATTCGAAGCGGCGTGGCAAAGACGCTGGGTTAGCGACATTCAGCGTAGGTAACCGAAATGAAGCCGCCGCCAGGCATCGCTGCCAGTCGACCGCATGATAACACTAAAATCGTTGACGTCATCGTCAAGGTATATACAAACTGGTTGCGTAACTTCCATAAAAGCCCATGAATTCAGTAGTCGGTGGTTCGTTGCCACCGTCACTATCTATGTGAGGAGGGGCCAACAGCAAACAAAAAATAAAAAAGTATCTCGTCACAAAACGAAGTGGTAGCGATGTTCGCATTTGCCCTACATGGCGTGAATTTGAACTATTTTCTAATTGCTGACATTTTACGTGCCGTTATTACTACACAAATTTATTGCGCCTTGTGCCTCGCTGATTGCAAGTGGGAGAAAAAATTTAAAACCGAAAATTGAGGCAGCAAACTTGTTTTGACGAATGACGAATTTACGTTATGCACAAGAAACTGTCACAGAGGCAAATGTGAGACAGCTGTTCCCGAGCACAATAGCATAATAGTTCGAAAACTCACGTAGCCCAATTGTCGAAAACCACTGCAGCGAGACAGCAGCTTTGAAAATATAGCTTAGGCAGCCGTGCAGCTGCAGCATGTCGTTGGTCAGCGTGTCACATTCACCGTCACCAAAGACGAGGGCACGCCGGCCATGCGTCAGCGAAAGCAGTCGGCAGGCACAAGTGCGGTTATCTACACAATCTGTGAGCTAGTTCAGCTCTGAAATAGCATAGCAGCAAACAGCACAACAAAATGAAGTAAACTACTGAAGGTACGCACGAAACCGCGGCGTAAAAGTGATACATCCCTCGTTGACATGGTAATGCGCCGAACCAAAGATCATGCCGAAATAAACACATGCTCTGATAGCAGAGTGCCTGGATGCGCCCACTCCTTCACATTTACGGCACTCAACGAAAAATTGAGGCAATAGATCATTTAACCAGATGAGAGATACATCATAAGGTAAGCTTATAGTTAACTTTGACATATATAAAATTAGGGCTATTTAAATAAAATCATAATGAGGTTTTAAAATTTTGGTTCTCCTCTCCTCAGTTGGTCGTGCTTCAATCGTCAGCCGGCGTAGATGCCTGTGCCAATAGGTTTCCGACAAATATTGTTCCAAGTTTCGTGGCCTATTTATTTAGACCATGTTAGTGTCACTAGCAAATCGTCACAAAGCTCCTGGGCCGTGGCTTGGGAGCCTGTTGAATGCACCATAGTGCTGTCGATGTAAAAGGGTGCTGAACGTCCCGCTGGGATATCGTGCGCAGTTCAACTTCAAAATAAATACCGCCTAGAGAAGACACACACTTCATATTTCACAATAAAATCTTTTGCCTACCAAGAAAACGAGGACAGAGAAAGATGCACGCAGAATGACGTCTACACATCAATCGAAGGTGTTTCTGTGGACACGCGACATACAAAGAGAAAAACAACACATAATAAAACTGAAAGTAAGGTCACCGTTTCCGCGTCAATCCGAGCTACGCGTGCCAAGCTACTCGCCGCGCATGTGAACTTCAAAGAACCTGGTCTTTTTTTTCGGTTTTCCTTGTTAGGACACTGAAGACCAACTTACACACCTCTATGCCTCTATGTGTATATACATGTCCTTGACGGTTACCGATAAATTACTGGTTAAGATAGCCTCCAACAGCGCTTTTATCGTTTGCCGTGAGGGGGGCGGGGATGGCGGGACATTTGGCCGATCATTGAAAGCGGTGTGGTTGCACCCCAGTCTAACTCTGGTGTCGGGTTGGGGTCACGACCAGATCCAACGTGAGATCTGTGAGACCACTTATATAAACAGGAAAACAAGTAGGTGTGTAAGTGTGCCTTCAATTCTCCTAACACAAAAAAGAAGAAAAAAAAGTTGGCTTCTCCTCAAAGCACATGCGTCACCAGTAGCTTGGTGTGTGTAGCGCGGGATGAAAATTCCCTTCACCTCCTTAAAACGTTGACTTCCATTTTTTTCGTTCTCGCCAGTGGCAGCGCCACTTTTACCACTTGCGGTTGCCGGGCATCCTACTTCAAATAAATCACGAACACAATATTTCTTTCATAACATGACTGGTGAGGTCCGCAAGTAGAGGGAAAGGACGAAAAATCGAGAGGAGAAGGGTAGCCACAGAAGCCCTTCTTTTCCACTTCGCATGCAAGCGGCATGCACTCGTGCGTTTTTTTTTTCGGGTCTGCTCGTGACTTGGGCAATGTGTCCATAAAATTCTGTTAAACTATTTCTTTTTAACTTTGTCCTTGTTTTTTGAAAAGGCGAAAGCCAAGCTGACTGACTTCTCAGTAAGACAAAACTCGATCGACACAATTAGGATGCACTTTTTCTTGAATTGTTGGTATAAAAATAATTGGATACATACACGTAGTGTGAAAGTGTTTAAACGCAGCTTCAATTTAGAACTGACATATAGACATGATGATCAATCGTTCAAACCAGAATAACCAAACCTATGCGAAAATTACCAACAATCGTGAGTAGGGCACGCCATTATTGACTCAATCACGTTTATTGTGATGGCACGCATAAGTTTATTACAGAACTTCAGTAACAAACGAGCCTTGATTGATGATATGCGGGGTTAAACGTCCCAAAACCACCATTTGATTATGAGAGACGCCGTAGTGAAGGGCTCTGGAACATTCGATCACCTAGGGTTCTTTAACGTGCACCCAAATCTGAGCACATGATCCTACAGAGTTTGCAGCCGCCGTGGCCGGAATTTCATCCCGCGATCTGAGCATCGGCAGCTGAGTACCTTAGCCACTAGACCACCACGGCGGGGCTCCCCAAACGAGCCTCATCTTCAGAGGTATACAGAGGCTTGAGGCAATCAGAAGCTTTCGGAAAAAGAACGTCGCTGGAAACAGTGTTTTGGCAAGTTGACTTGCCTTCTTCAAGACAACCGTGTTGCCTTGACAAAGAAAGGTTCACTTGCCAAAACGTCGGCTCCATAGACATTCTCTGTAATACTTTTTAGAAGCATTTATTCCATCACATGTAGTTGAGTGACACTATTAGAAGTAAAGATTCACAAGTTTTGAAACCACGGCTACAAGAATTTCATGAGCAGGAAGCAGCCTATATTTAATTGACATTGAACTAATCACCAAAAGTAAAAAACTACGTAGCTGAGCTAAATATAATTCGAGTCTTTCAATAAATGCATACCGAAATGAGCTTGGATACCGTCTCAAGCAATTGGTCGAGCTACACTGCACCTGTGTCAGTTCAGCCAAGCTTGCCGAGAAAGTTGCTCATAGTACATATGTAACTAGAAGAATAAGGTAGGGGTAGAGCAAATTTGGACTCTCAAATCATGACAGGTAGATTGCAACTGTCCCTCAAGAGGATGGTATATAACAGCTGGATCTTGCTGCAGTACTTAGCTACGGAGCAGAGACCTGGAGACTTACCAAGAGTGTTCAGCTTAAATTGAGGACGACGCAGCGAGCAATGTAAAGGAAAATGGTAGGTGTAACTTTAAGAGACAAGAAGAGAGCAGAGTAGATCAGGAAACAAACCAGGAATGAGGATACCATAGTTTAAATCGAAAAGAGAAAATGGACATGGGCTGGGCATGTAGCGCGTAGACAGGACAAACGCTGGTCATTGGGTAACTAACTGGATTCCCAGAAAAGGCAAGAGGGTTCGGGGGAAACAGAAAGTTAGGTGGGCAGATGCGATTAAGAAGTTTCCGGGTATAAAATGACAGCAGCAAGCGCAGGACCGAGTTGACTGGCGGAACATGGGAGATGCCTTTGTCATGCAATGGCCGTAGTGAGGCTGATGATGATGACTTATGCAAAATCAATGCCAGCTCAAATAATATGTCCAAATTCTTTTGCTCACCCGTTGCCTTTAGTAAGCGCTAAAGAACCATCGCGAAACTAGAAATCAGTGGGTTAGCATGCACACCGCAAAGCCACGGAAAACATTTGTTGCCCGAATAAGCCATCTTCGACGAATGCATGGCTGACTTGTTAGGCGTAGCTCACTGCGGCTTTAGTTATCTGCCCGCCACAACTTGCTGTCTTTAACTTGCCCGTAGTTGAAACGCCAACCTAGCGAGATAACTGAGTTCGATACAACTTTTAATATTTCTGAGCGAGGGGCGAGAAGGAGTGGCGGCAAGCGCTGCGTACGCAAGTCAATATCTTCCCGCGCTTCGCCTGATATAAGATGCACAAAGTGAGGAATAGGGAAAGACACATAAATAAACGAGTTAATTACAGGGGTACCAATCTTTTTATTTGTAAAAACTTGTGAAAGTCAATAAAAGCAACATTCACATCGACCTCACTTCGTTCAACCGGATCTTAGGACGTAGGGCAATTTCTAATAGCGTGCATGTTATTTGAAACAAAAAAAATTATAGATTAGTTTCCCGGGCCCATGTATAGCTCGCACTCACGCCAAAATGTTAAGGCTACTTTCAATTCAGATTTTTTTCAATTCATATATCACGTGCCCCCCCCCCCCCAAAAAAAAAACATTTTCACTGCAAGTCTAGTGCTCGTTCTGTGTACATCTTTCTCTGTCTTTTTATTTTTTCGCTGTAATATGCATTGAAAATATTCAATGGAGACCGCCACTAAAGCCTAAAAATGTATGTCAGTCCTTTTTCAATCAAGTATATATTTTGGACTCACCGAGAGTGTTAGTTCGAGGACTTGTCAAATTAGCAGATTTTACAGCCAAATCCCGCCTGTGACAAAAATGAAAGACGAGCTTGCGAGAAGAGCTTCGAAAAGCATTTTTTTTCAATATCCAAAAAAAGTTGATTCACTCAACTGAAAAATGTTATTATTAAAAGCATTTTTGGCGAACTTCGGCGCACTGCAAGAAGCCACGCACATTTCATTAGGACTGGACGCCGATGACACATGGGCATGTGATCGAATATGTTTTAATGTGCAAGATCTTCAGAATAAAAAATACTTTACAAACGTATAAAAAGAAACGTGAAGCTTTGATAACATTTTTGTCAACCTCGTCGATCAAAAAAGTACGTTTAATACATTTACTACAGCGCACCTATGGTGAATTAGATACTGTCTATATGATGGTGGCATATGAGCATCACAAACAAGCAGAAGATGAATACGAAAGAATTTTGGTATACAAGCCCTTGGCATTCTTTTTAGTTTGGTCAAGGCACCGAGTAAACATGTGGTCTGTCTTGTCACTTTTTGCTCCTGTCTAAAAAGTGTATTAGTCTTGCCTGAAATATTTGCCTGACCACTTTCGTATACCATACAACACCGCTTTGATAACACGCGTTTAGTTAAGGAACAAACATTTATATGCCTTCATCGGGTGTTCCCGTTTCAGAAGTCAAAGGGAAGTGCCACGCTGCCGTATTCAGCAGTATATATATATATATATATATATATATATATATATATATATATATATATATATATATATATATATATATATATATATATATATATATATATATATATATATATATATAATGGCTTTTGTCGTCTATATATAGTGCTGTGGTCGTGGCGCCCTTAACAACAATCAATAAAACGCTGATGTATTTGGTATCAAGCTTGAGGTCCTTAAATGCATAGTTAACCTGATTAACTACTATTGGTCCACATACTAGGCTATTACGTTCCTTTTTCATCTTATGGCTTCAGTATGAGGTGATGTTGTCGTTCATTGGCTGGGAGGAGGTCTGAAAGGGTAGAAAATATTCAGTAGCAAGGTTACCAATCGGTGACACGCCGGGTCATGCTGTACACTTGTCCACTTTGTTGAAGTTTGCCCATCATGTGTGCAGTGAAGACGGTATCGTATGCGCAATAACTAATCATTTATTACACAGGTTTTTTAAGTAAACCATTGAATACAGCACCGTATTTAACTTCAAAACTGTGCATCTTCTAGTGTATGGGCAATAACCATTTTTACAAGCTTTGTTTTGGAAACATCTGTGTTGAGCGTTAATCCCGTAATTTCGATGAAATCAATTAGCTTTCTTACCTCGTATATAATACCATAATATCATCATTTTGAAAGTTCGTATTTCTTGTGTAGACATTGATTGCAGTCAATGTGCTGTCGAGAAGAATACTGTCATTACCATTCCACAAACGGATGAAAGTTTCAGTCTCCTTCTGCAAAAAATAAATAAAAATAAAAGCAAAGTGAACATGGTTCATGGCGAAACTTTGAGCTATGATAACGGGGTTTATTGCTGATAACGACACAGACAAGGCAAGCCAAATAATTTAGAATAATTATTTATCTAAAAAAACACAGTGATTTGGTAAAAGCAACCACCAAGCTATCTTAACGAGCAGGCCGTGGGACTAAATCCTGGCCATAGCGGCTATCTTTTTTATGGAAGCGGTAATGCTCGGGGCCAGTGTGCCGATATTCACGAGCGCGTTAAAAAAAACCAGGTGGTCGAAATTTGCGAGGCCGTCCACAATGGCGTCCCTTATAATCATACAATGGTAATGGCACGTTAAACCCGAAGAATTATTATAAACATTTGCTATCAGTCGTAAGTAGTATGCTTGCTGTTACTTTTCTGTCACGCTGGAACGAGCCAGTCAGGCAAGTGCTAAGCCTTTACTCGTGTTCCCCAAAATAATTTTGCACTTTTGCATCAATTTTGGCTCCACTACACCTAAGGAAACCGAATTAGCCTTAACAAAATATCTGAGATCTCTAAGACTACCTTACATTCGTATACCTGTTATTGTAAAAAAAAAGCTAGTTTTGATAAGAAATGCTAAAGTGTCCTAAAAAACGTGCACATTGCGTTTTGTTTACGTCACGTTAATCACGCCGTGTAGGTGTTTTTTCAGCTTCAAAAGGTCACTTACCGTGAAAATTATTATTCGGGTGACCAAGATATTGAGCCGTAATATTTCAGGTGGTATGCTCCTAAGCTTTAGGTTCGCCTATACAGAGAGAGAAAAAGAAGGTTTGACTTGGATTTTATTCATGGATATTATAAACGAGAACTATGTTTTGTCTTGGAGCATTGATTTATTTTCATGCATTAAGCGAGGCACACGGATGTGAATGTCTCTTCGTGAAGTTATGCAACGTGGTTGTGATTTTACTTTAAATGTCTCAGTGGTAAGAGCTGTCTCTCTTGTTGCTTAAGCTCTTAAGCATATGCGTGCGTTACATGAGAACATGAGACTTTTTTAAAGCATGGAAACACTCGCACACTTATGTAAAATCACCATTCAAGTATGCAGGAATTGTTTATGAAGATATTACTCGCAACATATGCTCTGAAGCATCTCACTCTGTGAAACGATAAAAGGAAATGTAGCTCTCACCTCGTTTATTATAACATGATAGCGGTAAAAAGCTCTTTTTGCAGAAATTCCTGTGTCGGAGTGGTTAGTTGGGAGCAAAACATTATGACATTTGCGTGACGAAAAATTGAAGATGATGCAAACTTTTGGAAACTTTGCATATTAAGTCTATCTCATGCCCATATGACGATGTACTTAGTCATCGTCGGTCAGAAGATACGTGGAACTCTTCACCCACTTCTAAAACTTATGACGTCATTGAGTCTGGCGCGGGAATTTGATGATGACGTCTCCATCTGCATTTTATTTTCGTTCGCTTTCTCGCTTACCAAGCGTCCTGTCGCGGTAGAAGTGGTGTTTTCGGGATTGTGAATTTCTGCTTTACAAATACGTGAAAAATTGTTTTGCTCTTTAGCGTCCATTTCAGCAAGCACAAAAAGCCGCCATAAGAGATCTTTGAATGGTCCAGTATAAAGTAATCACTTGATACTTCGCACAGGTTAAGAAAACTCACAAATGCCATGAGGACTGCAAAATATCGCGCTAGTATTTTCTTTTTATGTTGGAAGGCCTCCCAAAAGGTCGAATCAACAGCAATGCACGTTTCGCAGGTGGCGTTTATAGGATCTGAAATAATAAAACAGTAGGCAAGAAAATTCATTAGGCACAACTTTGTTTAGCACAAAAATACTAATCAAAAGCATTATTAGCATTGATCAGCAATTCTCCCGGTATGTTTGTTTTTTCTGTAGGGTATCAAGTGTATTAGCTTTAACTTCGATGAAGAAAATTTGTGTGCTAAAAAGGATATATTTGCTCACTTGCTGAAAGAATATATCAAGAATAAAGCCTGCACATATCATGTGACGTTGTGGGGAAACGCAGATTATCTATTTGATATGCTACCACCACCCCCACCACCACCACCATCATCATAATCAAGATAATCATCATCATCGTCGTCGTTGTCATCATCATCATCATTATTCTGACTACGCTCACTGCAGGAAACAGCCTTTCTCAAGGTCCACCAATGAACCCGGTCTTGCGCTGTCTGCTGCCACGTTATGCCCCAGCCGTACGGGAAAGGTACGCGAGCGTTCCGTCTTAGGCCCTTCGCTGTGCGTCTGTTTTCACCTCCCGCCGCAGCGCGGTGTTGTCACTGCGACCCTGCCATTGCTCACCGTTGCATTCGTGACTGCAGTCCATGAAAATGTGGACGCGCAATGGAGAAAAAAAAGAACAAAGGTCTTCAGACGTCAAGCATTGTAAAGCGCTGTTACCTGTGACAGGGTCGCTGTGCCCCTCGTTTAGAGCAGTGACTCTAACCGCAAAAAAACACTACCATTGCTCTGAAATCAATTGCGAAGGCTGTAAGGCAGAACGCGCGTTTCTAGTCCGGCCGTAGATATTATCTGTGAACATTTAGGGGTGAAGCTCTGTGTCACAGAACGAGCGCTAAAAAAAAAGAGCGCGCCGCCAAATCCTTGCGACAACGGGCGGCAGAAACGCCGCGAGGTAAAAAGAAAAAAAAAGAAAGCAAACATCCAGGGTTCCCCGGGCGCGCGACGCCTCTCCTCTCGGAAGCGGTGAAGCGATGAACCTCCTCACCCCACAGCGGCGGCCGGGCAAGCGCTCGATGTTTCTAGAACGAACGGGGCGGGGTCAGACCGAGTGAATCATGCTCCGGGGAGGGCAGCCGAACCGTCTCGTGCCTCTCCCCAGCCTTCGCTGCGCGTCGCGCCGACGAAATGAGGAGAACGTTCTGGAAGGTGGCGCGGAAAGTATTTAATCGAGCGGCCGAGACGAGAAATCAGGAGAAGACGGAAAGTTAGCGCCGGAGCGCGTAGGGATTCCGCCGTGGAGTTGGCGAAGGCTCTGCCCGTAGTGACAGAACAGGAGGAGACGGAAGTGAGCGCCAGAGTGCGTAGAGATTCCGCCGTGTAGTCGGCGAAGTTTTTGGTCCGTAGGGACGGCTCGAGCTACAGGCAAGAGCGTGGGTTTACCGCTATCGAGCGAAGAGGCGGGCAACAGCTGCGTGTGTGAAGCCGACGGATTTCCGGCGAAGAAGTTTGAAGCTTGGAGAGTGGCCATTTGAGGACGCGAGGTTTCCTGGAAGAGAAACTTCGAGAGCTACGGAACGACAACAACGCTGGACTTTGAGTGAGTGATTCTCAGAAGAGTATCATTCAGACTTTTGTTCCAAGGACTTTGGACTGAATAGGTTTTCTATCTCTTTAGTCCTTAAGTGTCTTGGTTGTATGCATGCGACTGCATTGTAGTGCGTATTGTTGTCTGTGTCCGTTGTTTTGAGTGTGGCTGATTGTATTGTGTAGTACGTTGATTGATTGGTTTGATTGGTGACATATTGTATGCAACTAGTGTGGAGTGTGCATTTTTATGTATTGTTTTCGATCTGCCATTATTGAGAATATAATTTGTTTGTTTATCAACTCTCGGCTCTGACTTGTTCTTTGGGCCACAGCCGGCGTCCGCTGGCGCACCAAAAAGGACCACTTCTAAATTGTCCACGCTTTCGTGGTGCGGTTCGGGAGGGCCGATACTTCGGCTCTTGGAATTAGCCCGGCGATCGCCTCCCTAATAAACGGGACATGTGTGACAATTAATCTGGCGTCCGCGACAGGACCTTTTGGTGCACAGTGTGTCCAAAGTAGTGAGAAAGAGCCTCGAGTTGTTGATAGTGCTATCGGAACGATTTTGTGTGTTGTTCAGTGTTCTCGTTAACGAGTGCAGGGGAGTGTTCCGATAGACTGATTTAGGCAGATACTTTTTGCACGCGGCAAGGTTTTATTTGTGAGTTGCGAGACACCATGGATCTCGAAAAGTTAGTTGCTCTTGGTGAGAAGATGGGTCTTTCTGGCGCCGAACTACGGAAGTGGGTAAGCCAGAAGGAGAAAAAGGCAGCGGAGAGAGCCAAGGAAGAAAAAGCCGCTGAGTTGGAACGAGAGAGGTTGGCAGCTGAGAGGGCCAAGGAAGAAAAAGCAGTAGAGTTGGAGAGAGAGAAGTTGGCAGCCGAAAGGGCGAGAGAAGAAAGAGAAGCAAAAGAGCGACAGCTGAAAGAAGAAAGAGAGCTGCAATTGAAGTTGGAGCTGGAGAAAGAAAGACTGGCAGCTGAGAGGGCGAAAGAAGAAAGAGAGGAAAGGGAACGGCAGCGTCAGCACGAGATGGAACTCGAGCGGCTCCGTTTGCAACAGCGAAGCGAAACTCCCGTCCAAGCTAGAGTTGAAAGCAGCGAACGGGAAGATCACGGCTTCCGCTTGAACCCAAGCAAGCTGCTCGTAGCGTTTGATGAAAGGAAGGACGACCTAGACGCGTACCTCCACAGATTTGAGACGATTGCAAAGAGCCAGAATTGGCCGGAACATCAATGGGCAACTGCTTTAAGTACCTGCTTGAGTGGTGAAGCGCTCAGTGTGTACGGTAGGCTGACGCCGACCGATGCAGCCAACTACGCAAAGGTGAAAGCTGCTTTGCTGAAGCGATTTAGATTTACTGTAGAAGGATTCCGGGACAGATTTCGGACCGGAAAGCCAGCTGATGGTGAGACGGCTACGCAGTATGCCGCCCGACTTTGCCATTATTTCGACAGATGGATTGAACTTTCAGGGACCGCACAGGAGTACGAGGAGCTTAGAGAGCTCCTAATTAGAGAACAATTTCTTACTAGTTGCCACCCAAGCCTGTCGCTGTACTTGAAAGAGAGGAAGGCTGACTCACTTGAAAACATGCTTGAATTGGCTGATCAATTCTTGGAAGCGCAGGGTGGCACTAGTCTGGCCAAGGTCAAGAAGGAGTGTCCTGATGATTCGAAGAAATTGGTTCCCGAAGAAAAGAAGCGTGCACCAGAGAGCATTCCGCGGTGTTTTTTGTGCAACCGAGTGGGTCATCGCGCGAAAAACTGTCGAACGATCTTTACGAGCCCTACGGTAGTGAAATGTTTTAAGTGGGGTCAGACTGGGCACAAAGCAGATGCATGTCTAAACGGAGCGAGTCAAACTCACCAGGTATCCTGTGTGCAAGTGGCACCGAAATCCGATAATAATGCCGTCACCGACGGATTCGTAGAATTGAAAAATGGGGAGAAAATTCCTATTGTCGGTGCTGTAATGTCAAAATAGCCAACCGGTGTTACGAAAGGAATGCCAGCGCGGCCTGGAAAAGTTGCGGGCAAAAAAGTTACGGTGTTAAGAGATACCGGCAGCTCCACTGTTTTCGTTCGGAGAAATTTGGTATGGGAAAATGAGTTGACAGGCAGAACGAAACCGGTTTGCCTAATTGACCGTACGGTTCGGATGCTTCCCGAAGCAGAAATTGAGGTTGAAACCCCGTACTTCAGCGGGAAGGTTACTGCTTTATGCATGACGACCCCCCTGTATGACCTTGTCATCGGAAACATCGACGGGGCGCGAGGGCCAAGTGATCCAGAATGTTTGGGAGAAGACCCGAAGATAGGGCCCTCGCCAACACAGCGGCCGCGAGATACAGTGGAGGAGCATCCCGTGACGGATCTCACTAGAGCCCAAGGTGAAGCTGCGGCGCAAGAGACAGCGAAGGAGAAGACGATCGTGTCGAATAAGTTCACGGGCCGAGCAACCGGACTTACGTCGGCACGACCTCAACCGACCGACAGTGTAAAGGAGACGGAGTTGGCCAGCCGGGCAAAAAGTAGAGGCATGATCAAGCGGGTAAATAAACAGACAGGACCCGTCGAATGTAATGACGCGTTAACGGTGTCGGAAGAGACAACGATGGCTGAGACGACGCCTCAGATATCGTCGTTGGAAAGGGCTCGCCGAAAAAGAACATGGAAGCACAAGAAGAGATGGAGCGAGCACCGCAAAAAGGGGCGCAAGCGCTGTTCGAAGTATTCAGGATAAGTGCTGAGGTCGAATCAGAATGTGTTTGGCAGTGTTGAGTGCCATATGTTGTGTTAATGCTCTTGTTATCCTGTGTCTCAAGTGTATGTCGAGCGAGTCAAAGTGTTCTGTGCGATGATGTGATGTATAGTGTTGTATAATTGTTGTATAGACAGAACTTTGTACGTTTGTATTGTTTGGAATGTGTGATGAAGTGTTGTAGGCATGTACCTGTGGCTATATTTCATGTGTTGTGGAATTGAACTACAATGTACGATTGTATTAAGTGATCTATTGTGAATGTGAAGTGTCATGAGCGACTGATGGTGTTACAGTCTGTGAGAGTGTGTGGTGACTTTTCGCGCTCGTTTGTGTGGTTTGAATATTATGAGATAATATTCTTAAAGGGGGGGGGCAGTGTCACAGAACGAGCGCTAAAAAAAAGAGCGCGCCGCCAAATCCTTGCGACAACGGGCGGCAGAAACGCCGCGAGGTAAAAAAAAAAGAAAGCAAACATCCAGGGTTCCCCGGGCGCGCGACGCCTCTCCTCTCGGAAGCGGCGAAGCGATGAACCTCCTCACCCCACAGCGGCGGCCGGGCAAGCGCTCGATGTTTCTAGAACGAACGGGGCGGGGTCAGACCGAGTGAATCATGCTCCGGGGAGGGCAGCCGAACCGTCTCGTGCCTCTCCCCAGCCTTCGCTGCGCGTCGCGCCGACGAAATGAGGAGAACGTTCTGGAAGGTGGCGCGGAAAGTATTTAATCGAGCGGCCGAGACGAGAAATCAGGAGAAGACGGAAAGTTAGCGCCGGAGCGCGTAGGGATTCCGCCGTGGAGTCGGCGAAGGCTCTGCCCGTAGTGACAGAACAGGAGGAGACGGAAGTGAGCGCCAGAGTGCGTAGAGATTCCGCCGTGTAGTCGGCGAAGTTTTTGGTCCGTAGGGACGGCTCGAGCTACAGGCAAGAGCGTGGGTTTACCGCTATCGAGCGAAGACGCGGGCAACAGCTGCGTGTGTGAAGCCGACGGATTTCCGGCGAAGAAGTTTGAAGCTTGGAGAGTGGCCATTTGAGGACGCGAGGTTTCCTGGAAGAGAAAGTTCGAGAGCTACGGAACGACAACAACGCTGGACTTTGAGTGAGTGATTCTCAGAAGAGTATCATTCAGACTTTTGTTCCAAGGACTTTGGACTGAATAGGTTTTCTATCTCTTTAGTCCTTAAGTGTCTTGGTTGTATGCATGCGACTGCATTGTAGTGCGTATTGTTGTCTGTGTCCGTTGTTTTGAGTGTGGCTGATTGTATTGTGTAGTACGTTGATTGATTGGTTTGATTGGTGACATATTGTATGCAACTAGTGTGGAGTGTGCATTTTTATGTATTGTTTTCGATCTGCCATTATTGAGAATATAATTTGTTTGTTTATCAACTCTCGGCTCTGACTTGTTCTTTGGGCCACAGCCGGCGTCCGCTGGCGCACCAAAAAGGACCACTTCTAAATTGTCCACGCTTTCGTGGTGCGGTTCGGGGGGGCCGATACTTCGGCTCTTGGAATTAGCCCGGCGATCGCCTCCCTAATAAACGGGACATGTGTGACACTCTGTACGCCGTGGGTCGTACGTTCAGTATCGTCGTAGTCGTTAGCCAGTGACATTTCATCGCATGTCAATAAAAATGGTGTCACAGCATATCCATGGAGTGAATGATGATGAGTGGGTTGATGTGTCCGTCAGTCCGTCCATGCCTCCGTGAGTCCGTCCGTGCATCCCGTGCGTCCATCCATCCGTCCTTCTATCCGTGCGTCCGTATGTACGTACATCCATCTGTCTGTCCGTGCATGCGTGCGTCCGTCCACCCGCTTACCCTCTGACCAGCTATGATAACTCACACTCGCCACTTCTCACTGAAACTGCCCTACCCATCTCAGCGCACAGTTGTATAAGATCCGACAGCCGATGGACCCTTGTGTCCCTTCAGCGTGTCGGCCCTTACTGCTGCACTAATATAGCACGCTTTGAAGGCACATCTGCTACTCCGAAGGCCTGAGTTCGTCTACAACTTGACCATTTAATGGTTCACAGTGGTGCCCTACATCGCTACGTTTATTACGTCAGTGGAAATGGGTTCAATAACAGGAAGGTAATGGCAACGTGGGTTGTTCAAGCATTTTACCATAATCCCACCACAGATCGTCTCGGCTTAAGAAAACCGTACGAGAAAATACGAAGTCGCTGCATCTGGCCAGGCCTCTTTTCAACCGTTTCTAAGTATGTTGCCTCACGTACCCACTGTCAGAGCTACAAGTGACCTACCACGGCTCTTTCTGGCCTCGTGCAACCTATTTTTTGTCCGGCTTTGCCTTTCAAAATTGTAGCAATTGAAGGAAAACTGCGATTCGGTCTAGTTGTAAGATATTCATCTTGAAATTTTCGCGCAAGCACACGGGAACGCAGAAGATAGCACAAACAGCCGTAATCTAACAACTGGTTTATTTTTCGCGAACATTCACTTGATACCCCTCAGATCTGAGCACTCTGGTAACCAAAAAAAACATTTGCACTGCGCAAATATCACAACTAACGATAACAAGTTTATTGAAAAATAGACAGGAGTGAAATTTTTTTGGCCAGCAAGGCTACCGACAGGTGGCTAACACGCCCATCCTTCTGCATGTATATGAAATAGGCTTGAAATAATGTGGTCAGGATTGACTTGTACGGCCATCTTACCGTAACTTCTAACAGCATTGGTTCGATTATGACAGCTGTTGGCCATCGGACACGGTACGCGGAAATAGCCTCGCTACAAGCTGGCACTGTCACATAATTAGCTGATTTTTTTCTGCGCAACTTATTTTCACGCCCCGGAGTTTCACGAGTTTTGCTCGGCGACCGCGGTAAAGTGTTATTTTTTTTGTTGTTGCTTAAGTTCTGCACGCTATCAACACCAGTCACAACACAACTTCTACCTACCATCCGTGACGAACGCCTTGAAAGAACGTTTTCATCGCACGCTCTCTGACGTGATTGCAAAATGCATCAACCCGGACCACACAAACTGGAATGCAATTCTAGAATTCATGACGTTCGCCCATAATACAGCTACGCAATGCACCACCGGTTTCTTTCCCTTTTTCACTGCTTATAGCCACTTACCAAACTTCGCTTTTGACGTCTCGTTTCTCTCGGCTCAAGCAACTTCAGCAAGTACATTATCCGAACAATTTATGTCTCGCCTGACTCACTGCCGTCACCTTGGAAGAATCAACACCGACATCTCCCAAGAAGCTCGGAAGTCGCGCTACGACTCGACTGATCGCGCCGTCACCTTTTCTTCTGGAGAAGTTTTTCTTTGGACTCCTCTGCGTGTTCCCGGTTCACGTGAAAAATACATGAGCCACTTTATTGGCACGTACATAGTCATAAAACAAACATCAACAGTTAATTACATTGCTTCAATTCTAATGCCTCCTTCCGATCTTCGTTACCACGTGACCTAGGGACAGAAGTTGTGCATGTGTCTCGGTTAAAGCTGAACAGACAACGCAATTCCTATCGCGTGACCAGGTGGCCGCTTACAGTGCGACAGGGAATCAGTGTGAGCGTGGTTGCCGACTCCTCTTTGTCATCTGAACATACCATAATCATTTGTACAACTTCCCCCCGCTGCGGTGGTCTAGTGGCTAAGGTACTCGGCTGCTGACCCGCAGGTCACAGGATCGAATCATGGCTGCGGCGGCTGCATTTTCGATGGAGGTGGAAATGTTGTAGGCCCATGTGCTCAGGTTCGGGTGCACGTTAAAGAACCCCAGGTGGTCGAAATTTCCGGAGCTCTCCACTACCGCGTCTCTTATGATCATATGGTGGTTTTGTAACGTTAAACGCCACATATTAATCAACTTTCCCATCTCATCAACGTATGTGAGCCTGAGATCAACTCGAATAATGCCATGCCGTACAATATATTAAACATTGAATACATATATGTGAAAATTCGTGCTACTTATGTTAATTTATGGAGTATTAGGCATGTGCCGCAGGTCGTGAGCCCCTATGGAATGTAGCTACGTCACCCCACGTCCCACTTTTTTATGATATAAACCATAGTGGTGGAATTCAAATCAATTTTGATCAGCTGGTGCTCTTCAACTAACTACCTGATGCCGAGTGCACAAATGTATTGCACTTCACTCCCGTCTCTTTTCAGCTGCTGTGATTGGGAATCCAATCTACATAGTAGAACTTCGCAAAACAGACGCCAACAGTGCGTTTACGCTTGTGACATTCCTACATGCGTATATTGCATTGTGCATTGACCTGAACTGCTGTTTACATCTAGGTCCGCCATCCTAGAGCAGGGCACTTAAAGTGCTTGGCTTCTGACTTGATGGTCACGGATTTGATCCCGGCCACTGCGGTCGCTTTTCGGCGGAGGCGAAGTGGTAGGGGCCCATGTACTGTGCTAAGTCATTGCACTTTTGAGAACAACATATTGTCTGAACTTCCAGAGCCCTCAACAATGGCGTCCTCCTAAATTCATTTCCAGGTTCTCAGGACGTAAAATCTCCGATATAAGAAAAAAATCTTGACTTGAGGAACCAAATGATGAGAGGTATACAGTTTAGTACCATAATCACAAGCGGAATTGCCGGCTTTTGGCACCGTAGCGATACTCGCCAACAGGAACTGTACTAGATCAGTTAAATATTGCGAAGGTCACTTCTGTCGATAAATAATGATATGTAAAAGCTGTTTATTTCATCATGAACGTTTTGATTCATTTAAACGGGATTGCATGCGTTTTATCCAATGGATAAAGTGCATCTAGCACATATTTCATACAACTAAATTTAATTAAACACGTCCAGAAATCTCTCAAGAACGTTATACGAGCACAGTAAGTTTGCCATATATATATATATATATATATATATATATATATATATATATATATATATATTCAAATTTAATCTAATGTGGTGACAAATTGTAAGTGACAAGGATCTGCATCTGCAGTATATTAAGATCAGTGCTTTGGGTTGGTTTTAGGTTTCTTGGCTATCTCGTATTTTGTTTATGCCTTGATGGCGGAGATAATAAGTCTTTTGTAAATATTATTTTAAAGCATATCTGATTGTCTAAGCCATAGTCTTGTATTATGTTACGTGTTGCTTTTAAGTACGGAGATAAAAAAGAAAGCTTGCATAACTCGCCAACCATTGTCTAGTTGCCTTAGGCGCCATTGTTGCCTCTAGCCGGCAAGGAAATCTCTGTGAAATTTTCAGTTCAAATCCAATAGGAACTCACATGGACTTTCCGCAGTTCTTGTTTCTGGCGTTTTGCTGGAATGTTCTTTCGTGACGCCATTGCTGGCGTCTCCCGAAAGACTAACCACTGTGGAACATGAAAAGTAGTAGTTATTAGGTGGTTTGAACTTTGAGGACAAAATTACAGTGCTCAAACCAACGTTTTATCTAAATGTGTCTCAACATTCAAAATGAAATGTGACAACTGTTGTATTATGTCTAAACAAAAGGCAAAATCATGCACTTCTTGTGGAGTCGTCCGTGCCTTCATAATGTTTTATTTGAACAGCACACTTAAATACCATAAGATGTAGATTGGACTTCAGGATTTAAATAAAGAAACTGTTTGTGTTATTATATTTTTTGGAATGTTAGAAAAAACAAGTGCCGCTATTCTCATCGGGCATACGCGAGAAATTATTACGTAAAAGACGTTTTCGATAACTATCGAATCAAAATATAATAATTATATCTACAGTTTACTTGGAGTAACGTTCCGATAAGTGAAAATTCACCAGCCTTTGCGTCAGACAGTGCTTCTTACTATGTTCCTACAATTATAAAACTCACTGTACACTTTTCTAGCAGTTTAAAGAAAACAGGTACCTCATTGTTCCTCTATAACTTTTTGGTGGAAGCACCCATTCTAACGCCAGCATGAATGTTAGGGATTTAGATTAATATACGAGTCATAGAAGTGAGTTAGCAGTGTTGAAAAGAATATTTCTAATTTATGTACTCTTGGACACATGTGACAAGATTCCGAGTCCAGGAAGAATATTTTTTTGCTGACTTTGTGAAGAGAATATCGAACACACATGTGCATGTGGCTCCTTAAAAATATACCATTCCATGGTTGGAAAAATTATCGAGGGAAGGAAGAAGCGACTAACCTTCATTTTCGGCATTAACGTTGCTTGCTTCAAGAGGAAGAATATTGTGGCTCAATGCACCTCCTTCACCGGATATGTTGACGGCTGAAGCCTCTATACGCTCTGTGGGACTGAGTATTCCATTCTTCACACGGACATAAAGAAGATTTGAATTATTTTTTTGCGCAGAACAAAACAACTCTGTCATCTAAGCCATAAATGATACGCACGTGCCAGATGAGGAAACGTTTGATACGTACGCTTAAGGATCGAGACCTACTCCATAACTCAACAGGTAGTCATGAGAACAACTTACATCTTTTGTTTAGTGGGAGAACACGAATGGATATCAAAAAACGCAGTATGACTCTCGCGTTGCTTGAGCAGTTTGAAAGTTCTGTTGTTTTTATAGTGAAAGCTAATATCAGATAACAACATGGGCCGATTCTGGCGCCATAGTTACCTTCCACTTCCATCCATGCCTGCTGCTCTCTCCACCATTGCTGCTGGTTTCCGTAACCACTGTCACGTGGAATAATAAAGAGCTAACAAAAAGAAATCAGGACGAAATAGAAATCGAACCTGGATCCCCTGCGTGTAAGCTACCACTGAGATACGCAATAATTTTCATTTTTTGAGATAAACTGCGTTACTCAATATAACATATAGAGCGTAATAACAAGAAAACAAAAAAAATCCGACAGCAAACTTTCAAACACGGTTGAAAACTGACCCTATGCCGGCTTCGTTTCGGGTAGGGAATTGCATTGACGTGAGTAGTAAAGCGTTTTACAATAGTAAAAAGAACAACCAGGCGTCACAAAAGGCGAATTTCGTAACAAGGCGGTCGTTGAATGTTCCAACCTATTACATAAGCCTCTGGCACTATTCTTCATTTCGTCAACCACAGCATCATATATTGCCGTACCATTGCGTAGCGCGTGTCATGTTTTTAGGAAGAATGACAAGTATTGGCATAGTGGACGCATTCCCACAACAATCCTGATGAATTACGGCGCAGTGGGTACTTTGCAAGTGTGCTTCCAGTAGTTGCCCATTCAGTTGAAAAAGGGGCTCTAGAAAAGGCGCCTTTTATAGGTTCTATTGCGCCTGTACTGCGCGTTCGGGAGGCGTCAGGCGTTATTTGTCTTTTTTTTATGCAGTGGCAGCCATGTTGGATTATATGTATATAACAAACGAATGCTTCATTGCGAAACGACTTCACTACATCATTCCGTTCTGCTTTATTTGTATTCTCCTGTACGCCATCACAGGAAATAAGATTTAAGAGGAAGTGGGGATATATATATATATATATATATATATATATATATATATATATATATATATATATATATATATATATATATATATATATATATTAGGTTTCGACAGTATATACTTTCACGCACTCTGAGGGTGTAGTGTTTTCAATTAACACCTCATATTGTATATAGTGTTGAAGGATGAAGGACAGCCATGCGTACTAGTGTAAGTGTTGGGCTACGTGTGAGGAAGACAGCAGAGTGTTCCTCGGGATCGTGATAGAGACCTGCTTCAAGTCTTGGACCGTTCATCTGCAAAATAAAAACGATATTGACAAATTATTCACAAGTTCTGAATTCGCATGGAATCGATGGTTTGTAATTTGAAATAGGTATAGTTTGTCTGAAAACAGCTTCTTTTAGATCTCCATTACATAACTATTTATTTATTCAGTCAAATGGTATGCCATTTATGAAGACCTTGGGGGAGCAACTCTTCATTTTGGCCAATACACTACGGTTTAGTAAAGAATATATGCATCGTTGTTTCGTGCAGAGAACAAATGCTACCTATCAAGAGACGCGCAGTTGGTTCAAGTTGAAATGTCCAATGCTTTACGTGGTACAAAACAATATAACAATAAGAAAAGTGGTATTGGGTGAACCTGGCCTATTATTGAGCACCTCAGCTCATATATTCAATGGGCTTATCCAAATGCAGCTCTTATCCAAATGCAGTTGCCACAGCCGCGAATTGAATGCGTGTTCTTGAGGTTAGCTGTGCTTTACTAAGCTACCTTGCTGCAGCGCTAGGTTTCGACAAGGATTTCAAGCCATTTAAAGCCATTGACAGGCAGGAAAACAGTGTTCAACACTCGCCGTCATGACTAAGAGGGGGCCTGAACAACACGTGCAAGCTTCGATGCAGATATAACCAATGAAGTGCTTGGGAGGTAGAGCAGTATAGGTAAAGCATCGGACGCGTTACTTGAAGCTTGCAGGTTTAGTGTTTGCTGGTGGTTACTTTTTGTTCACTTTAATTTCTTACCATTTTACTCATAACGACTACAAACGGCATTTTTTATACTTTCTTTGGCTTGACTGTCTCTTAGTTGTCAATAATAATATTCCCGACACATAAGAATGCGTCCTTGAAATTTCTCTTCGTTCGTTCAAATCGTTACTCTTTTAGTTTTATGCAAAACGTGGGAACACACAAGACAAGTGAACTCACGTAGTGGATGACTTGTTTGTCGTTTTCAAACATTGTCACTTCTAATTGTTCGTGCAGCACAGACGTTTTAGTTAAAGTCAGCTTACGTCCGGGACTTATGGCGACCACTAGCTCATCAGTATCACTTCGTTCTTCGACGATTCGAGGGAAAACAACCGTTTCAACGGGCATCCCTGCAAAAAGCAGTCGGACTACTGCGAACCCTTTGTCATCCTTCATTTTTTATCCACAAGAATTGTGATTCAAAAATTGTTAAATGCACAGTATAACTGCGACAATCTAGACTTCAAAAGATAAGTGCTTACGAAAACTTGATGACCTAAAATACCGGAAAACGTAGTTATGGTATCAACAGTTTTGTCAATTGCTCTTTAGAAACCGAAAATTTCCACGACTATTGTACTTCAGTCTTGTATTTTTCCATCTTCTACATTGCGCTCCACGAAAGTATGAACCCAGCTTGCCACCCTCGTCAACGTGTTAGCATTATGTTGAGGGATTGCGAACCGGTAAGATTGAGAAGAGCGTGGCTACCAAAGTACAGCAGAGATGAGATCAACAGTGCTTCTGGCCGAGGCTGCATGTCCTGCACACACCAACCCGAATCCCCTGCGCTCTGAAGACCTACTAGGTGTCTACACATGCTTTAAACAAGATTACTGAAGTGAGAACTGTTGCCCAAGTGTGAAGCCGGGCTCAACGAAAATTGGCGACTGCTGCCGCCAACATAATAGGAGCATGATAGACTACCAGCCTGTGACGCATAAAAAAGGGAAGTTTTAATGAACATTTACCTTGTATATACACAAGGAAACAAAATAAATAATGCAATTAGAGTAAAAACAGCGTAATTATTTCAAAAAGGAGCAGCAAACAGCAATTTGTTTCTGTGTATGCGCGTGTGACAAGTTGACAACAAAAATAATTGAAGCACTTTGTTGCCATTTCAGCAGACAATTCCACGCTTGCGGCATACTAGAGTGGTCGATTTGTTAGTACACCACAGATAACTCTAGCTGTCCCTTTAGGATACTCTAAAGAAATGTGTGCGCCATCGTCGAAGGAAAACCTCTTCGTTGTCTGGTGATACGAGGTATTTGGCATCGCCACTTTCAATAAAGGGTTTTTGTCATCCTCCAGCTGCTCATCGAGATAATCCTAGGAGGCAATGCCGCACAGCGAGGAGGAGCATTTTCGTCGCAAGGCGAATGATTCTAATAAAACAACCTTGTCAGGTCTGATTTTGCTCGAAGCATGTATTTGTGTTGCTAGTTTTCCTTAACCTGAAATGCTAGGCACATTTTATCGGAGATTGTCTCACGAATACTCCTCTCGACTTGTTGTTTTATCGGGAACAGTTGTTTATTTTTTTATTTCACAAGTTACGTAAAACTTACCCTGATGTATCGAAGCCACTTGATCTGTAAGTGGGCACCGTCAGGAAATAGCAAACTGAGGTATTGGGCAAGATTGGCATCCTCCCTCCCCTACCTTTGTCGTAAACCGATTTTTTTTCTGCAGGTATTCTTTACTCAAAGTTTTTTCAATAAATTTCAGCTGGTAGTTTGCGCTTGTGGTGTCTATGATGACGTGTTGGCGAAGCCGGGTCGTTAAGGTCTATATAGTCTAAGTTAAAGTCGTTGACTAAAATAAAAGATGGGGAGAATGATGGAAGAACAGAAGAATGAACAGATGAACGCACGCACGCACGCATGCACAGACGGACGGATGGACAGACAGAGGCACGAACAGGCGGAGAAACAGAAGGCGCAGGTGGTCATGCAATATGCTGTCGCATACTTCATGATGCTCACATAAAGTTGGATTTCACACGAATATTTTCGTTTTTCATTGCGTAGGTGTTCGGTTTCACTTTCAGCGTGATGAACAACAAGGCTATGCCTCAAGGAGGCTCCCTTTAAGAACTGGCGTCACTTTTGCTGGTGAGCCATTGAAAGAGCTTCCGCTCATAATACTTCAACAAGAACGTGTTTATGCCGTGGTCCACCCAAATATGCTCCTGAAACTGCAGGAGTGTAAGCTGCTAATACCTAGCCTTAGCTCACAGTGAAGCCCATGGCGGCCATCTTGCGTGGGCAAGAAGGCGGCCACGTCGCATATAGTGCGCTTCCGCGGCAATCTCGTGTTTGAATAAGTGATGGCCGTAGGAAAGTCAAAACATGCTCACATAGTCGGTGATACACTAGCAGCGTTTGAAAAGAATACAGAATGCTTTGTTTTTCAAAAGATAAAATTTTATTTGTAGAGCATCATCAAACTTTAGGTAGCATGAATGTTATAGCCAAGTTGTTCCACTAATTTCTTAAAATGAGAAGCTTCTAAAGAGAAAACCTAACTTCATCTTCTACAAATTGTCGTCTTCATTTCTTTGTAATGTGGTGCAGCTCGATGTTATTGTGGAGCTCTAATATTTCCTTACTGAATTTATAAATGAAATTTATTCAACACGTTGACGTCAAGAAGATGTTAAAATCGTGAAAATCATGTCTTTTCTAGCGATTGACTGAATATCTCACAGACTCTCGTTCGGTATTGGCGTATATACTCTTGAGGTGTTTTGTGCAGGCCTGCAGCCGACGCAGTCCTTTCTCTACTGTTTCCCACAATATGTGAGACAACTTCATCGGAAAGATAAATGAGCCTACCTTGACTTCTGCGTCTCGATTGATTGATTGATTGATTGATATGTGTGGTTTAACGTTCCAAAACCACTATATGATTATGAGAGACGCCGTAGTGGAGGGCTCCGGAAATTTAGACCACCTGGGGTTCTTTAACGTGCACCCAAATCTGAGCACACGGGCCTACAACATTTCCGCCTCCATCGGAAATGCAGCCGCCGCAGCCGGGATTAGAACCCGCGACCTGCAGGTCAGCAGCCGAGTGCCTTAGCCACTAGACCACCGCGGCGGGGCGACTTCTGCGTCTCCAATATAGATGTATGCCCTCCATAAAGAGCTGTGCATACTTCACAAATGTTTGTAGTAGCGATCTGCTGAGCGTCAAAGCCAGCAATTTAAGACACGAGCACGTGGACGAATGGAGAAAGGCTCCCTGGATGATGAATTCTGCATGAGTTATTGTGCATCTCTGCTTTTAAGATGGCAGGCCTTCATGGTGTGATTTTAGTGGTTACACATACTGCTGTGGCCGAGGCGCATGGAACCAGAAAAGAAACAATACCTTGCGGATCGAAGTGCGCTGAGCGAAACCGATAATTTTCTATATGTGTTCAGTGTTCATGACGCACAGCATGCTCATGTAAGTTTCTTGCCTCAGCATCTCTTGGAAACGTTCCAATAATTTTCAAAAATATTTTCTTAGGCCTACTACTGAAGAACACGAGACAACCACCGGACCGCGTAAACACTACGTGCTTTCAGCATGTGCTTGTGATATGCGACTCTTGGAAGCAGGATTCATACAATTAGTGCACTCACATGCTACTCAGGATTGTGTTATGCCTGCTTGAATTCTTCCGCACGCTTACGAATACTCTGCAGAGACACACTTGTGAATGAAAGGTAGGAGCGCGAACCACAATCTATTGTCACTGTAGGCGAACTGGTAGTCACCGTAAGCCACGAAGCCAAGCTTTCTGCCCACCACACTACGGCAGCAGCGTTGGCTTTGGCTTCACCCAAAGTGCACTCCCTCCAATCTAACAGTTTCATTGCGATAGCAGTTATATGGACCGTCTCGGCTGGTTGTTGCCGTCTCCGGCGTCAGCCGCGACCACCATCATTCATATAATATATATATATATATATATATATATATATATATACAGGGAAAGACGCGCGCTAGCCTCCTCTTTTTGCGGTGCGAACAAAGGAGGTGGTGATTATGGCTGTTGCGCTATCGCGGCAACGATCAAAATACTGCTCTTGCCCCCAAAGCAGGCGGGAGCTTCTACGGGCTGAGCTATCAACATAAAAAAACAGTGCTAAATCTGTACCTGCAATGGCCATACACATATAGGTGCGCTCTACACATAACCAACTGTCACCAACGGTGACACACTGACGTAAAGCCTTTATAGCCTGTGGGCATGCGCTGCCCACAGCAGGTGCTTCTCATGAATGCCGTCACTATCCACGAGCCTTGTTGTGGTCTTCTACTGTGGCCGCGCCATAAAAAATTTAGTTACTTACAAAGCGCATACTTACTACAATTATTATTGCTCCTGAAGATGCTAGCCTTGCTCCGCAAAACATTCGAATATGTTGCTAGTGCATTCGTTGCTTCGCCGTTTTGGAAAAACTTCTTTTTTTTATATCCTCCTAAGGTTCGCCACGGCTCGATCGGCGTATTTCTGTCATGAATGTACACTTCAAAATATGCACTAAAAGACAGAAAAAAACTACAAATGAAGAAGTTTTGTCATCGGGAGTTGACTCTATATACGACCTCTCGCACTGCGGAGCGCAGTGTGGCTCGAACTATGAGTCCGTCGTAGTACTAATGGTGAGTTATTTATATATACCATTCACAATCAGTGGTATTCAGAGCTCGGCGACTTCAGCTGGCTTTGAGTATGATGAGCCAGATGACACGACAAGTGCTAGAGCGTGCTTTAAAGGTCCTTGCTTTGCGCCCTGTGATGCGCGCGCCTTCATCTCTTGATCGGAGCAATTCGTATGTATTTTGCTGTCGTTGAAGTTTGTTTGTCGTTCGTTGAAGACGAATGTCACTTTATTCGCTGCAGCAGCCGAATTTGCCAAATAAGCGTGTTGGTTAGACACAAAGATGTAACCGTGGCTGTTGTGAGTTCGCGCTAGCCCGTGCACTTTGATTTAGAGGCAGCTTAAAGAACTTCAGGGAACCAAAATTTATGCAGCCCTTCACTACGACTTTTTAAAATAATCAAATCGTAGTTCTGCAGCCTTAAACCTCAGACAATATTTTCAATTTTCTTTCACGTGTTGTATACTCATGCGCTCGTTTCGAACGTCGTTTTTTGTGTTTGACAAGCATGCTTTAAGTGTGAAGTTGAGTTGTATGTTTGCGCTTGTGTTGTGCATATCCTTTTTGTACGACCTTTCTGCTTGAGCAGTGAGCTGCAAGGTTAGAGCTACTTGCCATTCATAGCATGAAATTACATTTAGTTGCTATTGAATTCATTACTTTGTCTTGGTGGTGAAACAATAATCACGCAACAGACTCTGTGCAGACACGTTTCACATTTGTGTTTTACCGATCTATAAGACGCACGGATCAGCCATGTTTTCTTTGTAGGCAGTTTAGTCTACATGTACTTGCTAGCCCGAGGAACATTGCGCTTGATCAGACTATTTTGGATGAGACATGTGCGTCTTTGACGTAGTTAGAACATCACGCTTCGTCAGTAAATGCTATAGTGTTGGAACTTCGTAGCCAGGATAGTTTAGTTTCATTGGACAACGCTGTTCGATGAGCCCACGACGGAGCACCCACACTACTAATACCCATGTCAAGGGTCGATGCCGCAAAAGAACGATGCCACATCGCACATAATACCCCCCTTATGCATTGGAATC